>NC_050447.1:65169596-65492096 GCF_903995425.1 Onychomys torridus
TTCCATGCACAACTCTGCGGCAAATTGGTATGGGGCAGGCGCTAAGAACCACTCAGAAGAAGCACAAGTGACCAAAAGATGAGAAGGAAAGCTCCCCTGCTGACGACTGGGAAAAGGGATGCTGCCGACCAGAGGGCGGTGATGCCTCCCTTGCTTGCATCCCAGGGGTCAATTCCAGCCAGTCCAGAAGCCTCAGGGTCCAGGGAGACAGAGGGAAGGGACAGAGCCGCTGTTCCCACAGCTCTCCTACTTACTTGCTCCGAGCCGTCATCCCAGCTCCGCGCCTCTTCCTGGGACTCCGAGAAGAGGGGCAGCCCCAGGCACAGCCCCAGCAGCAGGAGCATGGCGAGGCCGGAGCGCGCGACAGCTCTGGGACAGGGAGGTATTTTCAGGGTGCTGAAGGAGCCGCCGCAGCTGAAAGACACACGCTCCATCCAGCCCCGCCTCCGCCAAAGCCCCGCCCATCAATGTCTCCGCCCCCTTCATGCCCTCCTGGCCAGTCTGAGTCCAGTCTCCCGCAACACCAGTACCCTAAGGCCACGCCTCCTCGTCCTTTCTTAGTCCCCTTACCCCCAGTCCCTGGGTTCCGCCTACTACTCACCACGTGATCCCCGACTCCTAGTTTTGCCTCCCCTGGGCTCCACAATTGTCCGCAGGCCAGCTTCATGCAGTCACCTCCAGGCCCGCCTCCAGCTCTAGAGTAGCTAATGAGTCCCCACAGTCTCAGGAGGAAAGGGCTCCAGACCTGCCCTAGCTGTGTGCACAGCCAGGCAAACTCTGCTTTGCCCCACTTAAACAAGGTCTTGCCCTCCCGTCCTGCGTGCAGTGAACAGACTCCTCTTAGGTCAAGCCTTTTCCTCTGCCAGCAGCTGCCAACACCATCACCCCCAACTCTTCCTTCCCTGCTTTCCTTCAGTTTATGGACTTGATTAACCCTTGTTGCCAAGAGATGGAGGATCAGCACACCAGGCTCACCTGAGGCCTAAAGGTGACAGGGCCCCGCCCTTACTCTTGGTATCCGGGCCCCCAATGCTTAGAGTCACAAGTAAGGGGTGTCAACTGTTGGTCTATGGCACACAAGCTGCATTATCCCTTTTAATGCCATTCTAGTATTGGGGAACAGAAAAGAGAGGCAGAATTAGACCTGTGTGGATGTTAGCCTGGAAATGAAGGTTATATATCTTGATTATAAATTGTTGCTTCTGTTCTTGTCTTGCCAGGAAGGATCACTGCCTATGCCTGACCTTTTAGAACCTGGGGGAAGTCTTCTCACCCTGTACATGTCTAATGCAGCTGGGCTAATGTGTTTAGGCCATCTTGCAAAAGGTATTTGCTACATAGACTTATTCTATGTCTCAGGCAATCCCATCTAAATAGATAAGGTGAGGAATAGGCTTTTGTGGCCAAAAACAGGGAAGTGGCTCCCCCACCCCGGCATCATATGTCCTGTGGAACATTGGACAACCAATAATAATCATGAAATCCATAGAAACCTGCAGAGTGTTGGCAGTATCATGGCTCCAGGGGTTGGATGGGCGAATCAGATAAACAGAACTGCATCAGCACAACAGATTGTAGCTGGGTATACACAGGAATACACTTAACAACAACAACAACAAAGACAACAGTGGGTATTCTGCTTTAAGTTGCTACTCCTTCTTAAAACATCCCACTTACCTTAGAGCAATGTTGCTTGTTCAGCAGAGAAATTAAGAGAAGTTCAAACAAGCAAACTTGCTGCTACTGTGAAATAAATAAAAGGAAGATCCTGGTCATTAACGTTAATCATTTAATTAGCCTAATCACCCAACAATTTAAAAAGCAGCAACCAGCAGGAAGAATGCAGCCACTATTTCTACACAGAGAGCACATAGAAACCTGGTTACAAGCAACTTGTTTACACCACCGCTGTTCTCACTAAGGAAGAAAACCAGATGCCTGGCCATCACTTCCACTATTCCCCCACCCCCACCCCTGGGGAGGAATGCCTATCTGAACAGAGAGTTCACATGGCAGTGGACAAAATCAGGTTATTGGAGAGGGGAGGGTAATGGTTGCTGTTATTTGGGGGCTGGAACAGACCTCCATCTTCTTCCTCTCTCACGCTCCTTTTATCCTGCCATGCTAGGCAGATCATACTCAACTTTCCCCCTCTATAGTTTACCTTTGTATCAAATGTTCACTAGCTGAGTTTCACAGCAGCAACATGAAGTGTATTTTGCTTTCTTTAGACTGTGGTTTCTCCTCTTCTCTGAACTCAGGTACAGACACAGCACCTGGTTTATGTTTTAGTCAGTTCCTGGGTGTGATCAGAAGTTCTTTGAAGACAAGCATGTTTTACAACTTTTAGTGTTGTGTTAAATGCAGCTATCACTGAAACAATCTGATTATGAGTGGAATGAGACATAAGACACCTGGGGTAGATGGGTGGGGCCAGGTGCTAGGGGAGGAGAGGGCTGGGCTGCAGTCCATATTTGCCCTTTAGCTTGCTACATGCCTTGGTAGAAGTTCTGAACTGTATGTAACAGGGCCTCAACTCATAATGGTCCACTTACAACCCATTGACTTTATAGTGGACCAAAGCAACACACATCTGAGAGAGACCATACTTTGAGTTTGGGGATTTGTTTTATTTTTTTCCCTGGACCAGAAATATTAGTTGCTATGCTATTCCATGATACAGGACAGCCACTCTCCATCTGCAGATCCAGAGCAACCAGGCAACCATGTGCATAACCAACTAACACTCTAGTAGGCATGTCCAACCTATAGCTGAGGATGGCTAGGAATGCAACCCAACATAAAAGTGTAAACTTAGTTAAAACATTATGAAATATCTTTTTGATTTTTAAAACCCAGTTGAATGGCTCATGAACATGAATTTTGAAAATGACTGGGTTTCAGCGCAAAAGGCTGGACACACGGCTCAAGTATGGTACATTAGAAGTATTTTGGGATATTGTATTTTGTGTTTAGTATACCATTGTGTCAACAAAATACCCATCTATATGTGTGTGAGACATACTCAATGCTTCATTATAAAATGGATGCTTGATTAGATGATTTTTCAGACTGTAGGCTAATGGAAGTGTTATAAGCATGTTCATGATAGGATAGGCCGTGATGGTCAATATTAGGGATATTAAATGAACTTTCATATAAACGATGTTTTCAACTCACTATAGGTGTATCAGGAGGTAACCTCATTTAAAATGGATCACCCATGTTTGTAATTTGTAATATTCTGTTGCCCTGTGTCACACCTGGGCCTCTGGGGGATGTTTGTAGGTATAATGAAAATAAGACACAGTGAAAATTTCCAAGACAGTTGGCAGATACTGACTCCATGCATAAGAATGGGGGGATTGAACTGCCCCTCAAATGAGAAATATTTGAATGACGGCTAAGGTGTCCCCACACATATATGTCCTCTAATACTATGAAAGAAAAAAGGAGACAAGGATAAGGAAAGAGACCAACAGAAGGAGGAATGGCAAAGGAGATGAAGAAGATATGAGGGTATGAGAGGGTAAATCTGAAACTATATGATATACTTGAAATAAACCATCTTTTTAAAATCCATCACCATGAGCAATAAATATACACCAATAAAAAGAATAAATGGAATCTAAGTTAGGAGCTATGAAGATGGTAAAAGAGCTTTCTATGAATTTGAGGATCCAAGTCCAAATACTGAGCACCCACGTAAAAGTCCAGGGATGATCACATGGTCACCTGTAGTCCCGGTGCTTTGGGAGGCAAAGGCAGAGAATCATTGTGGGCTTGGTGACTGCCAGCATCACTCCTGTGTGAAGAGTCCTATTTTCACCCATTTTCTGCCATTACACCTTTCCTTTTCACTCCCAACTCTTTTCTTTTCAAGGACCCTCTATTCAAATTCTACTCGAAGATAGCTGCAGTGGTAGAGTGCTTGCCTAGCAAGCTCAAGGTCCTGGGTTTGATCCTCAGCTCCACAAAAAAAGAAAAAAAAAAAAAAAGAAAAGTTTAAGTTTTATAAAATACGGGGCTAAGACCACATTGTAGGGACTGAATCTAAGTCTTTGCACATAGTAGAGATATGTGCTCAACCACTATGCTAACATCCCCAGCCTCTGGCCTTTTGAGACAGGCTGGCCTTGAACTCTTGACTTTTTGACCTTAACTTCCCCAATGCCATGTGTACAGAAATGTGCCCCCATGCCTGGATTGTGGCAGTACATTTTAATAGATTCCTGAAGACACCAGAAGGCTCAGTTGATGTTAATTTTTGCCTTGTTTTCCAAAGGTGATCAACAACAAAAACCAGAGCTGGTGTTTCACGGTCTGGCACTATCTGAAAAGAGCCAGCTACCATGTTTGCTCAGCGTCTGCGTTCATGTGCAATTCAAAGCCAGGCTAGTAATTCAGTGGAAACATTGTCAATTGAGCAACTGTTTGTCCCTATGAAACATACTTTGATCAAAAATCTTGTAATCAAAAACAGAGTCATTTTAGTTTTCTTTTAAAATGATGCAGTGACAGTATTGCCATCTTTACAGTATCTGGAATCACCAAGAAGACAAGTCTCTGAGTGTATCTGTGAGCATTTTCTAGATGAATTTTCTAGGTTCATTAAGATGGAAAGACGCATCCTAACTGTGGGTAGCACCATCCTATGGGCTGCCTGGGGGCCTGGGCTGAATAAAAGAGGAAAGAAAGCTGAACCCCAATGTTTGTCTCTCTGTGTATGCTACCTGACTATGGAGGCCATGTGACCAGCTACCTCACTTCCCTTCCCTGCCATGATGGACTATGTCCCCTGAGTCATAACCAAAATAACCTCTTCTCCCTTAAGTTGTTTCTTTTAACCTATTTGATCACAAGACAAAAGTAATTGACACAGATGCCCAGAGCAACACTGGTACGCTGGAGAAGGGCTCTCAGTGTTGACTGGGAATTCTCACTTGACATAACACACGGGATTTTTCAAACACAGATGGAACAAGACATGTGTTCTCTCTCCCTTGCCTCCATGCACCTGCCACCCACCTGGTACTTTCTGTGACACTAAAGCCTGAAGTCAGAAGACCCAGCAGCACCTGAAGGCAATCCCCAGAGAGTGCTTTCAACTTGAAGAGATGCCAGATGCATCTCAGGCAGATGTTCCAGGGAGCTTCCCCTGCCAACACAGACGTGTCTCTGGAAGGGTTCTGGCTCCCATAAAGAGTGGGTTTTGTGGGTGGTGCTGAGAGATATATCACACCAGCTGAAACCCCAGGACCTGACTTGGCAGCATTGCTGGGTTCTCTGGAAATGCTGATGGGCAGGCTGCCTGGCTGGCAGAGAGGGGCCCTCTGTGGCATGCAACATGTGCAACAGGTAGCGAACACATGGGGACAGACTTGCTGAGCAAATAATGCTATCCTTTCTCTTCCTGAATCTCCAGGCTGTCTGTTGAGAACAACCTCGACTCTTGCCAGTTTATGAAAACATTTGAATACCTCTGTTATGTTTTGTTTTATAATTCTTTTTCTGGTATTACACAGGTCTACATGAGGCCATATTCATGCAAGTATATAATACACTTCGAGGACATTTCTCCCACACTCCACCACCCTTTCCACTTCACCTCTTCTAGGTTAGTCCCCTTTGTTCTGGTAGACAGTTTTACTTCTATTTTCCTGTTACCTGCATATTCTTGATTTTTATCTGTTTGTAAAAAATCTAGGATCCCAGGGCTGGGGAGATGGCCCAGCAGTTAAGAGCACTTACTGGTCTTTCAGAAGACCTGGGTTTTGTTTCCTGCACATTCATGATGACTCATCCTGTCATTCCAGTTCCAGGGCATCCAATGCCCCCTTCTGACTTCCACAGGCCCATGATGCACATACAGGCACTCAGGCACACACACATAAAATGAAATAAACATTTAAGAGCCAAAAATGAGAGGAAATGTGCTCTTTTTCTTTCTGAGAATAACTTAATTTTCCTAATATGATTATCTGCAGTTTCTGGAAGATGACATATCTTCATTCCTTTTTATGACTGAAAACAATTCCATTTACATATATATGCTGCATTTTTCAAAAAAGCAAATCATTGTTTTTTTTTCCTCAACTTAGAATTCATTATTCCCCCACCTATCATTAAGGTTAGTTCTAAATTCTAGAATATTCTAGAGCCTGGAGGGAAGAGAAAGATGTCTTCCTGGTATGCGTGATATTTTTCCAGGGGCTCAGTGTTTGTATGTGTAATAGTGTGTGTGTCTGAGTATGTATGCATGTATGTGTTTGGATGTTGTGGTGGTTTGAATGATAAACGTCCCCTCTAGGCTCATGCATTTGAATATTTTTCCCACTTGGTAACAGTTTATGGAAGTCTAGTCTTGCTGGAGGAAGCACATCAGTGGAGGGGCTCTGAGGTTTTATACCTTCGTCCCACTTCCAGTTTGCCCTCTGTTTCATGCTTGTGGCCAAAGATAGGATTTCTCCATTTCCTGATCCTGCCTCTATCCCCACAACTTGCTGACATGCCTTCCTGCTGCGACAGATTCGGATCCATCTGGAATTCTAAACCAAAATAAACTCTGTCTTCCTTAAGCTGTCTGTCATTGTGGTATTTCATCACAGCAACAGAAAAGTGCTTGTGTGTGTGTGTGTGTGTGTGTGTGTGTGTGTGTGTGTGTGTGTCCACATTCTACCTTTTCTCTACCATAATATCTGCTTTTACTTTTAATGGCCTTATCAGAAATATCAAGTAAAGAGCTGGGGATTTAGATGAGGGTCAAGTGTTTGCCTAGTATTGTTTGGCCTTGGGTTTGATTCCCCAGTACTGTGAGAAAATGGAAATAAAGAATAATAGCATTGCTTCTTCTACCAACTACACATGACATGTATATCAAAGGAGAATGCTGACCTCTGAGGTCCTGTTATCCATGGTCATTTCTCTGTTCTGCTACTGATTGCCCTATGATTTAACCTTGTAATGCAATCTATCTATCTATCTATCTATCTATCTATCTATCTATCCATCTGTCTATCTGTCTACCATCTATCTCATCTCTATTGATTTCTATCGCCTTTGAGACAAATTATTGCTATGTATTCCAGGCTGATCTCAAACTCAAGACCTTCCTGCCATAGCCTACCCTATGGTGGGATTACAGATGTGTGCCCTGTGCCCCACTAGCCTCTCTTGTTTAAATATTGTTCAAGGTTTTGCCACTATTGCCATAGGAATACTAGTACACATCTCTCTTCTACCAAGAGCATGTCTAATGTAACTTCATGACCACAAAAGGGAAAGACAACTTATGGACTACATGCCAGCATAATGCTAAGTGTTTTCCATGCCTTACCTTATTTGCTCCTGAAGATAATCTGCATAGCACAGAAAAGAAAAAAAATACAGCTTCAGAGAAATGCAACAACTTCCCCAAAAGGACAGAGCTATAAACAGTAGAGCTGGGATTTAATAAATCCAAGATTGTCTGTAGAACAGCTGCGGAATTTTTGTTTCCTCGTGAGGCTGCTGTACTTTTGTTGTATATTTGGTCTGTGTTCTAGTAGATTCCAAATCTTTCAGAGTCACTAAATTCTCAAGGATACTGAGCATAGCAAAGAAATTGTCACTGGGCATATCACTGGACAAAGCACACACACACACACACACACACACACACACACACACACACACACACACACCAAAACAAACAAACAAACAAACAAACAAAAACAGTCTGAAAGCCCTGCACAGTTGAACTCACTAGCACACAGCTCAGTAGGAGAGCACATGCTTAGCATACCCCAGGCCCTGGTTTCAACCCCCAACATACAGACAGAAAGAAAGGTCTTTCAATGATTATCCTGTAATCACAGCACAGAAATAGGTATGATCAATTTTGCTATGTGTAATGATGCACTTATCAGTGACAGAAGACAAAGAACTTTCTCTGTGTTATGATTGGTACAACAAACCACAAACTTAGTTACTTAACACAGCACAAATGTATTGTCTTACACTGTCCCTGTAAGCTGCAGGGCAGAATCTTTTGCCTGTTTCTCCAGCTGCTGCAGCCCCATATCCCTCCACACTCTGCTTTCTCCTCACATCCTTTCTGCTCTCTCTGTCTCTCTGTCTCTCTGTCTCTGTCTCTCTCTCCCTCGCGCTCTCCCCCCTTTCTCTTTCTCCTAGGGACCCTTGTGATCATTAGAGTAACCCCAATAACTCAGATCTCATCTCAAGATCCTTGACTTGACCTTGACACCTACAAAGTCCCTTTCACCATGTAAAGAACATACTCACAGTTCCTGGAATTGAGGACATCTGTCATTTAGCCTACTACCATCAGAATATTCATTTGGTGCCCTACCTTGAAGCTTGCATTTTGTACGTCTGAGACTAGAGAAGCATTTTATATGGGGATATGTTTCTACATATCCCAAAGACCAAAACAGTCCTCATGGGACCGGGAAGATGACTACGTCAGCCAAGTGCTTGCCTTGCAAGCATGAGGACCTGAGTTTATAGCCCCATTTAAAAAGAAAAAGAAAAAAAAAAAAAAAAAAGCCAGTGCAGTCAATATTGGTTAGCTGATTGGCTCATGAGTTTACTATACATCTACACTTTCTGATTTAAGAGCCCAGTTTCTGAATAATATTTCTAAGTATTTGTTCCTACATACCCACTCTAGTTCCATGTCCGTCGCTGTGGTCAAATAGCCTGACAAAAAGCAACTTTGGGCAGAAAGGTCTACTTTGGCTTACCATAAGTTACAGTCCATCGCTGTAGGGAAATCACTCCGGCAAGATCCTGAAGCAGCAAGTCAACTGGCACAGTCAAGAGCAGAGAGAAATGAATGCATGCATGTTTAGTGCTCAGCGAGCTTTACTCTTACACAGTCAAGGGTCTTAAACCAGAGAGTGGTGGCACCCACTCTCAGGCTGGGTCTCCCTACTCAATCAGACAATGAAGATAGTGCCCCCCACAAACTGTCTAGAATGCCAACCTGATCTACACAATCCTTTATTGAGACTCTCCTCCCAGGTGATCTAGGCTGTGTCAAGGTGACAGTTAAGCTAATCATCACAATACAGCTATATAGTCACCATATCTATATTATATGAACCTTTATACCCTTATATATTCATCACACACACACACACACACACACACACACACACAGTCAGAGTCAATCTGTAATAACTTTAACATGTATTTAAACATGCTTTTGGATAGAAAAGGCTTAATTTCTTATAAATTGCTCTCATGAGAGTATTTGTGTGTTTCTTTAATGACATTGCTATAAAGCCCTGATTGCATTATTGTCCCAGTAATGACTGGGCTGACCATCAGCTCCCAGCATGAGGCCCTGTTTTATTTGCAAGTTCCTCCTCTCCAGTTTAGTATTGGTCCTGTACACCTGCCCTAAAGTGACGACCACTGTCTGCCACCTAGTGGAGACAGACATTCTAGAAAATGTGACACAGGACTAAGCTGTCCTTACTATGCAAGAGACACAGACAAGAGTGAAAGAAATAGAAATTTCACAGAAAACAAGAACTTTCCCACCAATATGCAGCTAAGATAAAATATCCTTCCTAACACTTCTTACCCCGTGTTCCTGATCTCACTCGTCTGCTTCCTGCAGAACACACTGTTGTTTTCCATGGCTAGCCCATTGATAACAAAGACGTGTTTTCTTCACACATAAGGAAGTGACTCCTGCCAGTCAATGTTGCTGTCTAGGCACTGAGGGAAAATGGTGTAGGTTGTGATGGGAAATGAAAGTCTGTGATGGACAGGTGTTCTTCCCCAGCTAAAGTCACTCAGCCTCACTAACCACACGACTACAGTTTGAAGGCACTGTTCCTCACTTGGAAGCTGAATTTTTCCCTCTGTGGTGTTCAGTTTCTCCTCTGAATTGCTGACTACTTCATCCACTTTGATAACTTTCTTGTCTAGGTCCTGAACTGATTTCCTCTCCTCAATAATCTGATCCAGTCATTTCTGGGTAATTGAGCTTTTTGAAAAGTCTGACCCTAAAATCTCTTTTCATTGATCTCATTTTCTTTGGTTTCCAGTCTTGAGAAGTTGTGAGCTTGTGGGGGTATCATATGAGTCAAAGAATTAGTAAAAACTATTATATTTTTTAAACAAAATAAAAAGAGGCAATTTTTAAAAACAGCTTAATTTTAAGAATGTTGTATAACAACAATGACCCTAAATATTTCTCTTTCAGATCTGTGTTCTTAGACTGCCCTCTATTAATATCTCAATTAGGCTAGCCTCCTCTATTCATACTTTAGATGGACTCTCCTTTTCTATTCATATGTCAGGTAGGCTATCCTCCTCTATTCATATCTCAGATGGGTCATCTTCCTCTATTCATATGTCAGATGGGTTAGCCTCCTCTATTCATATCTCAGATGGGTCATCCTCCTCTGTTCATATCTCAGATGGGTTAGCCTCCTCTATTCATATCTCAGATGGGCTATCCTCCTCTATTCATATCTCAGATGGGTTAGCCTCCTCTATTCATATCTCAGATGGGCCATCCTCCTCTGTTCATATCTCAGATGGGTTAGCCTCCTCTGTTCATATCTCAGATGGGTTAGCCTCCTCTATTCATATCTCAGATGGGCCATCCTCCTCTAGTCATATCTCAGATGGGCCATCCTCCTCTGTTCATATCTCAGATGGGCCATCCTCCTCTGTTCATATCTCAGATGGGCCATCCTCCTCTAGTCATATCTCAGATGGGCTCTCTACAGACAGGGAAGAAGCTAGATGGAAGAAGGATGCTGTGAAGCAAGTGAAAAGGAGAAGAAAAGCATCTCATAAATTCCTACGGTATCTTTGCAGTTCCTTAGCATTTGTCTTTCAGTAGTTTACTGTCCCTATGCAATAATCCCTGTAGGTCCTTCCTAAAGTATGGTCTAGCAGCGTCCATGTAACATTCCGACATTTTGATGACAGACACAGCATTAATAACCACAATGTCACCATCCAGACCAAATACTATTCAATGAGACTTGACCACATCCCATTTACTGCAAAGTTCTTCACAGAGACCTTCAAATTACCTTTTGTTGTTGTTGTTGTTTTTGTTTGGGTTTTTTGTTTGTTTTGTTTTTCAATACAGGGTTTCTCTGTGTAGCTTTGTGCCTTTCCTGGAACTCACTCTGTAGACCAGGCTGGCCTTGAACTCACAGAGATCCACCTGCCTCTGCCTCCCGAGTGCTGGGATTAAAGGCGTGCGCCACCACCGCCCAGCTCAAATTACCTTTATAACATTCTTTATTAAGCAATTATTTCCACTTTGGCAACAAGTCTCTGAAAGTCTGTTTCCTTACACCCTCTGCATCCTCCACTTTCCTTGTTATTAAAGAAATTTGCAATGGGCTTGGGATATAGTTCCATGATAAAATATTCCCTAGCCTAAAGAAGGCCCCCAAATTCTTTCTCATTCTTCAAACTGGAGTTGGGAATTATTTCCTTTCCCTTTGAATCAGAGCTGCCCCTCAGACTTGGTTTACTCAATTAAATGCTATAGACATATGAAATCCAAGGCTTGGAGGTAGAGGTCTACAGATTACACTTTTTTTGTTTTGAATTTTTGAGACAGGGTTTCTCTGTGTTGCTTTGGTGCCTGTCCTGGACTAGCTCTGTAGACCAGGCTAGCCTTGAACTCACAGAGATCTTCCTGGCTCTGCCTCCCAAGTGCTAGGATTAAAGGCATGCACCACCACCACCCAGCCAGATTACACTTTTGAGTATTCAGAATGCCCATCTTGAGACCCAACTTGCTGTGTATGTCATGTGGTGATTCTATAAAGAGGAGAATTCAGATGCTGTGGTAATGGGCTTCCAGCCCCTAGTGAGGTCATTGGATGCTATAGCCTAGAGGAATCTCTGCTTCACTACAGACACAAACAACACTACACATAGCCAAAGAACTTCCAATTGAACCCAGTAAACCTACAGACTCAAGAGACTAATTAAATTGCTTAAATGATGCAACCGAAGGGAACTGAAGCATTCCTGGTACTGACCTGTCTTGGCCTAGTGGATGCTGCCAAATTTCACCTCAAAGGAACAGCTGGCAGATGCTCAGTGCTCCTGAGTTACAGTAGGCCCAGTTTCATCCATTTGAACTCCCTCTGCCCTGGCCTCTTCAGGGCAGGCCTAGCCCTGCTCATTCTTCTGCTGTGGAGACTGGTCTTCTGCCCGGCTTCCTCCAAACTTTGATTTCTTTCCCCAGATTCACACTCTGTCCCTCCATCCTGACATGGAGTCTCCATAGGACAATAACTCCATAATAATCTTCTTGGATGATAGTCATATCCTCTCCAGCTTCACCATTTTGAACTGTAGGTTCAGATTATAGTCTCACAATGCAGTTTCTAAATCTCCATCCATCAGTCTTCAATGTCATCTTTGGGAATACTGTCCATTTCCTTGGAGACAGTCGGTTGTTGGCCTGGAGCTCACCAATTAGGCTAGACTCTCTGAACGTGGAGTCCCAGAGACAGTCTTGCCTCTTCTCTCCCAGCACTGGAATTACAAGCACACACCAACACCAACATGCCTCGGCATTTTCAGATGGATCTGGGAAACCAATCCAAAGCCTCATGCTTACCTTACAAGGCAAACACTTTACCAACTGAGCTATCTCTCTAGCCCTCATTCAATTCTCCTGGTTGGATTCATTGAAACAACTGGTCCTATAATTAACCAGATGAAAATTCATTGCATTTTTTTTCTATCTCACCCATTGGAAGCATTTTGAAATCAATCTGTACTATGACAAACCCATGTCTTCAATTTAAAAACACCACAGTACAGAGATGTAAAATTAGTCCAACTTAACATTCTGTAGATCATTGTCAACCATTGGTTATTTAGGCAGCAAATTTCCCTGTGTCATTTACAAGCTCCATAATCAGGGAGGATTTAGCTATGATGTGAGGCAGTGTTTATGGGTTATGCGTTTGTCTGCTAACAAATTAGCTTGCCTCTGAGTGCCTGACCAGAATGAGGCCACAGCTCTGGCTTAAGTGTAACTCCAACTTCAACCCCCCGCCCTAAGATTCTTTGACTCCTCTGTTTCCTCACTCTTAAGCACATCTTGGCAGAACTCTCTGTACTTGGCTTTGTTTCCCAGATCCCCCTCTGTCTTCTTCTTGAACTGGGGGCTCAGACTGTGCTCTTCTTCTCTCTTTAGTCTGCTGACCTTTGTCAAATAGTTTGTGTACATGTTTGTTAGTAGTACCAAGGATTGGACCTAGGGCCTGCAGTAGACTAGGTAGCATTCTGCCACTGAGCTACACCCTCAGCACTGTAGTTTGGGTCTAGAACATCAGCCAGAGGTCCACGTGTTGAAGATTTGGGCACTATTAGGACATGGTGGAATGTTTGTAGGAGACATACAAGGAGAGGAGACTAGGCCATTGGGCGTATTGGTTACATTACTCACTTCTGAAGCACGGGATAACAAAGAGAAACTTAGAGAAAAGATTTATTTGGGCTCACAGTTTGAAGGGACACAGCTCATCATGCTGAAGGCTTAACAGCAGAAATAGATGCAGGTGTTCACATTGCTACCATAGTCATGAAGCAGAGAGATAAATGATGATGACTTACCTGCTCTCTGCTTTGTACTCAGCCCATCACCAGGCCATGTAATGGCGTTGCCCTCATTCAAGATGGAGCTTCCCATCTCACTAAACCTCTATGGAAACACCCTCACAGACAAACATAGAAGTTTGTCTCATAGGAGACTCTAAATTCCCTCAAGTTGACAATGAAGATTAATCATCATGTTGGAGGTGTGCTTTTGAAGGGTATGTAGTGGCCATACCCTGCCCTCATCCTCTGCCTGCCACTAGCCTCTTCCTTTGCCTCAAGCTCCCACCAAGACACACAACCTTGCCACAGGTCAAAAAGCAGTGGCAGCAATCAAGCATGGGTTGAAACCTCTGACACTGGGAGCCAAGGAAAACTTTCCTCCTCCAGAACTGCCACTGCGCTTTTCATAGTGGTGAAAACTAACACACCTTTCAAGACCCCCTCCCATCCCCCCCCCCACTGATCCTCCCTGCTGTGTGAGCTCCAGCTTGCTCTCTACCGCATATGGAGTGAGCCCCAGACACATTTTACACACACACACACACACACACACACACACACACACACACACACACACACAAACCCTTTGGCTTCTTTTTAAGAATTACCAAGCATCTTTTAGATAGTTTCTTACATATTGTGTCAGACAAGTCCACTTCAAGCTCCTCAGTCTGTAATGTACAGACCCGAAATCCTTTTTGAGTACTGAGGTGGTCTAATAGTCATAGGTTAGAATCTCTTTCAATCTTGGGATTCTTTCGGTACACCAGAGAGTAATTAGTGTGAGAAGTGAATCATTTAAACTATGTTAGCACCACCTGTTGGCTCTGCATTTCTCTTGGTTTGTATTTCCCATGGCATGTTTTAATTCTTTACATTCTGATGTTTGTATTCCAAGGGAAAACAAAGCAAATAAGCTATTGACTGGTATTAAACCATCTTTTCTAGGCTGTCAGTCTCTTATTTTTCTTCATTCTGTCCTGTATGTTTCAAACACAGTGGATGTATGGTGCTGTGTGTGTGGAGAGGTCCAAGGTCAATCCCCTCTCCCCCATTATTCTCTAGTAATTTACTTTTGCGACAGTCTTTGTGTGAAGTTAAAGATCATCGAGTTGGCTAAGCTGGTTGGACAATACGTTTCAGGGATCTGCCTGTTTCTGCCTCCCCAGTGCTGGGATTACAGAAGCTTACAGCTGTCTTCTGCTTTTTCTGTGGGCTCTGAGATTTGAACTCAGATTCTTGTGCTGGCACAGCAGGCACTTGATCAACTGAACCATCTCTTCAGCCCAAATACAGTTTTAAAAATACAATTTGTTAGGATTTTTACAAGCCACAATTCATTTCCTCTTCCAGACTTCCAACACTGCTCTCTATTAGTATTATTATTAATAATAAATATTATTATCTTTCTTTGTAACATTTCATATATTCATAGCATTATACATTACTCATACTTACCCCTACCCTCTTTGCCCACATTCACTGGTCTCTTCCCTTCCTCCCCAAATAGTCTACCTTCAGTTTTTTATTTTATTTATTTTTATTTTGAGAGTGTAGGATAATTACAGCCTTTCTCCCCTTCCCTTTTCTCCCTCCAAACAAACCTTCCCATATAACTCTTTCCACTCTTCATCAAATCCATGACCTCTTTATTCACTAATTGTTATTGCATGCATTTATTCATATGTCCTGCTCAGTCCTAGAATGTTATTTTTACATATATTTTCAGGGCTGTCCACTTGGCACTGGACAGCCAGTTGGTCTGCTCTTCCCTGGAGAACGCTACCTCTCCCACTCCCAGCTTGCCTCAGTTGACTATAGTTCCTAGTGTAGGGGTGAGACCTCATGGACTTTTGCCTGTACACTTTGTTGAACATTGCCCCAGCACAAAGGCACTAGTGAATCAGAGAGGCAGACTGCCCATGTGATGGGTAGTGAAGATCTGGAACCAGACTGCTTATTCGGATCTGCTGCCGCCACCGCACAGTGTCCATCATTCTAGTCCTTCTCTATTCACTGCCTACAATGGCTCGGCCACATGACAACCACTTGGAGCCGCACTTCATCACCCTTCAGAGGATCCATTCAAATGAACTCTACCGTCCCCATGGTTCAGACATCCAAGGATACTCCTTACACTATCTACACCTTGGAGAGAGACCTGCCTGGTACAACACAGAAAGGTGCTCTTGACCAGAACTAAGCACAAACTCCCAGACACCCCAGGAAGAATGCCTAAGATTGCTATAGTGTGATTGACATATGGTGACTGATTGCTCTGTGCCCCCAGACCCGTTCTCTACTGTGGCAGTTGGTATGACTTTGAATTTGGAAAATAAGAAGCACTGGACAGAAGACGATGCAACAGCACAGATTTGATTGGCTCAAGAGCGAACGGGAGCATCAGCTCCAGAGTCTCTGTGTTTATGTTTTACTCATGCTATGGATGATTTGCTCCAACCAATTTTCTTCCAAAATACTTTCATATCATGGGTCAAAATGACACTAACCTATACCTGTAGCTAATGTAAGGGAAAAGATGTGGCCAGGTAGTCGAACATCATCTTTAAAATGCAACCAGGTAATCCTTTAGAAATCTCTAACAAACTGCTTTGGCTTCACTATGAGAAGGAAGTAATCAGAGCCCATATTTGTGTAGAAACAGACCTTCTCTGTATTGTGCACCGTTGGACCTAGTGAATGAGGAGGGAAGGTCAAATACGGCCATTTGTAAATTAGCTTAGCTTCAGCTTAGAACTTCTAAACATGTTCTTGGACTGGGAAGAGGCTCAGTGGGAAAAGACATTGCTGAACAAGCATGAGGGCCTGAATTCGATCCCTAGCAGGCAAATAAAAGCCAAATGTGACAGTCATGACTGTCACCCTAACATTTAGGTGACAGAGGCAGGTAGATGTAGGCAGCTAGCTTAGCCAGAATGGTGAGTTCCAGATTCATCAAGAAATCAGGGACAAATAGCCAAATAAATGGAAGCACATAAATTATGAACCAAAGGCTGTGGAGCCCCCAGCTGGAGCAGGCCCTCTGGATAAGTGAGACAGTTGAATAGCTTGAACTGTTTGGGACCTGTCCTTAGTGCATGAGCTGGCTATTTGGAACCTGGGGCTTACACAGAGACACTTTGCTCAGCCTGGAAGGAGGGGACTGGACCTGCCTGTACTGAATCTACCAGGTTTAAATGAATCCCCAGGGGAGTCTTGGCCCTGGAGGAGATAGGAATGGAGGGGAGGGACTGGAGGGAAGGTGGGGGTGGGGGCGGGAGGGGGGAGGACAGGGGAACCCATGGCTGATGTGGAAAATTAAAACACAAATATAATAAATTTTTTAAAAAAAAGAAATACTGTCTCAAAAAATAAGGTGGGCAACAGCTGGAGAAGACATTGGATAATTAATTCTGGCCTCCACACATACATGCAAAGGCAAGTGCCCATACATATACATGTGTTCTGTCAGTCTATCTATCTTTTTATCATCTATCTATCTATCTATCTATCTATCTATCTATCTATTTATCTATCTATCTTTTTCTAACTATCTATCTATTTATCTTTCTATCTATCTACCTATATCATCATCATCCTCATCCTCATCTATCTATATCTCAGGATGAGAACTGAGCTTTTTATAAGCACACAATTGCCACTGTCTAAACCACAACAACATACTCAGTGACAACTTTCAGATTTATTGACATTTCTCAAAACTCTCAATGAGTAGTCGCTGAGTTATTACTTCATTCAAGTGTCATGAAATAGTGTGATTTTTTTTCTTGTGGATTTGCTGCCGATTTTCGTACACATGAAAATGAATATTCTTGTGATCTTTATAAAATTGATTTTTACCTTGTAAGTCATAAACAATTGCAACAGTTGTGTAGCTTCAGTTCACTTCATTATCACTGCCTGGACATGGAAGGTGGGGGGAAGGGTCACAGGTTCAGGACCCAGTGACCTAAACACACATGCCCTTCCCGATTAGAGTCAAGATACTTCCAAACATAAAGAGAGAGCAAACAGGGTGTTTTCCTGGAGACTTTGGCATTTGGAGACAAGTTAGCAGCATGAAAAGGAAAATGTGACCTAGGCTGCCCCAAATTGGGTTCCTCCTGAGATAATTCTGAATATCCGTGAAGATGGGATGATGGGTGAAAGGGACTAGAATATTAAAAAAATAAATCATGATTATTTATGGAAAATGTACCACTGGAGCTAACTTGTCCCAAATCATTTTCTCAGCGGAGTATGCCAAGCTGTAGAGGCTTTCCCATGAGGGTTTGGTGTGAGCTTACCTAGCCCATCCTACACAGGGGAGGGGAAGATCAATGGTTTCTCTCCCATTGTATTTGAATTTCCCAGCAGATACATTGTTGCGTAATTTCCAGAGCTTAAGAGAAAACTGGTTAGAGAAATAGAGGTAAGTGTAGCTCACGTTTCATGTGAGTCAGGTTTTAAATGATCAGGGAGCTGCAAGACACCACCATAGGCCTGAGGTCTTTGACCCTGCACTGGACAACCTCCCCTGGCTAATAATTCTCCTCAGAGCACGAGTTGCTTAATTATAATCTGCATCTAAGGGTCTATATTTTATGACAAGGAAAATAAAATTCTATTAGGTTTGGACAATACTGAAAATGTCCTCTGTGTACAGGTCTCCCTGTTCTATAGTGAGGGAATAATATCATATGCTAACCAATGCACAAAATCAAAGTGACATGAAATATATGTGGATAATTTACCTGTTTAGAAGAAACTAAAAAGAAGGAAAAGTAGCAATATAACAAAGTAATCTATGATGAAAAACTAAATTAAGCAAGCCTTTATTCGCTCTCTACAAATGCAGGAAAATAACCTGCCAGGCACTGAGCTAAGGTTTACTCTCACAAATCTAAAGCATAGAAGTAGTTTTACAGCTAAGAAGAGACAGATGATGATTACTAAGCTCTATTTTTGTGTGTCCAAATTTTTTCACACCAAAATCTATATTCCTTTTTAGGAAAAAAATTATAATGTTATTTATTGGGCATTTAGCATT
This sequence comes from Onychomys torridus, assembly GCF_903995425.1. Classification (NCBI taxonomy): domain Eukaryota; kingdom Metazoa; phylum Chordata; class Mammalia; order Rodentia; family Cricetidae; genus Onychomys; species Onychomys torridus. The sequence goes on from NC_050447.1 coordinate 65,188,255, forward strand.
TGTCAAGATTTTTATTTATTTATTCTTATTAGTTTTAATTATGTGTGGGGCATGTGCATGTGCAAGTGAGTGCAGATGTCCACAGAGGCCAAAGGTGTTGGATCCCACTAAAACTGGTTGTGAGCAGCTTGCTGTGGGTACAAGGAATCAACCTGGGTCCTCTGAAAGAGTCCCACGTGCTCTTAGGCACTGAGTGAACACCTCTCTAACCCCAGTGCAAGTATTCTAAACACGTGATCATAGTTAATGCTCTAAAAAGCTATGATACAGGGTAGGTTAATATCCTAGCTCAAGCTACTATAATTAAAAATAATATGAGCTGAGTAGATTGAATAACAAAAATTTACTTCTTAAAGTTCTGAAGCATGGATATCTAAGTTCAAGGTACCATTCAATTGCTTTCCACGAGGGCACCTTCTTGATCTGAGCATTGCTGCTTTCTTGTTGAGTCTTCAGAGGGAGACTTATAAGAACTCTATTCCTACTGGATCGGGGTCAACACCCTTCTGACATCATTTAATCTTAATTCTTTTCTCCAAACACATCTGTAGTAGGTATGAAGGCATATGAATTTGAGAGAGACACAATTTAATCTATAGCAATGGTAGATGATGCTTATCCCACAACGAGCAAGTGGTTGAAGCAGATATGACCTAGAAAGACAGACTTTAAACTACTTTTGTAAAGAAAAAAGTGTAAGGTGGGCAAAAGCCCACCACATGGACAATGCTATAGTTACCATGATGCCTTGGTTATTTGCCCATCTGTGTAAGTTTTTCAGCTGTCAATGCATGGCCTCATTAATCAGCACAGTGTTTTCATTAGTTGGCAATAATTAGCACATACCTTCATTTCATATTATATCTAGAGTTTTCTGTGAATATTTCATGAACCAACCCATCATCTCAAGCTATCCCCACTGCCTTTGCCTTGGCCTAGAACCTCATGCTATCTCAAAAACAGTCAGTGTCTGAAGTAGGTCTTTGAATTCATGTCTTGCTAATTTCATCATCTGAACCATACCCAAAGTGAGCTTTATAAAATGGGGGTACCATCTTCTCCCCTTCTAACCCATTGAGTTCTCTCTGCCTGGAGCATAGAACTCAGGTTTCTTTGGCCCAATGCATGTGGTCTCATCAGCCCGCTTCCTCTTCTTTCCCTCCATTTCCTGCCACATTGGTACATTTCCACTTTCTGTATCATGCTCATCCTGCTCCCTGAATGAGCATGCCCCCAGTGAGCCTGGAGCAGTCACCCCCATCTTTGTACACTCAGCTGATAAAGCCCCATTTCACTGTAGAGGGACTGCACTTCTCCAGGTCAGCGGTTCCCATCCTTGCACTGGGCATGACCTTCTGGTTTGTCCCTTATTCTAGTGTATTTTCCATCCTCCTCCACTACTGCAGTGAGAGAGCCCAAGATGATTCCCATGCTTTCTTTTACCCAGTACACATAATGAAGCCTCCATTGATGTTTACAGTGTATGAACTAATTCATTAACTCTCTTAGCTATTTGCTTAGTGTTTCCCCTTTGTCAATGTGCTTGCTGTCCGTCTTTCATAGATGTATATTATTCACATAATTTTCTCTTTAAATCATTTTTCAGAAATTTGTATTGGTGTTGTAATAGCATAGTAACAATTTTATAATTTATGGTTTGTATTTTCACTGCATGGCTCACCAAAATGATGGAACCACTATGCTAACAGAGATTGGGGCGGGGGGCAGCAAGAGGAGACAGTTTTTGAGCATCTTTGCTGAAGGGTAAGCCCTGGTCCCCTGCATCCTTCCCCTAATCTTTATGTGTAGCAAATACTCAGTTATCAAAATGACACAGAGGAAACAGAAAACATGAATTCTCTCCTCAGAAAATCACTGTATTTCTCCTCTTACTTTCCCTAAATGCCTCTTGCTCTCCTTTAATATTTTTAGATTTATTTATTGTATGTGTCTGAGTATTTTGCCTGCATGTGTGTATGTACACCACCATCCATGTGCTGGGAATAGAACCTCTGCAAGAACAGCAAGCGCTCTTGACTTAAATGAAATAATTTTATATCCAGACATTGTCGGTTTAGCCCTTCTTTCTGGGTTTATTCCTTAATGTAGTTCCTTACTTGGACCTTTAAAGAGGGTGAGAACTATCTTCAAGTCTCTCTAACTGTAAGATAAATTAAAATCAACAAAATCAAGAGTGGGGGTGCACAATCATCAAACCCTGGGCCTGACCCTGACTCGCCCCCACAGCCCAGGAACCGCTCCTGGCTTTACTGTTTGAATAACCCCCACTGTCCCTTCCACCCGCCCAGAGCTCGCGTTTGACTCCAGAGCAAATATTTGTCCTGAATTTGAGCAAAGTCAGAGTGCTTTTTTTCTTCTTTTAAAAACGGACTGCTCTCCTCGACAGAATCAAGTGGCTGTGCACTGGGTTCGGTAGGAGGGGATTCTCCCAGACCATCTGCTCTGGAGAGCTTGGCACAGCTATCCAGCAAAATGCAGCGACTCACGTGCGTTCTCATCTGGCTGTTCCTTTTGGAAGGACAAGCCTTCGAAATCCCCATAAATGGGTACTCAGAAGTAAGTACTTCTGTGGGGCTCCTAGCTATTGGCCTAAACAAATGGGCTGCAAATAGCTGAATGCTATTTCTATTCAATGAACTTGTTCTGTGTAGAGCAGAAACTTAGGAGAACATTCATCAGACAGCATGTTATAATTATGAGATGTATTGACCTCTTAAGACATTATGAGGTTTTTCATGAAATTTAAGTCAAGTTCAGTGGTCAGATATCCTAGTGTAGCATATATGGAGCAGAGTTGTCCACTTTTTATATAAAAATGTGTGTAACAACAGACCTATGCCAAAGGGTTGCCATGAGAATGAAGAGATGCCCGTAAACTACCGGGCATAGCCCATGAACTAGAACTACTGAGTGGTGGCTGGTATAGTTATGTAGAAGTACTACTCTTGGGCTCAGTCATTCTCACAGCATCGTTGTCTTTTATGCTTAAGCAAATGATTATTTCTGTAATATGGACACTCTAAGTTTTCTGATAGAAGAAGGTAGCTGCACATCTGGAAAAATGCAGGGACAATACCCATGGCTTTCAGGTCTCCATTCGGGACCTCCTGCCATCCCAGTGTGGGGTAAACCTTGAACTGAGTCATTCTGAATATCACTCAAGCGCTACTTCTGTGCTGGCAGAGAACAATGTGTTACAGGATTATTCTAGAAAATCCCAAGGAGTGGATAGCACATAAAAATGACAGAGGAAAAAACAGTATGTTTTCAGGAGGAGAAAATCACTCTACTTAGAAACTATCACATTTTCCAACAGTCTGAAAACCACAAGAATGTGTCAGAAATCTCAGACTGAAGCTAAAACCAAGTATGTTTGTGCTTTTTCAGTAATTTCCAGCCAGCCCTCTTTTCATACATCTGTCCAGTCCCACATGATTAAGGCCCCATTACTCCATCCAAGTGCTTTTCCAGGAACTTTTATCATTAGATTACATGTCTGTCTACCTTCTTCAGGCACACTCACAATTGAATTCTTACACCCAACAAATTTGAAATACTTCATTTCCATTTATTTATTTCTGAGACCTAACTAGCAAATATACATATTAAAGAAATTAATATATTAAAAAATATAATGAATGTAGGCTGCCTTTTTTCCTGTAGATGATTTTTAAAAGTAATTGAACATCCTCAACTATCTTTAAAGTTTGCAGAATATGACGGTCCTGTGGAACTGGCCCCAGACACATTTCCATTTGTGGAGAAGGGAAGAAGATACCAGGTATAGTAAACTCTAACCGGCGAAAATAGGTGAAAGAGATTCATTACTGGAGAAGAGGTAAAACAAGATTCTAGTGTCTCAATAATTTTATTTTCTAACAGAGAATAGGCCAGTATTGCTACACTCTTGTGGAATATTGTCAAGGTTATTACAAAGAGACTTTCACATTGTTTTCCAGAAGCTTCTACCTATAAAGGACACAGTAAAGCCACACATTCTCCTTCCTCTGGCCATTTAGTCAAAGGGAGAACACTTTCATCCAGAGAACTAGACATGCTTGAGGTCACATCCTGGAAGCTGCTGAGGAGACACAGAAAATCTCCTAATTTATGGGGAGGGATTGTTCTACCATGCCAGCAAGGGTTTGGCTTCTCCCACCACAGATCCCACATACTGAGAAAGGAAGTATTTATGGAAATAACACTAAGCTGAGAGATGACTGGCTTTGTCTGAGTATGAATGTTTGACTTTCTAAAGTCCACCTTTTATAGATCAATAATATTCAAAAACCCAACAGTCAGGACGCTTTGTCAGGGTTTTTATGTAGCCTCTGGAGAGAAAACATTAAACATTGTGTTAAATGTCAAAAAGAGTTGAGTACAGTGGGGCATATAATTACAGTGCTTTGGAGGCTGAGGCAGGAAGGTTGCTACAAAGTTGAGGCTAGCTTGAGCTACGTGGTAAGCTCCAGAACAGCTTGGACTACAGAGTGTCCCAAAGACAAATAAACAAACAAAAACCCCAAAAGACAATCCTTGACCTGTGTCACACAACATCTACTAAAATATCAGCCCACCCAAAATTAGCTCACATCAGTCAATAGACTTATTTTCTAATCCCTTGGACATAAAAGTTTGCCCATAGCTCTTAAGATGCTTACCTTTCAAAGGCAAGGGGAGTCCTTTGTCCATGCTCCTAGGACCTGTACTCATGTAGCTAATTTTCTAACACAGTAGGTAATTAAGAGCATAGAATTTTCAATGTACTTTTCCCTGTGTGTGGCTCCAGGGCTAACCATGTAGGAAGTACATTTAAGTCCCTGCTCTCATGTAACTTAGTCTAAAAGGAAGAGGCAGACCTTAAACTGTTCCCCACGCAAGGCGGATCATCATGAGCAAGGTAAGCACTCTAAAGGGAAGGTGCATTCTGCTATGGAAACAGTAAAGTGAACTAACTTGAGGATCAGAAATTTTCATGGAGAAAGTTCTTCCAAAGCTTTGACCTGAAAGCTTTAATAACATTCTATCATAGAGCAATGTACATCCCAACCAAAAAAGATGGCTGAGAAAGTTGTTCAGAGAAACTCACAGGTGGGAAAATCATTTTCCATAATGCTCCATATTTATGTCTTGATGCCAATGAATGACTTATCCCGCAGTATGGAAGGAACACAATTGTCTGATTAAGAACATAAGATTTTTGCCTTGGGGTAGTAAGCCTCAAGTGGCTGAAGAATGACTGTCTCTCTGACTTCCTTCCACAGAGAAGTCTTCCTGAAGAATCAGGAGAGGAGACGGTGAGTGGGCTTCGGTTGTGTCATAAATTGGTGTGTGAGTGATTTTCCTGTTAATTATTACCTGGAAATCAATCCAGGTGTCTCCTTTGTCTCCGTCACTGGAAGTATTGACCTGACTTTTGAAACTTTGCCTTGCTCAACTCTGAAAGTCCTTCTGAAGCTCAGCTTTGAAGAGCATAGTGCTTGCAGGCAAGGCAGATGCAACTGCCTGGGTTGAAATGTCTTTCCCATCTTCTCACGTTTTACTAATGATATAGTTTCCACCCAACAATATGAATTTAATGCTGACTTAATAGCTTTGGTTTAAATCCATGATGCCTGGAGGCTGTAGCAAGTCAAAGAGCAGCTAAAGAAAGCCACTCCCAGGCAGCGTGGCTCAGCTTCCTAGAAGATCCAGAGTGGACCTTCCTGTCACAAGAGAACACCCAAGAATTGGTCTGTGTTGGCTTCCTGTTCTGAACTGAGAACTTCCCCATGAAACAGGGGGAAGGGTAAACAAATGGGCCTGGATTTTATCTTAGCTTGACATAGGCTTGGGAGCTAACTAGTTGGAAGCATTAATCTTGGAGAACAAAATCTGAATGATGGAATCTAATAGTGAAGTAAGCAAATCTTGGGAGAAGAAAAAGTAAAATCTAACAGGTCACACATTGTCACAGATCTGAAGGAACATCCTAAAGGAGGTATTTTTTATACCTGGTCTGCAATCATCACTGTTTTGTTTTGTTTTCTTAAACTGGGGCTACTTTCAACCATAGAAGAGAGAAAAGGAGGTCCAAGGTATTATTAAACAAATAATTGAATCAAAATGTCCTAGACAGGACAATTCTGTTGATTATGTTTAGCCTTCAGTGTTCACTTAGCTTGTTTTAATACAGGAAAAGAAGCAAGGGCTGAAGTGTAATAATAATGGATGATACTGAAGGAAATTGGTAGCAATATGGAGTTTGTGGGTACACCTGCTTGTATTTGACTCTGAAGACAGAGCCAGGGTCTTCTCTTGACCCTGCCATCCAATCTCCTCTCCCTAGTAGCAGCTCTATGAGAAATTATTTCCTGAACTCTTTCAGTCCATCTTGCTTCCCACATCCATTTCCTACTCAGATTATAAAACGATGGAAATAAGGAAAAAAAGCATGAAAGGAAGAAGAGAGGGAGAGAGGGGGGAAAGAAGAGAAAGGAGACATCATAACAATGACCCAACTCTTTGTGGGGTATTTCAAGGAGTTAGAAGATTGCTTACCAATGCCTGAGTTATGTATTTACCAGCACCCCTAGACTTGTTCATAACAAATAAAATAGACCAATTGGAACATCATATACATAGTACATTCCATGTGGGTATTTTGTTACTACAGTTATACTTTCTTGCCAATTTCAGGATGATGTTGATCAAGTTACTCTTTATAGCTACAAAGTCCAGTCGACTATTACTTCTCGGATGGCTACCACTATCATCCAGAGCAAACTGGTGAATAATTCCCCACAGCCCCAAACTGTCGTGTTCGATGTTCAGGTCCCCAAAGGAGCCTTTATCACCAACTTCACCATGTGAGTAACTCCTATGTAGAATGGGGATTGGATGCTCCTGTGTCTTGGCATCAAAAGCCCTCCTTTTGTAATGAAACTTAAGTGTGCACTGCTCTGGTGGTTCTACTTTGTGTCACTATATATGGGTTGTTTTGTGTGTGTGTGTGTGCATGTGCGTGTGCGTGTGCGTGTGTGTGTGTGTGTGTGTGTGTGTGTGTGTGTGTGTGAAGTTGCATTTGCATGTTCATGTATGGTGGGCAGAGGTCAACCTTGGGTATAAGACAAGATTCCTCACTGGCATGGAACTCACCAAGTAGGCTAACCTAACTGACCAGAGAGCTCCAGAAACCCACTGGTTTTGTGTCACCAGTGCTGGGATCACAAGCGTGTGTCACCATGCCCAGCCTTTACGTAGGTGTTGAGTATCGAACCCATATTTGCACAGCAAGTACTTTACTGGCAGAGCCTTCTCATCTCTCCGGCCCCCACCTCTCCTCTGTAACATACTGAAGTAGACATAAGACTCCTGCTACGGCAGCCACTTTCTACTGACTCACATTTATATGTGATTTCTTTGAGAGAGAGAAAGGCGTGAATCTTATAGGATACCATATGAGTGTGTTTGTAATAAGTCAGCGTTGTGTGCCACACATTTCTTTGGGAGGAAGGAGTTGAGAGCCAGCCATTAAACACAGTCTCAAATCCTGTGTTTGGATTTCTCTATGACATCTCTAATGAGTGGGTTATAAAGGCTAGACTTGACTTTTTCCTTAATCATTAACTCACTGCTTCTTGTGGCAATCAGCTCAATGGTTGACAGCTCTGTTAGAATTATTTCTTATGCTTCATTTACAATTTTTCCATTTTCTACCCAATGACTCTGTTACTCACATAGAAGTTTTAAAGCTCTACTGCAAAGTAGATGTTGAAGTGCTCATGGGTGAAGGTGAAGTGATATGAGGTTGGAGATTGGCTTCCAAATAATTGAGGTGGGAAGCAATTGAGTACAGATGAACTAAGATTGGCTCGATATTGATAATGAATGCCAGTGATAGCTTTCATGGTGGCCTCTTATACTATTCTCTTGATATTTTTATAATTTTGAAATTTTTCTTAATAAAAGAAGTTAACCATTCTGCTACCATTCATAGCTAAGCCCATTATCCATTTGCAGCCTTTGCATGTTAAAGCTAAATAATGTTCCTGAAGGTAATTGGAATGGGGGTCAATCACGTGGACACCCATGTAGCCATCCATACAGTGTTCTCATTGGTCAATGTCCCTCTTAGACTGCCTGGAACACAGTATATTGCTCTGCATACAGCCTCAGTTTTTTTTTTCTTGATTAAGGCCTTAAGTTGAATTACTTCTCATTTGTTTTTTTTTCCTTTTATACACAAAGGCAATGAATAAAGTAGAAGGTTTAGTTTGCAAGTATTTTGACTAGCAAGTGTTTTGAATGATAAAAACTGTAGATTCACCTTTAGTTCCAGTACTCAGGAGGCAGAAACAGGCTGATTGCTGTGAGTTCAAGGCCAGGTTGGTCTACAGAGCAAGTTCCAGGACAGACAGAGCCACTCAGAGAAACCCTATCTCAAAAAACAAACAAAACAAAAAACCTGTAGATCCACGTTAACTATATATATCTTGGTTTTTGAATTTGTAAGTTGTTTTTATTATTCACTGTGTGTGTGTGTGTGTGTGTGTGTGTGTGTGTGTGTGTGTGTGTGTCCATGCCTCAGTAAATTCATGAAGGTCAGAGGACAATTTGTGTAAGTCAGTTCTCTCCTTCTACTATGTGGATCCTGGGAATCAAACTCAGATCATCAGGCTTGGTGACAAGTGCCTATACCCGCTGAGCCATCTCAACATTCCTTATGTTCACTATACTTTCTAAAATGGAAAAAAATATGTGAAAAAAAGCATTATGTAGATTGGTATCTTTTGAATTAGCTTAAATTTTGAGATGTTTTAATAGAGTATCTCTATAAATCCTGTCCTGTCTTCATCTTCCTCTGCTTCCAAGTGCTGGGGTGAATGGCATGCACCACCAAGCCTGACTTCTAGGACAATTTCAATTAGCTCTTTCTAGAAAGTAAATGGGAGGGAGAAGTTTTCTATAGTGCTTCTGTGTGGCACCGTGAATATAAATGACATTTTAAACTAATTCAATAAATTATTATAATTAAGCCACATAATCAGAATTTATTCTAGGTGTTTGGGGGTTCAGTTTTCATTTACTCAGTTTCTTTCTTCTTTCCCTCCTTAGGGTAACAAAGGCAATAGCATGAAATGTGCATTTATTTTGGTCTGCCTTTACTTGGGTTGAATTTATAGACTGGAGAAGACAGAATGGGTTATGTAGACCTTAGGATCAGCCAAAATATTTTTTCTACCTTTGCTCAAGATCTCAAATGCAGGGTTGGAGAGATGGCTCAGAGGTTAAGAGCACTGACTGCTCTTCTGGAGGTCTTTTCCCAGAAACCACATGATGACTGACTACCATCTGCAATGAGATCTGGTGCCCTCTTCTGGTGTGCAGGCATACATGCAGGCAGAACACTGTACACATAATAGATAAATAGATTTAAAAAAAAAAAAAACCCAAACATCACTGTGGAAGATGATCATGTCTCTATACAGACTTGTTCAACCTTGAATCTGTCTATGATCTGATGGGAAGATGCTGGTCTGGACACTGGACTTTGTTTTCATTCTTGTTCTGACCAGCTTGAGCAAGTCACTTATCTTCTTGGGTCTAATTTCTGTCCTGTGAAAGATAAAGCCTGGAAATGTTTATCCTACCTGTATGCTTATTGGTACCTGGGGAGGGAAACCCTTCAGAGATTTCATTCCTTCTATTATAGCATTTCTAGCATTTTTTGATGGCTTTCATGAATGCCAGTGGCACTTCCCAGTCACCATGGGCACCAGAAACTTTTCCAACTAGTTCTAAATGTTTCCTTCAGGGACTATTAAGATTACAGAATCCTATTCCTCCAAACATCATTACTTGGTGAGAATCAAGTACAAGCCAACTAAGAATCGGATGGATAGAGGCAAAGATACAAAGAGAAAGCAGGGAATCCCCAAGGGAGATTTGGAGGAAATAAACAGAAACACTTAGGAGGATTCAGCTGGGCTCTCCTCCATCTTTCACATTCTTTTCTTTCCTTCCAGGACTGTATCCCCTTTTGTCTTAATTGGTTGGTGCTGCCAAAATTGAGTACTACAGGATGGGTGGGTGTAAACAACACAAAAAATATTATTTTCATAGTTCAGGCAGCTGGAAAATCCAAGATCAAGGTGCTGGCAAATTCAGTGTCTGGTGCAATCTCACTTTCTGGTTCATAGGTGGTTTTCTCGTAATTGCCTTCACATGGTGGGAAGGGGACAGGGCTTCAGCTTCTCTTTTATAATGGCATTCATCCTACTTGTGAAGGTGCCTCTCTCATGACCTAAATAACTTCTGAAGTCCCCACTTTCTAAAACCATTCACTGGGAGGGAGAATTCAATCTACCAATTTTGATGGGACACCTTCATTCTTTTGCACCAGACTATGTTTAATTCTTAACTCTCCAAAGAATTGTTTGGCTTACCAGCCACCTCTCCCAGGCACCTGCCACACTCAAAGGGCATATCCACACCCCATGCTTCATCCAAAGAGTATGGTTTGGATATGGGAAAGCTTAAACACATAGTAGTACATGAGAGAAATTTGGGGAGCTGGAACCCAGTTTAACTTCTCTCAAATCACAATCAGATAGAAAGTCCTGTCTATACAAGATCATGCTTCTTGTTTCCTGTAGATGCAAAGTGATTACTGCCCCCATTCATCAATTGCTTGTTCTTTGATAGTGCTCCTAAGACTGCTAACGTGGCCCACCATTGATTTTTGTCGATTCTAGGACCGTGAATGGTATGACATTTACAAGTACCATCAGAGAGAAAACTGTGGGCCGAGCTCTTTATTCACAGGCAAGAGCCAAAGGCAAGACGGCTGGATGGGTGAGGTAAGGGCTAAGGATCACGGCTTGCCATCTTATCTGCTTTCCTCCTGCCCCATTCCTCCCAGAGCACACCAGGCTCCAGAGTGCCTCAAAGCCTAGAAAAAATGGCAAGTCCTAGGATGATAATAGAATTAGGTGTCTCAATGTCCATTTCCCTAAAAACCTCTCTATCAGTGGGGTTTGGGAGTTTTACATAGGTTGTTTTTATATGACTTGTTTTGCAAGTAAATGAATGTTCTGTAAATAAACACCTTACACCCAAAAAAAGTGCAGTGATATGAACTACAGGAATATAGTAATCATGATCTTGTTATAAAATATACACATGGGCCTAGAGAGATGGCTCAGTAATTAAGAACACTGGCCACTCTTCCAGAGGACCAAGTTTCGAGTCTCAGCACCCACATGACTAATTACAACCATTAGAATCTCCAGGTCTAGGAGTGCCTCAGAACAACCCTGGCTTCTTTGGTACATAGCATGAAATATAGCCACTCTTGAAGGAGAGGCAATGTTGTTTCTTGTCTCACGGCTGCAGGTGCACACACATACACCATTCATTGTTAGTCTTGATGCTGGATTCAACCACACTGGAAAATCTTGCTGCTTCCTCCTTAAAACTCTAAGTAAGCACCTAAACAGCAGCCATCATACTGGATTTGATAGTGATTTACATTACAAGAAAACCCACAGAATTCGCTAACCTGGACTCATATCATAGGAGCTCACAGAAACTGAACCGACAACCAGGGAGCCTACATGGGACTGACCTAGGCCCTCTGCATATATGTGACAGTTGTGTAGCTAGGTCTTCATGTGGGACTCCTAACAGAGGGATCAGGGACTGTCTCTGACTCTTTTATTGGTTTTGGGGACTCTACTCCTCATACTAGTCACCTTCCCAGCCTTCATACATGGAGAGGTGCATAGTCTCACTACAACTTGATAAGCCATGTTTGATATCCATGGGAAGCCTGCCATTTTCTGAATAGAAATGGAAGAGGAGTGGATAGGGGGACAGAAAGGTGATAAATGGAGGGGCTGCGAGAAGAGGAGGGAAGGGAAAACTGCACCCAGGATGTAAAACAAACAAACAAACAAACGAATGAATGAATGAATAAATAAAGTCCAAAGTGTTTAAACAAAAAAAAAAAAAAATGGGGAGGGGGCTTCCATTTGAAACACAGATTCAGTTCTATAAAACACTAATATTCATCCCTTTGTAGACCTCCTAAAATACAACAAACTCAACAAAAGTCTCAGAGTGCAGTGTAGGGAATAAGCACCGCCTTTGGAGATACCTAAGCTTGTGTCTGAGTCCTGGTTCTTCAACTGACTAGTTGTGAGGCATCTTGGGTAAGTTTCTCACCCTCTATGAGCCTCACTTATTATCTGAAAGTTAAGGATAATGACATCAGTTTACATAACTGCTGTATCAGAAATGATACCCTTTAAGTCCCTCAAAAGCCAGTACCCAATCATTGGTCCTTTGGCCAATGACACTCAAATCAGTGAGCAGCTAAATAAATAAATAAATAAATAAATAAATAAATAAATAAATAAATAAATAAATAAATAAATAAATAAATGAGAGAGGTTAAAATTCTTGGTTTGATTAAATTTATCTCCAACTTGCCCAGTTCTCTGATGTACCAAGTTCATGAACAACTGAGCAGGTGTGATCAACCAGGATAAAGATGAGAACTCTATCAAAATGGTGTGTCTTATGACTCCTTCACGTGTATGATCACTTGTGTTGGGGTCTCCCACATCTAGGAGCAGAACTCTTGATATGGAGAACTTTAACACCGAAGTGAACATCCCCCCTGGAGCAAAGGTGCAGTTTGAACTTCATTACCAGGAAGTGAAGTGGAGGAAGCTGGGATCCTATGAGCACAAGATTCATCTGCAGCCAGGGAGGCTGGCCAAGCACTTGGAGGTGAGCCTGGGTTCATAGGGTCAGCAACAGCACGTATCTCTGGTTTAATTTGTTACCACCACCATCGGAGGTGTTTGATGCCATTAGCTCCGAAAAGCAATGTAGCATACTAAAAAGATTTGGGGTTGGAGTCAACCACACCACTTCTCTACAGGTTCCAACACGAGCTTTCCTCGTGTGCTTATCAGTGTTGTACTGGTTGCTGTAACAAATTATCACAAATGGTGTAACGTAAAACAGCTGAAATTTGTTCTCTCACAGTTGTGCTGGAATCTGAAAAGTGCATTGTCCACAGACTGGAGGATGACTGATCCTTGTGAAATTTTAATTCCAAGCCGGGAGTGCAGAACACATACTGTTTCTGGCTTCTGGTATCTGCCGGGTGCTGGCAGTCCTTGGCCTGTGGCCTTTCGACTCTATTCTCCTACTCTGAGCATCTCAAATCTCCTTCTGCTTTCCCCTTGCTGGATGAAGAGCCAAGTAGCAGAGGATGACTTCCCCTAAAGATCCTTATCTTAGTCACATCCCTGATGACTTCTAAATAAGTTCAAATTCAGATTCCAGGGTTTGAGTAATACACCACTGAACTCAGCAAACTAACCTTCATGGTTACGGTGTTGTGAGCTTCTACATTGTCGTCTGTAAAAGGCGTACCATCTGAGGTTTGAGTCTTGCACCTCTCAGAATCATAAGCCAAATAAATAAACTTCTTTGCCTATAAAGTACCCATCCACAGCTGGGTGGTGGTAGCACTTGCCCTTAATCCCAGTGCTCGGGAGGCAGAGGCAGGCAGATCTCCGTAAGTTCGAGGCCAGCCTGGTCTACAGAGTGAGATCCAGGACAGGCACCAAAACTACACAGAGAAACCCTGACTCAAAAAAAACAACAGCAAAGTACCCATCCTCAAGAGTTTTAACATATCTAAGAGTAGAATAATATACTGTTTTCATACTGTTTTATTACACACACACATACACATAGGTAAAACATGCAGATGAAACACATACATACAAAATAAAATAAAAAATAAAATTCTCATGGTGCTAGCATCCTGGAGAAGGGCTCCTTGATGACTTATAACATGGTAAAGAAACAGGTAGCTAGCTCTATGCAAACAAGGGAAAATATGAGTGACCTCCCTTTATGCCAATTTCCTGTCTTGAGAACTAACTCACTCCACAATACCACCATTCATCCCTCCCAAGGTGATACCCAACTATTTTGCATAAGGCCCAGTGTCTTGTTTGTGTGTATAGGAGGTGTTTGAATGTGTTCATGGGTGCACTCACCTGTGTGTGTGCAGGTAGAGGTCAAAGATTAGCTTCAGGTGTCTTCTTACTGCTTTCCACATTTTTTTATTTTTCAAGACAGGGTCTCTTCCTGAACCTGGAGCTCATTATCTGGCCAGTGAGTCTCCAGGACGCTCCTGTCTTCATCTCCCAGTGCTGAGGTTATAAGTACATGCTGCCACACCCAGATTTGATCTGAGTCATGGGGATTCGAATTTAGATGTTCATGATTGCCTGGGAAAGCTATTTACACACTGAGCCATCTCCAGCCTGAGGCCCACCCACTTCAACTATTGCCACTCCAGTGGCCAAGTTTCCAGCGTGTGAACCTCCGGGAGGCATAGTAAAGTCATGTCCCGATAAGTAGTGTGAATTGTCAACTTGACAGATTCTAGAATCACATGGAGAAGGATCTCTAGTCATGCCTGCTGAGGATCATCTTGATTATATTAACAGATGTGGGAGGACATAATTGTGGGTGGGGACATGCCGGAGCAGGGGATCCTGGACCATGTTAAATGGGGCCATATTGATGCATAGCAGCTTGCATTCACTCATCCCTCTCTGTTTCCTGACTGGGTGCAATGTGATCTGCTTCAGCACACTCCCGCCGCCTTCACTCCCCCGCCATGATGATGGACTGGGCCTTGAACTGTGAGCAAAAACAAACCCTGGCTCCCTTAAGTTGTTCTTTTTAGGGTATTTTATCACAGCCACGGGGGGGAAAAAACTAAGTTGCACATCTAAACCACAGGGAAAGTAAATCCTGGAGGTATGAAGTGATAGAGAGCTACTGAGTTGCTAGAAAGGAGTTAGCCACTGCAGTGAGATAAATCCTATCCAGGGAACTTTCCAGAGTGACCATGGAACCATGCTGGGGAGACTGGGGGATGAGAAAAGGCGTCAGAGGGCTCAACCGTAACTTTACTTCCTGCTTTAAAGTCTCTAAAGACTTTCGATTCTGTCATTCAGGTGAACGTGTGGATTGTTGAACCTCAAGGGATGAGATTTCTTCATGTTCCTGACACTTTTGAAGGCCACTTCCAAGGTGTTCCAGTCATATCCAAAGGACAGCAGAAGGTACACGATGCGTTGCACTTTGCCAGCTCTCTGAGTGGTCACTAGGTCCTGGCTCTTTTCCTCCTGTGCTCTGGGCAATGAAAAGAAAAAAAAAAAAAGAGTGGTCTGAGCTGAGGTCAAAAGCTAGAGTGTCTTTCCTATTAAATATAAAATAAATATTAAAATAATAAAGCAACACTTCTAGTTATGATTTTGCCCACTTTGGGACCTCTCTTTTCCCCAAGTCATCTACTTGACCAGGAGTTAGAGACAACTTTCACATGGAGAATTTTCATAAATCATCACAAGAAATATTCATTTTAACTGTCTTTGCCTTGATGGCCAATAACGAGCAACTATGAAAAGGTCAGCGTCATCTCAGAACTTACACAGACTCTTTCCAGAGTTGGGTGCCATTCTATCTACGGTATCTGGAGGAATATTCTTTGAATCTCTTTTGCAAAGGCCTGGTACCTGGCATCCAGCACCACAGTTTGTCAGATACTCCACTCAATAGCTCCGTTGCTGTCGTTTCCATAGATATTAGGCCAATGGATGCTGTCAGCATGCTGTTCTCCTGCCTGCATGATCAGGTGTCAGGATCTTGGAGTAAAGATCAGCTTCTGATGTCCCTGTCCTTTGCAGGCACATGTCTCCTTCAAGCCCACAGTAGCACAGCAAAGGAAATGCCCCAATTGCACTGAGACGGCAGTGGATGGAGAGCTGGTGGTGATGTATGATGTCAGCAGAGAAGAGAAGGCTGGGGAGCTTGAGGTGAGTGCAGACTGGCTCCAGGCCAAACATCTCATTGCAGTTGAACAAACTCCTTGGCTTGTGCGTCACTTTTAGTTGTCAAGGAAAGTGTTCAGGATACAGAGAAGAGACTAGGTTCATAGTTTTCTGATAGGCATCCAAGAATTATCCTTTATGTCGTAACAACCAAGTAAAAGGATCTATAGAGATTGGTGAGTTGTTAAAGTGTTTGCCATGCAAACATAAAGGCCTGAGTTCAACCTCTAGAACATATGTAAAGAATCTGGGCATGGTGGCATGCTGTCCTGGTTTCATCCCTGTTACTCTGATAAAAATACCCTGACCCCAATAAATAAATAAATAAATAAATAAATAAATAAATAGATAGATAGAATAAAATAAATAAATAAATAAACCTTAGGGGAGAAAAGGGATCTATTTCTAATCAGCTTAAAATTTCAAGTTATAGTCCATCATAACAGGGGAGTCACAACGTCCCTTGCCTGCAGTATCTCTCCTCTCTCTCTTCAATTGGATTCTCGGAGCTCAGCCTGGTGCCTGGCCATGCATCTCTGTATCTGCCTCCATCAGTCACTGGACAAAGGTTCTATGATGACAGCTAGGTTATTTGCTAGGCTGGTCACCAGAGTAGACTGGTCCAGGCACCCTCTGGACCACTGCCAGGAGACCAAGGTGGGGTCAACCTTATAGATTCCTGAGAGCCTCCCCAGCACCCTGCCTCTTCCTATTCCCATGATGTCCTCCTCTGTCATGGTATCTTCCTCCCTGCCCTCCCACTCTGTCCCTGTTCCAGCTTGACCCTCCCATTTCCCTATGTTCTCATCCCCCACTCCTCGCCCTCTGCCACCCTCCCACCCCCAGTCCGCTCATGCAGATCTCATCCACTTCTCCTTCACAAGGTCATCCCTGTTAGCTAACCTCTCTGAAGTTGTGGGTTGCCAACTGGCCATCCCTTCCCTCACATTTAGTATCCACTTGTGAGTGAGCACATACTATGTTTGTTCTTTTGAGTCTGGGTTAGGATGTGCAGAGATGACCAGCCACACTAGTGGAAGCCCATGAACTGTGGACTGGTGGCTGTGGAGCCCCCATGGGACTGGACTAGGCCCTCTGGATATGGAAGACGGTTGTTTGGGGGGCACCCAGGCAGGGGGATCGGGATCTGTCCCTGGTCTATGGGCAGGCTTCTGGAATCCGGTGCTTGTGGTTTGACACCTTGCACAGCCTTGGTGCATTGGGAAGGGGCTTGGACCTGCCTAGGCTCAGTGTGCTGGGCTCTGCTGACTCCCCATGGGAGACCTCCATTTGGGGGATGTGGGGATGCAGGGTGGTTTGGGGGAGAGGGCTGGAGGTGGGAGGAGCGAGGAGGGGGGATCTGTGGATAGTATGTGGAGGGAGTAGAAAATTTCTTAATAAAAAAAAATGAAAAAAAAAAAAAGAAAAGAAATAGGGAAGTCACAATGGCAAGAGCTTAAATCTGCTATTCATATCGTATCTGTAGTTAAGAGCAGAGAGATGGATGCACACATGCTCCCTTGCTTACTTGCTTGAGCTGAGCCAATCGTCTCTACTCTTGTGAAGTTCAGAATCCCCCTCTCAGGGGAATAGTGATGCCCACAGTGGGCTGGGTCTTCCCACAGCAGTTAACTTACTAAGACAACCCCACACATGCAGACATGCCCACAGGCCAACCCAGTGTAGACAATTCCTTGAGACTCTCTCCTTGGATCACTCTAAATCGCATCAGGTTAACAATTAGAGTTGACCAACACTTAGGTGTTTGTTCTCCTCACCGAGTCCAGCTTCCACAATGTTCCACAATGATAGGCTGTGTTAAACTTATCTCCCAGGGCCCAGTGGGGATGCTATTTCTTTGGAGACTTCCTTCCTAACCATAACGCTTAGCATGCTGTGCTGAAAACACGTGTTAGCTGTCTATCCTCACTGGTTGAGACCCGTGAGGGCAGAGACTACCTGATTTACCACCAATGAGCAGAGTGCCTGGACAGGGGCTTGAGGTAAAGCCTGGGTGAAGTGTAATAGGGCAGAATGAAACAGAGTGGGGTGGGAGGGCTTAGACTCCCAGAACAGCGGTGCAAGGGAAACATCAGAAGAGAAAGATGGCCACATGCCAAGTTTCTACCTGACTTCTTGTTTTCGTCTTCAGGGACGTGTGCCTCCGTTCCCTGCCTTCCACCTCCTCTGTAGTCTCCGGCCTCCGTTCCCTGCCTTCCACCTCCTCTGTAGTCTCCGGCCTCTGATCCCTACCTTCCAAACACGGGTCATCCTCTGACTCAGACATATGTTTTGTTTTTCAGGTATTTAATGGATATTTTGTGCACTTCTTTGCTCCTGAGAACCTGGACCCAATTCCCAAAAACATCCTTTTTGTCATTGATGTTAGTGGCTCCATGTGGGGAATAAAGATGAAACAGGTAAGGACTGAGTCTTACCTTCTGTGGTTGTCTTTTAATAATGCAGTAATTCAGTGTTCCCTCTGACTCCCGACTTTGGGCTAACACTCAGAAACTGTACTCCCAGGTACTCACTGACTGAGGGAGTCAATCCCTCCCAATGTTGTGAGGTTATTGTATGTCCACTGGGCTTATACCAAAATCGATGCTTCCTTGTAAAAAAAGAAAGAAAAAAAAACTTTTCTCCTCCATGTTTCCTCTTTCTTTTCCCTCTCTTGTTTTTTAATTCGCCGTTTGAAAAGTCCCTTCCTTATAGAATGTCTTCTCACTCTGATCATGTCTCAACATGGTGTTTGGCTTTAGTATATTGTCATTAGTCACAAGTAACTTTAAAATCCTCACATGCCTAGTGTGTGTGTGTGTGTGTGTGTGTGTGTGTGTGTGTGTGTGTGTGCATGTGTGTGCATTCATGCACACATTATGTACGTTTGAGTGTCTGTGTCTATTTAGTGCACATGAAGGCCAGAGGTGAGCTTTTGGTATCTCCCTCCATTACTCTGCACTTTAGCTTTGGAAACCGAGTCTTTTCTCCTAACCCAGGGCTTATCCTTCTAGGCTAGATTGGCTGGCCAGTGAGTCCCTGAAGATCTGCCTATCTCCACCACCACATCTGGTTTTTACATGAGTATTGGTGATCCAAACCCAAAACTTCATACCTTCCAGGCAAGCTCTTTATCCACAGAGCCATCTCCCCAGACTTTAGTCTGTCATTTTTGTCTACATTGTCGTTCCTTGGGTGGTTATCCTGTCTCATGTCTTCTAGTTCAGAGATCTAACCTTATCTATGATAACAGGATAGGGGGAATTCAAAACAACAAATGAGGTTTTTGTTTGTTTGCTTTGTCTTGTGTTTGGGGTTTTTTTTGGGGGGAAGGGTGCATTTTGAAACAGGGTTTCTCTGTGTAGCCCTAGCTGTCCTGGAACTTGCGATGTAGACCAGGCTGGCCTTGAACTCAGAGATCCATCTGCTTCTGCCTCCTAAATGCTGAGATTAAAGGTGTGTGCCACCACCGCCCAAAGGTAATTTCTTAATTTACCCATTAAGCCAACTAATTTGAATAATCAACTAACTAGTCCTTCTTTGAAACCTATTTTTGACCTTGTTAAGTGAATGCTACTCGGTAACAACCCGAAAGAAGTGGGTGTCTTGGATGATCCCTACCCACATGGGCTTATACTGCACTACAGGTCCTCTGTGAATGTGCTATTGATATCTAGTGTGGTTCTTCTTTGCTGTGGGAGGCTGTCCTGCGTGTTTCATAATGTTGAACAGCACCTTTGGCCTCTGCCCACCTGATCTCAGTAGTACAACCTCCACAGCAGTTGTGACAGTTAAAAATTACACCAGGGCTGAAGGGATAATTGCTAACATCTCTGCTGAGTACCCATGATGACCTCAGTTTGATTTCCAACATTCATGTGAAAAAAATCGAGCATGGTGGCATGTGTTTATAATCCCAGCACTCGGGAGACAAGTTCTTGAGTCTCACAGGCCAACCAACCTAGCATAATCAGCGAAAACAAGGCCAATGAAAGACCCTCTCTCAAAAACTAAGGTATGACAAACCTGAGGAATGACACTCAAGGTTCACTTCTGGCCTCCACATGAACACATATACATGTACACACACACACACACACACACACACACACACACACACACACACAGTGACTTCATATATTGCCCTCTGTTTCTTGAGGGAACAGTTGCCTCCAGTTAAACATCATTATTCTAAAACAAATGTTTGTTCACTGTTCCTTCCTTTCTTCCTTCACTCAACAAATATCTGTGAAGTATGTACTATGTGTCAGAAAGTCCAAGGGAAGGCCTAAATTCATATTGCTTATCTTACAGTAGAATAAGTCAAAATGGTGTATTTTAGAAGACAGGAAATTCAAGTATCCAAAGTCCAATAGAACATGCTTAGAACATAAGGGACGGGTCTGTGTTGGCTGCCGTGACTGGCAAAAGTTTTCTTTATAAGTTGAGCTGGAATCAGCACTTGGAAGATGGATGGAGCAGTGATGGGACTCCTAATATCTCCCTCCTTTGGCTTGAAGTGTATGTGATGAGCCCTCTCTTGGTTCTCTTTTGAAATAGACCGTGGAGGCAATGAAGACCATATTAGATGACCTAAGAACCGAAGACCAATTCTCTGTGGTTGATTTCAACCATAATGTTCGAACTTGGAGAAATGACTTAGTGTCAGCTACTAAAACACAAATTGCAGATGCCAAGAGATACATTGAGAGAATCCAGCCTAGTGGAGGTGAGTGGGTTTGGTCTAGAGTCTACAGGGAAGCTTACAGAAGGTTCAGTCTAGGTTGACTCGAGAATCATAGTCCCTGGTGAGTGCTGGGATAGGTCGTCCAATCTTAGCATTTAGGAGACTGATGTAGAAGAATTGCAAGTTCAGTGTCCCCCAGGGCAACTGTTAGTTCAAGACCAGCCTTGAACTTGAACTATACAGTAAAACCTTGTCTTCAGCAAGGACAACCAAAAATTGTTATTCTTCACCAAACTGATATTTGCCCAGTCTGCAGTAGTCTGCATTAAATAATGTATTTATTTTTTTAAAAAATGAATACTGTTTGTGGAGAAAGAATAGAACCCAATATAGCTCAAATAAGTCTTTAAACAGTCTGTCATTTTATCAAAAAAAAAAGTTTATGAGGTAATTCTAGGCTTCCTTGTTAACTATGTATGTAATATAAGTATGCGTGTGTAAAATGTAAATACCTTCCAGAGCATCTCAGCAAGGTCATTTAGATTGTTAAGTTTATTGCTTTACAAGATGACAGGCTGATGCCTTAAAGGGCTTATTTGTCTTTAAGGGAATAGTCTAAAATAAATAACTTAGTGCACTGTAAAATCTTGATGGACATAGAAATTTGTCTCGTAGAAAGCAATCAAATGAATTTAATATTGAGCAAATTATGCATAAGTAGTTAGTAGACAGATGAACCTGAATCCAAGCTGTGGGGTGTGTGTGTGTGTGTGTGTGTGTGTGTGTGTGTGTGTGTGTGTGTGTGTGTATGCAAGCATTATGTTACTTTAACAGGCACAAATATCAACGAGGCACTCCTGCGAGCAATTTTCATTTTGAATGAAGCCAATAACTTGGGATTGTTGAGCACCGACTCAGTCTCTCTGATCGTTTTGGTTTCTGATGGTGATCCCACCGTGGGTGAGTATTGCTTCTGGTTTCTATTGACAAATGTCTTCACTGCTGCTTCTTAAGAATGTCATTTGCTTACTGTGGGAACTGTAATGATGCATATGTGCATTTCTAAAACATTTTAAACCGTGCCTCTGCAAGAAAGTCTCCTGACCTAGAAGCACCCAGGAGCAAGCTTTTTAAATCTTTGTGTAAGAATATTTAATTTTGCATAATGAGAACTGATGAAAGATAAAAGGCATCAAAATTCAAAGGAAATAAATATCCAGAGATGTGCAAAAACAGACTAGGACACCATCTCAGCAGTGTTACCAAGCAGAAAGGGGGAAGCATCTGAGGGTGAGTTCCTGACAAAGTCCTTAGGGGTGTAAAGCTTCCCACACATGGTCAGGTGCTAATCCACCCATCATCATTGCTCCTGAACGCCTCTGCTTCTCCCCCACAGAACAGGCTCAGAAAGCTAAGGTTGAGCTCTAATCTGTATTGTGAGAACTGCTAGTGCATGCTGGGAAATGCATTTATTCCTCAACATTAGGTCTGGAAAGATGGTAGATGGGAGTGGTGAATGGCCCGTATTTATCTCAGTTCCCACAGGAATGTAGTCTCTATTGTTCTTCACATCTCTTCCAGGAAAAATGACTGCTGGTTTGCACACCTTTAAATAAATCATTTTTCTTATCTCCCAAATGGTTTCAGCATCTCCCTGTTTCTATTACCTGCTGTTATTCTTATTTGTGTCTTTATATTGACAAGTATTAGGAATAATGAAGGCTAGCTGGCATGGCAAGAATGAGCTGTCAGGTACTCGTGGATGGTATCTAACCAGTGCTGTACAGCTGGATAAAAGGAAAGTATGGGAGGCAATGCTCACAA
Source organism: Onychomys torridus (assembly GCF_903995425.1). Classification (NCBI taxonomy): domain Eukaryota; kingdom Metazoa; phylum Chordata; class Mammalia; order Rodentia; family Cricetidae; genus Onychomys; species Onychomys torridus. Next base: position 65,210,701 of record NC_050447.1, read on the forward strand.
TAGCAACCAGGACTTCCGAAGGATGAAGAGCAATCATTTCGTTAGTACTGAGACCAACCTGAGCAGGTGTTATGTGTTTGTGGTGGAGCCGCCATTTTCTCCATTTATATCTTGTAGATTTTTTAGTATAAGTTTTGAGTAACATCATAAAGAATAAAAGGAAATACATATTTTTAAATTATGCCTGTTTCTTACTCTTGTCTCCTAATCATTCAGTTTCTGCACTGGAGTTAGTCTCTGGCTACTAGCTTCCTGAGACATTAGTGCATTCCTATTTTACTTCATGCACATATTTGTGTGTATGTGTATATATACATATATATACACACACAAATTCATTCATGTATTATATATAAGGATGCTCCATTATTTATAAGGATAGCCATTTACTTTGATTTTTGCCTTTTTAAAACTACCTCTGAGGAGCTAGGTTTGGTTTGATCCCCAGTACCTATTTGGTGTCCCACAGCCATCTCTAACTCCAGTTCCAGGGGATCCAGTGCCCTCTTCTGACCTCCAAGATCAGTAGACACATATATTGTACATACACGCATGCAGGCAAACCATTAATATACACAAAGTAAGTAAATGGTTTATTTTTATTTAAATACTTTGATGGGGCTGGGGAAATTCCTTAGGGGTATAAGTACTTACCATATAACCATAAAGACCTGAGTTTGAATCTCCAGAACCCATGCTCTTAAAAAACTGGACATGGCTCTTCATCCCTGTAAGGTCAGCGTTGTGGGGACAGAGACTGGAGGCTCTCCGGAGCTTACTGGACAGCCTGCCCAGCCAACACAGCAAGTTTCCAGTTCAGTGGGAGACCCAGTCTCCAGGCAATGAGGTGGAGAATGATACAGGAAGGGACCCAGTGTCATCCTCTGGGTTCTGTGTGCATGGCGGAGGCGTGAACACCTGCACACACATGTGAATATACCTCTCACTCTCTCACACTCACAAACAAAGACACCGTGTCTTTGAGCACAAAAGTAGAAGAACAGCTAGCTGGAAGGAGAAAGAAGCAAACAGAGGGACAAACATGGGGAACGGGTGAATACACTTGAAATCCATTATGTGCGTGTACATAATGCCACAACAAACCCCATTTTACACCGAATTACTATGTGCTAGTTAAATTTCTGAATGCTTTTGGAGATTACTCAATATGAATGCATAGAGTGGCTGCACAGGCTTCCCCAGCCCAGTTGCACCATAATTTAACCAAGTTCCCTTAGGGGTCACTTGTTTTGAGTTGTTTCTAATGTCACTATACCCAAATAATGTGGATAGGCATCACTGCCCCATTTCAATTCTTAACGAAAGAGTGAATCCATTAAAAAAAATTCTAAGGCAGAGGCAGGTGGATCTCTGTGAGTTCGAGGCCAGCCTGGTCTACAAAGCGAGTTCGAGGCCAGCCTCCAAAGCTACCGAGAAACCCTGTCTCAAAAAAAACAAACAAACAAACAAAAAAACAAAAAAATCTAAATTTTGTCTTCCTGGGTCAAAGGGAAATATAGTTTTAGCTTTGAGAAGTTTTGCTAATTATCATCTTCTTTCTGGTCCCTCTTGCCTTTCTATCATCACCAACTTCAGGTGAACTAAAATTGTCCAAAATTCAGAAAAATGTGAAGCAGAACATCCAAGATAACATCTCCTTGTTTAGTTTGGGGATAGGATTTGATGTCGACTATGATTTTCTGAAGAGACTGTCCAATGAAAACCGTGGTATTGCTCAACGGATCTATGGGAACCGGGACACATCCTCTCAGCTCAAGGTAGATGATCCCACTGCCGGAACCGATTCCCTCAGGAGACAGCTGAACTTGGCTCAGATTTGCTGCAGCCGCATTTGCTCTTCAAATCCCAGTGACTGTTCATTGCCTTCTCATGCTTTCCCATCACTGCTTTCTGCACTGGCAGTGGCACGTGAAACAGTAAGACCAGGGCCAAACCAAACACTTGTGTGCTCCTTGAAACAAAAGGCCTTCTCAAACCTCCATCTTCTGCCAGCCTCCTGGTCCCATGAGCAATCGCTTATCCCACTGTCATGGCCACCTATTTTCTCTTTGAATTGCCTTGGCATTTTGCTTATCCTTTCTATAATGTAAACCAAGTCAAACTATGCTCTTGAAGCTTCCTTAAACAAGAGAGACATGTTGGGTGGCATGGTGGCAAATGCCTTTAATCCCAACATTCAGGAAGTAGAAGCAAGTAGGTCTCTGTGAGTTCAAGGCCAGCCTATGGACATAGCAAGTTCTGGGCTAGCCAGGGCTACATGTTAAGAATATTATGTCTGTCTGTCTGCCTCTCTCTCTCTCTCTCTCTCTCTCTCTCTCTCTCTCTCTCTCTCTCACACACACACACACACACACACACACACACACACACTCACTATTGTTTATTTTATTGGATTTTTAAATAAAATCACTTTATTCTAATTAACACACAAAACCTTCACACTGTTAGTTTAAGGGAGCCACTAAACACTTTCCCTTTCTTGAACTCTATACCTCTCAGTGAACTCTCTTCAGTTAGAATGGCCATTCTGAAGCCAGGGAGCTAAACTTACAGTTTTACACTTTCAATACCAATTGTCTTTATCTATTTATTGATCAGAGAGAGAGAGAGAGAGACTTCAGACTAGAAAACAGTTAGCTTTATATCCTCTTTCATGTGCTAACACCAGGCACAGCATTTGAAGCTCGGGACACCTAGAAGATATAGTTCTAATTCAGAATATTTCAACCCAGGTAAACTGTATTATGAATGCCCACAAACTTTAATTTCTGATCATAACAGAAAGGAGAGAAATTCTTGGCTCTTAAATTGAAGGTAATTTCCTAACAACAAGTTTTTGTCTTATGGCCCAGAGTTCATGACCACAGGCATGTCCATCATCCCAAAGGTCCATACAAATAAATTAAGAGTTATCTGCTACAAAAGTGAGAAACCTCAGGGAAAAATACTTTAGAGCTACAAAGTAGTATGAAAAATAACTATTTGTGTTTTTTTTCTTTCTTATGACTTCTAGAAATTTTACAACCAGGTCTCCACTCCACTGCTGAGGAATGTTCAGTTCAACTACCCCCAGGCATCAGTAACAGATGTCACTCAAAACAGTTTCCACAACTACTTTGGAGGTTCTGAGATAGTAGTGGCAGGAAAATTTGATCCGAGTAAAGTGGCTGAAGTTCAGAGCATCATCACTGCAACATCGGTACTTCTCCTTCCCTGCTTATTCCGAAAATCCTAACTGGTCCCCACTGCACCCAGTCTCTGTGGTAACAAACTAATTCTAATGGTCCCCTACTACACTCTGTCTCTGTAGTAACAAGCTAGTCCTAACTGGTCCCCTACTGCACTCTGTCTCTGTGGTAACAAGCTAATTCTAATAGTCCCCTGCTATACTCTGTCTCTGTGTTAACAAGCTAATTCTGATGGTCCCCTACTCTATCTCTGTGGTAACAAGCTAATCCTAACTGGTCCCCAACTGCACTCTGTCTCTGTGGTAACAAGCTAACCTTCTGCATCCCCAGCCACTTGTGTGTGGGACAGAATCAGGAGTTGAAAGGGAAGGCATGACACATGTCTATCATCTTTTCAACCATTCTAATAAAACCTCATTTTTTTTCTCCCAATCCCAACCACAGTCTCTGGGGTTTGTGCACTTAACCTATCCAGCCGATGCTCTCTTCCTTGTCTAACCCCAAAGTACATTTACAGCAGATGATTTAACTGTAATTCTGGTCCCTGGTTGTCCATCAACTGATGCTTCCTCTATCCAGGCTAACACAGAATTGGTCTTGGAAACCCTGAGTCAGATGGATGACTTAGAGGATTTTCTATCAAAAGATAAGCATGCAGATCCTGACTTCACAAAAAAACTATGGGCCTATCTCACGATCAATCAACTGCTAGCAGAGAGGTAAGGCAAGAAGAGTGTATACCATGGAGATTTACAAACATGAAATGCCCACCTATAATATTTGAAGTCAAGGCTAGGAATATAGCTTAGTGTGAAAGCCTTTGCCTAGCATACATGAGGTTTTGGGTACAATTCCCATACTATAAACAAAACAGCAGATGGGATATTTGAAGTCATAAGCAAAAAGTATTTGGAACTGAGAAAGGTATCAAATTAATGGAGGGATTGGAATATTACTGACTGGTTCCTAGAACTTTAACTAAATCTGAGTTACTTCTTTTCTTTTTATTAAAAATGTAATATATGGGGTCTGGAGAGATGGCTCAGAAGTAAAGTTCAGCACCCAGCACCCACATGACAGCTAACAACTCTCAGTAATTACAGTTCCAGGGGATCCAATACCCTCTTGTGATGTCTGTGGTCACTGAACTTATGGGGTGCAAAGAGACATACATGCACACAAAACACCTACACACATAATTTTTTAATGTTTAAAATGTAAATGTAACATATGTGAATGTGTGGAGTGCATTAATTTTATATATATATAAAATGTAATGGCCATCCTGCTGTAGATATAGGACTACAGAGGGTCTCCTTTTCTACATCCAGGGAAGCCACTATTTTGATATGTGTCACCATTGATTTGTTTTGTCTATTTCACATAACCACACAACCCTTTTTTGACTTTCACTCAGTTCACCTGCTAGATTTAGCCAACTTGCTGTACATGTCAACAGTCCATTTGTATTTCCTCTTGAAAACAGGTCCAAGGAAAAATGTATGACTGTGCGATTACAGTGTTGTCCAAGGACCAGCTCTTTGACACTTATGCCATCTCTGGCTTCTGCATTTCAACTCTCTAACAAAATCCTCTCATTAGAGCAGCCTTGACCGCAGCCACCAGTGTTTCAGGGGCATCTTTGCTAGAACTTATGATTGCGAGGTTCCCACTTCACCTCCTATCAGATTCTTGGGAAGATGGACCAAGGTCACTGAACTAGGTTACAAGAATTGTAACCACCATATAACTGGACTCACAAAGAAAATCCCTGATGTCAATAAGATTATATTTTTTTAAATACATGTGGTATAAGTGGTGGCTTTGAAAAAAGAAATATCCCTACCCCTAGGACAGAAGTACAATGGCCATACCTAAAAGTACAGAGAAGTTGCTCTGGAAGTTAAATATTGATTTTTAAAGCCCTGTAGAAAGGTCAGCAGTGGCTAGGATTTCAGGTGATGGGTAGAGCATAGAGCATTTTAGGGCAGAGGAACTAATCTACATGACTCTGTGATGACAGGTCTGTTATATTTATTTATCCATGGGATGTACAAGTAACCCCCAGTGTAAACTACTATATATATATGTCAATGCATGTTCATCTGTTGTCTCAGATGTACCTCTCTGGCATAAGATTCTGTAATCTAGGAGGCTATGGGTGCATGGGAAACATGGAATACCCTCAGTACCTTTTACTCAATTTCACTATGAACCTAAAACTGCTCTGAAAAAAAAAATAAATCTTTAAACTTAATCCTTTGAAAAGCTGGGCAGTGGTGGCACACGACTTTAATACCAGCATTCAGGAGGCAGAGGTGGATCTCTGTGAGTTCAAGGCCATCCTGGTCTACAAAGCAAGTTCCAGGACAGCCAGAGCTGTTACACAGAGAAACCCTGTCTTGAATATATATATATGATAGATGGATGATAGATAGATAGATAGATAGATAGATAGATAGATAGATAGAATAATCCCTTGAGAGGACAGTGAGATGGCTCAGCAGATAAAGGTGCTTGTGGCCATGCTTGCCAATACGAGTTTGATACTGGGGTCCTACATGATGGGAAGAGAGATCCAACTCCCACAAGTTTTCTCTGACTTTTACATAGGCACTGTGCACACACACACAAAAAAAAAAACAAATGTAATTTTTAAAATATTCCCCTGAGACTACATAGCTAGATAAAGTATTAGTGTTCCTGAAGCCAGTTAGTTCTGTTTGCCTCTTGCCTTAGGTACCCTACCCTGTGCTTAGGTCTTGGCTGATTATCAGAAAGGCGAGTGGAGAGGTTTGGGGCCTGAGTTCACCCTTGTGTATAGTGATGTTATTCAATCTATCTCCTGAATGCAGAAGTCTGGCTCCTACAGCTGCCATCAAAAGGAAAATCACAAAAACAATCTTGCAGATGTCTCTCGACCATCATATTGTGACTCCACTTACTTCCATGGTGATTGAGAACGATGCTGGGAATGAGCGCATGCTGGCTGACTCCCCACCGCAGGACCATTCCTGCTGCTCAGGTCAGTGCTTTAGGACCTCATGAGGCAACAATACAGAGTGGCCTTCCTGTCTTATGTTGAAGTCCCAAAGCCTCTGTCCCCATCTCTGATCCATCTTTTGCTCCCAGCTTGTGCCTGTAAATATTCAAGCTTGTTCCTTCAGTTTGGTTTGACATACTATGAACACCTGAAATCCCAGCATTCCCAAAGCCAAAGCAGGGGGATTTGATCTCTCAGGCCATTCTGAGCTGCCTAGTGCCTCATGACTAGCCTGGACTACATAACAAGACCCTGTCTCCAACTAAAGGAGGGGTTTGAAAGATGGTTCAGTAGTTAAGAGCACTTGCTGCATTTCCAGAGGATCAAGGTTTGATTCACACATGTTGGCTCACAACCATCTGTATCTCTAGTTCCAAGGGGATCCAATATATTCTGGATTATGTGGGCGCAAGACATGCACGTGGACAGACATATATGCAGGCAAACACACACATAAAACATAAATAAATAAACAACTTTCTAAAAAAGCAAAACCAGAAATCCTTAATGATTTATCATTGGACAATGTACTTCTCCAATCATTTTGTTTTAAGATTTATTTTTATTACATGTCTGTGTAAGTGCATGCCCACGTGTGTGCTGGTATCCATGCTGGCCAGAAGAAGAGGCCATCAGATTCTCTGGCACTGGAGTTACAAGCAGTTGTGAACTGCCAGTTTGGGTGCTCAGGTTTTCTGCAAGAGCAGAAGCATACTTAGCCGCTTAGCCATCTCTCCGAACCCCGTTCTTTAATTCATTGAAAGTATGGGACAGGCAACCATTTTGCTAAGAAAGAAGTCACTCCTGTGTCACTAGAGTCTTTCTTAGCACTGCACAATTTTGGCTGGCACTCTGGTTCCTGGGGACTTTCAACGGGGAAGCCCAGGAACTTCATGAATTACTTAGAAAAGAAGGTTAGGGAAATGGCGGGGTCAGTAAAACAATTGTCTTGCGAGCATAAGGACCTGATTTCTATACCCAGCATCCACCTAAAAATCAGGGTGTGGTGGCATGCACTTGCAATCCCAGCACCTCAAGGTAGAAGCAAAGGAATTCTTGGGGGTTAGTAGCCAGCCAGCTCCACCTAAATCATCGATCCCCAGGTCCCAATGAGAAACCCTGTTTCCAGTCACAAGGTGGACAGCTCCTAAGAAACAACATTCAAGGTTAACCCCTGACATCCCCACATATGTGCACCCACATGTATATATACAGACAGACACACCCAGATACCCCTCTATCACAGGCGTGCGCGCGCATGCGTGCACACACACACACACACACACACACACACACACACACTTCTTTAAAGAGTATATATGGAAACTGGGGCCCTAGAAACAGCCTTGAAAGTCATCCTTGTGGTCTATGTCCCATAGGAAGTCTCCAGAAATGCCCAAGGCTAAGAGGACCTCTGATTGAATTGATTAGATTCCCTCCTTCGTCTTCTTGATGCCTAGTCTTGCCTGGTCTCGAGAGTGACTGCCACATGCTACAATGATCCTCTGAGTTTTTAATTTTGTTCCAGAGGGTTCAATGATAACAGCTCTCTATCTAGCCAAGGATAACCTTGAATTCCTTGTCCCCCTGTGTCCACTTCCTGAGCACTGGGATTGTAGGCATGTGTCACTACACCAGCAGAACAGTTCCTTCTACTGAAGACCCATTTAGAGTCCTAGGTACTAGAAGAATTGGATCACAGGCTTCTGCAGTGTGATGCCAGAGGGAATAAGGGGGGGGGGCTCTGAATAAAAAGAGGGGGTTGTGGGTTAAAGCTCAGAAGTAGAGTGCTTACTTTGCATGATCGAGACCCTGGGTTTGATAACTAGCACTGTGTTTATCTACCTGCATTTTATGGTAGATAAAACCTTACGCCAGGTGGTGGTGCAGCACTCAGGAGGCAGAGCCAGGCAGATCTCTGTGAGTTCGAGGCCAGCCTGGTCTACAGAGCCAGATCCAGGACAGGCACCAAAACTACACAGAGAAACCCTGTCTCAAAAAACCAAAAACCAAACCAAACCAAACCAAAACAAAACAAAACAAAAAAAAACCTTAGCTGAGAACCTTTGGTTGAGGGAAGAGGATGCAAAACCCAGATTCTTGAAACTGAGTGAAATTTCTATGGAAGAGTGTCTTGGGAATTAATGGATGTGGGTTCTTCTACACAGGTGCATTGTATTATGGCACCAAGGTTGCCTCAGGTTCCATCCCATCGTGGGCCAGTCCATCCCCGACACCAGTGACGGCCATGCTTGCAGTAGGAGCGAAGCCACTTGAGTCCACTCCGCCTCCACATGTGATTCGAGGTAAAAGCCTTTCTCCCTTCTCAACCCATCAGAATCCTGTGCGAATTTCCATAAATTAATAGAATCACCATGTCTTAAGAAACTAGGTGATTTTTACATTCATTGTTGCCTTTCATGGAGAGCAACAGCTCCACAAAGTAGCTTACTGCAGCTGTCCTAACAAAACGGTTTGAGACTGGAGTGCTCCGGTGTCTTGTTAGGGCGCTAACTCTGGCATCAGGAGCTCATTCTGTGACCTCATGGGAACCTAAGGAACTCACGAGGGTTCCATGTCCAGAGACTGCCACGTTTTGAGGGGTGGCCCCAGGATATGAATTTGCATGGGGACAAATCCATACCCAGCACTGTTTCCCACTGTATGAAGTGAACCCCCTGAAATCAAAGAGATGCTCTTCTCATGGGAATGCACTGGTGGAGTATGGTTTCACATTGAATGAACAGCTTTGATTGGTTAAGCACTTCCTAGTTGCTCAGTAAGTGGATGTTATCATTGAATGATCAATTTTGGTTTTTATCCAGATGTATCATTGTCTACTGCATAACAGCATGTGGGAGGCACAAATAGCAAATGGGATCATCTGAAAGCCAATAACATGTATTTCTTGCAGAGTTAGGGCACTGAGGCTCCTTGGTGCTGTCCTCAACCTTTTTGACCCAGTCCCTCTCAACATGTGAGACAAAGGCGCCACCTGGAGAACGTAGGAGTAAATGCATCACCTCTTGTCACCCCCAATTAACAGAAACTGCTCTTTGAGCCACAGGCACTCAGTCCATTACCAAAACAATCAGCTTTGCAAAAAGTAAAGTTTACTCACTCAATGGCTGAATATGGGGAGACGGGAGACAAAGATCTCAAAGCCACACCCCCTAGGGCTTGAGGACATTTATAGGGCAGAGACAATGATTCATGTGTGGGGAAAGATGATTGGAGGTGAAGGAATCTGTGGTTTACACACATACAGTTAAATTCCATGGGCCTTTGTGAAATGCACATTCAGCAAATGGAGGTGTGAGCATCATCTGCGGACAGAATGACATCATAGGATCACCCATCAGAAACCTCTGAATGTCCACAAGCCAGCTCTCCAAGTCTGACAAGGAACCTAGGCATTGTTGTTACCATGATCCAAACACACCCGGAGTGTTATCCACAGCTGCACCTCTGTGGTTAGTGCTTGTCCAAGTTGACAAAAAGCAAATGCAGCTGAGGGTTTGCCCAGGCTTCCCCCACCCCCCCCCCCCCAATTTCCGGGGTTCCCTGACTTTGTCACTCTCTCTTACTTCCTGGAAGCCCCTGGAGCCTGTATGCACTTTGCATCCTTCTCTCTCTTTGAGAACAGACTTTGGACATTCTAAGAGTGCTTCTGCACCCTCCATAGGGAAGGTCCCATGGGCCAGGAGCATCTGGGTTGTTTGAAATGGAAGTGGAAGGCTACTTAGTTCCTGTTGCTAATACAAGTACAAATCTCTAGGTTCTCTTGAATAGACTCTCATATTTAAAACAAAAAAACTTCAGATGGGCCAGTGAGGTGGCTCAGAGGATACAGGCACTCACTAACAAGCCTAATATCCTTAGTTAGATCCTGGAACCCACATGGTAGGAGAAGAGATTAGCCCAACTTATCCTCTGACTTCCACATGCATGCTCCATATAGACATAGGCCCATGGTGGCATAGGCTGGCAATGCCAAGCTGAGGTAGAAAGATCATAGGTGTAAGGCCAGCATGGAAACCCTGTCTCAAAGAACAATAAATAAAAATAAAATAAAATGATTAAAAACATCAACTCCAGACTGGGTGGGTGGTACCTCTCATCCCAGCACTCAAGGTGAAGACAGAAGAACCTTGAGTTTGAGGGGAACACAGACCACAGAGCAATACCTTATCTCATAAAAGAATGGCTGAGAGTGTCACTCCATGAAAGGGCACAAGCCTAGTACATTCAAAGCCCTAGGTTTCATATCACGTACAGCGCATGCAGGAGGGGGGGGGGGAGACTGATTGTTTTTTTACACACACCAAGCATCCGTTTGTGATAAGGAATCAGTGAGGACTTAGGGTAAACATGTTAAGTGGCTTTGTCTCACTACCTGCAACTATCTCTGAAAGTATTATGTAGACAAAATCCTGAACAGTCTTACTAAATAAGAAACACAGAGCCAAATATAGGGGTAATAGCCGAAGAGATCAGAGAATTAGTGAAGAGCCACTGACTACCCTTTAGCTTACCACCAAGCCGTAGTTTCCCACACAAGAGAGCTTCTTCCTGCCTAACCTGGGCTTTTATTGCTTTCCTGTTCTGTTTTCTCATTGGCTCTAAGCCCAGCCACATGACTTCCTTGCCACTGCCTGTCTATACAGACCTCCAGGTCTCTATGGTTGGTACTGGGATTAAAGGCTCGTGTCACCACGCTTGGCTGTGTCCTTGACCACACAGAGACGCTGCCTGCCATGTGACCTGGACTAAGGGTGTGCTACCACCTCCTGACTTCTGCTTATGGCTATGTGACCTTGATATGTGACCTCTGATCTCCAGGCAAACTTTATTTATTAACATACAAATAAAATCACATTTCAACACAATTAAAATATCACTACAGTATTATTTGTGGCCCCAAATGATTTGCTATTTCTGTTTTGTTGATGATAATGCTCCTTATAGTCACACTCCTGCTAGGGACCCTGTGTGGAAGATTAGTGTGCAGGGCTTGTACAGCAAATGGCTCCCAAGAACAGGACATCCTATGATGTCCAGTGTGTGAGCCATGCACACTGTTACTCTGCAGAGTAAAGCTTTTGCAGCAACAAGGACAAGACAGCCTATTTCAAAATGATCTTCCCAATAAAACTACAAAGCTTCTTCCACATTTCTAGTCTGCTGTTTGATCCAATAAAAAGGCTGGCCTTGAATCAGACCATCCTAACCATCCTGGGGTCAAATTCTTCCCACGTGACCATGAGCTACACACTGGAATGTCTCTGGTCTCAGTTATCCCACCTGCAATATGGGGTAATGGCTATAGAGTAGTTATATAAAGCAAGATTCTCATAGGCAGACATTCAACAAAGTCTAGCTAATGTTTGGCCCATAAACTTTCGAATTTCAAGAATGTATTGTGGTGATATTTTATTTGTGCTGAAATGTGGTGATACTTTATTTGTGTTTTAATAAATAAAGCTTGCCTGGAGATCAGAGGAAAAAGCAAGCCACTTAAGTAAATGAAGAAGTCAGGCAATGGTAGCACATGCCCTTAATCCTATCACTTGGCAGGCAGGATCTTTGTGTGTTCAAGGCCACACTGGAAACAGAGCCAAGTGTGGTGGCACACGCTTTAAATTCCAAAACTTGTTAACCATGGAGGTCTGGAGGTCTGTACAGACAGACAGGAATTGACAGAGCTGGGTAGGAAGAGGAAGTGATGTAGCTGAATAGAGAGAGCAAATCAGATGGCAGAATAGCAAAGCATATAGGCGTGGGTAGACAGGAAGTCATGGCATTTGGAAGCTGCGGAGTTGGTGAGGTAAGGTTGGCTGGTAGCTTCTTCCCTATTTCCCTGATCTAAGGCTTTCACCCCTGTATTTTGCTCCATGTTTTTTATTTTAAAAGATCATTTAGAAATTCATCTACAATGTATAAAGTTGCCATGGAGATCTTTAACCTATTTTCAACCCTACCAAAAGTTAAAGCCACACTGACTAGCTTAAGCATGGGTTCCATTCCATTTGCCTAGAAACACATCACTCCATTATGGTAGGACTGAGTGGATGTTGTTGACTGATCTGATAAGATTTCAGTAAAGTAGGATGGCAGAAATAACCCGTTGTCTCCCATAAAACAATTTTATTCAAGCAAACTTAGTGTTTTAGTGCTGTGAAGAGACACAATGAACACAGTAACTTTTGTAAAAAGAAAGCCTTTAATTGAGAGCTTGCTTACAGTTTCAGAGGTTTTGTCCATTATCATCATGGCAGGGAGCATGGTGACGCACAGGCAGACATGGTGCTGAAGAAGTAGCTGAGAGTTCTACAACTGGATCCATAGGCAGCAGGAAGAGAGAGAGATACTCAGGCTGGGCTTTTGAAACCTCAAAGCCCAGCCCCAATGACACACTTCCTCCAGAAAGACCACAGCTACTCCAACAAGGCTGCACTTCCTAATCCTTCTCAAGTAGTGCAATTCCCTGGTGACTAAGCATTCAAATAGATGAACTTGGGTAGGGGGGCATTCTTATTCAAAACATCACATTGTATTTATATAGAAGGAAAAAATTAACATAGTTGCTTTATAAAGGAGCTGTTATTCCACAGTTTAACAACCCCCTCTAGTGCCCAGCTTTGACATAAATCATTGAGCCAAGTAGTGGGTAACCACTTGACATGAACTATACAGTGTGAAGGATAAAAGGAAATACTAGGAGTTAATGCTAATGCATGCCGGTAATCCTGCATTCTGGAGGCTAAGGCAAGAAGACCACAAATCCAAGGACAGCCTGGGCTACAAACTTAGATCCTGTCTCAAAAAACAATGACAGAAATCATCTTCCTTTTTATAATTTTGCTTACATTTTCCTTGTATATTTTCTAGTTGAAAATGATCCCCACTTCATCATTTACCTGCCAAAAAGCCAAAAGAACATTTGTTTCAATATTGACTCAGAACCTGGAAAAATCCTTAGCCTGGTGTCTGATCCAGAATCAGGTAACATAAAAGCAGATTATATTTGAATTAACTAATTGCATGATGGCCATGCTTCCTTGTGACTACCTGGGATTCCTTTCTTTTTCAGTTTATTAGATAGTTTAGTTTTAAAAGTTTTATGATTAGTGAGAAATTGTATATATTAAGCATTTCAAGCAATTATAGCTTAAAACATATAAAATGTTAACTGTAAAATAAGATTTTATAAAGAAAAATACTGTACTATGAAAACTTTTTCTCAACTTGTCAAATTTTATAAATACAAACTATGGTGCCGACATGTGAAGTACAAGAGAGAAAGCATCTTTTCTTTGACAGGGATTTTAGTCAATGGTCAGCTTATTGGTGCCAAGAAGGCAGAGAATGGAAAACTAAAAACCTACTTTGGAAAACTGGGATTTTATTTCCAAAAAGAAGACTTGAAAATAGAAATCAGCACAGAGACCATCACCCTGAGCTATGGTTCTTTTACATCTCACTTGTCCTGGTCTGATACAGCTCATCTTGGGAATCAGAGGCAAGTATTATTCCATGTTGATTCCCATGTGCCCTTGGAACATGGCTGCAGAAGCCAGCCCAGGCTCAGCATCAGCAGAGAACAGTCATCATTTTAAATACAAGGAAGTCGAGGTTAGGGGAAGTTGCTCTCATCTATTATGTTATCCCTGGTGCCAGGAATTGTTTTCAAAGCTCACTGTGCCTTAGTGACAAGCCACAGTACATGGCATACAGTAAGTGCTCAATACATGTGTGTGATGCATCAGTAAGCAGATCCATCCATGGAAATGTGTAGGTGACTACATCAGAATCATACTACATCAGCAATATGGTAGCATTTAATGCAAAAGTGTCTTCCTATTAGGACCTGCTCACTTATTGTTATAGACATGCATTATCCCATAGCACCAACATGGTGAAGTTCTCAACAGAGAGTCTGTATTAGGCTGAGAATGACTTGCTTAAAACAAAAAAACAAAAACAAAAACAAAAAAAAACCTTAAAAAACAAACAAACAAAAAAGTCTGTTCTGAGTCTCGCAAGGTGGCTCAGTGTGTAAAGGCACTTGCTGCTGAGATTGATTACCTGAGTTCAATCTCAGGACCCACCTAGTGGATGGAGAAAACAAACCTTTGCAAGTTGTCCTCCTGACATGCACTCGTGTACTGTAAAACACACACATGCATACATGCATGGGCACACACATACAGAAAATAATTTAACATTTAATAAGATGTCTGTTCTGGAAGCATCTAGAATCTAATTCTATGTTGACTTTCACTTAGGGTGCTTATCTCCGTGAAGAAGGGAAAATCTGTGACTCTGACTGTGAATAAGGAGATGTCCTTTTCTGTTCTGCTGCATCACGTGTGGAAGAAGCATCCAGTCAATGTGGACTTTCTGGGGATCTACATCCCTCCTACAAACAAGTTTTCACCCAGTGTACATGGACTCTTAGGTAAAGCATCTCAACCATTGGACATGTAGGCAGTGACTTTGACAACTATGGTTAGGTGGGAAGGTGGCTAATCGGTGGTGGCACACGCCTTTAATCCTAGCGCTTGTGAGGCACAGGCATGCAGATCTCTATGAGTTCAAGGCCAGCCTGGTCTACAGAGTGAGTTCCAGGACAGCCAAGGCAACACAGAGAAACCCTGTCTGGGAAAAAAAAAGAAAGAAAAAGGAAAGGAAGGAAGGAAGGAAGGAAGGGAGGGAGAGAGGGAGGAGAGAGAGAGAGAGAGAGAGAGAGAGAGAGAGAGAAGAGAAGAGAAGAGAAGAGAAGAGAAGAGAAGAGAAGAGAAGAGAAGAGAAGAGAAGAGAAGAGAGCAAAGAAAGAAAAGAAAAGGACAGGAAAGGAAAGAAAAAGTTGGGGAGGTGGCAGGTACAGCTTTGGGGGCAGAGGGCCTGACACAGCAGGGTTACTGGGAATGCAACGGCCAAGGCCATCTGCCCAGTGACACTAATGTGGAAAGACAAGTGACAAAACAGGTTATGGATTATGCCAAGACTTTTTGTCTGTGACTGAAGAGAGGTGATTTGGCTTAGGAGGTCTATGACAAGCAGACTCGATGACATGCAGGCATTTAAAAAAGGGTCCAGGTGTAAGCACGTGGCATCACAAAGCTCCCTATTCCTGTGATGTGAGCTGCACTCTCCAAGGCCTACCTTGTCTGCTGCCATCAGAGGGTCTGGTAGACCAGCATCAAGTACAAAGGGTGTCTAGAGGGAGGACCGAACTGTCACTTAACTCCAGGATTCCATGTAAATTAATGTCTGTGCTCTGTGTCATTAGGTCAGTTCATGAATGAGCCAAACATCCATATCTTCAATGAGAGAGCAGGAAAAGATCCTGGAAAACCAGAGGCAAGCATGGATGTGAAAGGACATAAGCTGACTGTCACCAGGTAGGCCTTGGATGCCGCTGTCCAACCCCACAAGCCATTGACAACAGACATACATATAGTAGTAGCTGAAGGACACTTCAGAGAGCCCAGATGAAATGCAGGTAATGACACGTGTGCACACACATCAGAAACGCCAGAAGGAATTGATCTAATGCTCTCATCTGCATGTTAGAGCCCTTCAGTCAGGAACTGAGCACTTGACAAGGTTGACCAAAGCGAAGATCATAAAGTATCCAGGGAGCACAGGGCCAGAGAAGGAATGCATATTTTATGTAAGGGCCTCTTGAATGGATATACTGAGTGTATTGGGGTGGTCTTTCTTACATGCATCACTTCACTTCCAAGCAGGAACTTAGCATTCTGAGTAGAATGCTAACTCTTTGGATAGTCCTCCCCTTTCTTGTTCAGTTGTCTCCCTCACACTTACTATCACTTTAAAGCATTTTTTTTTTATCTTCTTGATAGTTTATAAAAGTTTTCCTTATTAAAAATAACAGTACAGAAATGCTATTATCTTCCACATAATTAAAATGTAACTTTACAGTGATAATTAAATCACAAAATTAGTTATGATATATGGCACCATGATACAGACACATGAACTAAAATAAAATGGTGGAGTCTGAGAACACCACCCAAACGGTATTGGCTTACTAGACAGAAAACAGTCAGTTATTAATAGACACCAGTAAGCATCAAGAAATGGTGAGACCACTTAGCAACTGCCTTACATCATAGGCAGACATCTTTTCTATGACAAAACACAACAGACCATCTTTTCTATGACAAAAGGCAAATACTGAGCCTTTTCACAAACTCCTGTGTCATTTCCAATGAGCAAATGAAACTGAACGGGCCCCACTCCATCCCTTTTAGACTCACTGATGGCAATGTGCCATAGGTATTTTTTAAAATTTTAGCTTCTTCATCCTCTAAGGGGAAGACTTGAATTTGCTCATAAATAGCTGGCATCACTCTTAAATCAAACATATCCATAAACGGAGACGGTACCTCCAGTGCCTCCGATCACACAGACTAGCCGACAGCACTATTTTATTTAGCCTTCTCCTTGTCTACTATTCATTGCCACTGTTACCTTAGTGGAAGGACCCCTGTAGGCCAGCTTCTATAGGGCAGTCTAATTGTCTGAAGACACACTGGTTACTCTCTGATCTTCTAGCACCAACCCCTAGACACTGACACCAACACCTCTTTTAACTTAGGGGGTAGGAGGTGGGTAGAGAAAGAGGAAAGGCACAAAGAAAAGGGAAGAGCCTACTTGTGTCCAGCTGTGCCTTGTTCCTGTGTTGGCTTTTCCCTAAGCATAGATACCATTTTCCTTTCAGAGGCTTACAGAAGGACTACAGGACAGATATTGTGTTTGGAACCGATGTCCCCTGCTGGTTTGTGCACAACAGTGGGAAGGGTTTCATTGACGGGCACTACAAGGACTACTTCGTACCTCAGCTCTACAGCTTTCTCAAACGGCCTTAAGGGTTTACGGTTTTGGAAATTGTACGTGTACATTTTCTTCCTTGACCCTTTTGGCAGTTTGCCTCAACTCCAGGAACTCAAAAGAAACCCAGATGTTAGAGTGGTCTAAAAGGCCTGCTGAGAAAATAAACATTTGCAAAGAAGTCTCAGGAGTCTGTTTCCAGATGACGTGTGTTAATCAAGGTGACACCCAGAACGAGGTTGGTGAGTCAAGCTGCCACTGAGACCAACCCCAGGAGCTGTTTACTGTGAAAATCCACCTACTGTTGAACTTTCACCTCAGCCTTGAGAGTGAGCATATACTTGCTCTTAGTATACAGGAGGGTCAATTATGAGACTCTGGGTGAATCCTGACAATAAACAGGGGCCATTACTTCCTCGTAGCTGCTTCATGACAGAGATCTACATTGAACTCCTGGGCTGCAGGGTCTCAGTGCTGTGCACTGGCAAAACCAGATAGACATTTATGTGCAAAACTCAGAGTAACAGTTCCATAGAAGTGTTCTGTGAAAAAAATCAATCTCATATGTGTTTCAACATGCATCACTTATAAAAGTAACTTTATCAGTAACTGTCATATGTAATCCCTCTTGAGACCAGAAATATGTTGATTTATTTTCCATTTTAAATGAATACCAACCTTGGATTTCAAACAAGACCAACAACTCAGTGGGGACAGTTGGAAAAGAGTGGTTCTCTTCCTAGGTAAGCCTGATCATTCTTTAGAGGACCCCGGGAACAACTACAACTTCATACTTAGTTATATACAGTATGAACAATTGGGATCTCAGCTGACTAATAGTGACCTGCTATTTGCCAGACATATTAGCTGTCTTTTAGTCTCATGTGGCCTGTGTTCAGAAGCTTGGCCCATGTATCAATCACACAGTTACCATTAAACCAATTCAATTAAATGTGAATTTTATCTTAGTGAATGGGAAAACTTAACTGAGAAAAACAAGTCTTAGCTGAGATTATACCTGAGTAACATGTTTTTTTCAAAGTTTTTTTTTTTTTTTTTTAAGCTGAGGATCGAACCCAGGGCCTTACCACTGAGCTAAATCCCCAACCCCCATCAAAGTTTTAAAGACTGTTTTAAAATGACTATAAACGAAGTCAGTTTTCTTTAGGGTAAAGACTGGAAATGCAAAGGGCTGGAGAGTTGGTACAGCAGTGACGAGCATTTTCAGCTTTTGCAGCGGGGTCCAAGTTCAGTCCTCAGTACCCACGTGGCAGCTCACGTTCATCTGTAACTCCAATTCCAGATCCAATGCCCTCTTCTGACCTGTGCAGAGTCCTGGCATATGTGGTACACACACAAATACTCACACACACAACATAGTTCTTTAAAACCATAAATGAGAAAGAAAACCTAAATTAATAGAATTAAGCAACATCTTTTTAAATGTACATGTGTGTGTACGTGTGTGCGCGTGTGCGTGTGTATACACACACAGTAGCCTGAGTGCCTGGTTCTCAAGCATGAACTTTGTAAATGACATCATGATGACCCAATTGTCATGGAAAAGAAAAGAACCTATGTTCTCACCACCTATGGGCCACCAGTTAGGCACCCTTAGACCTAATGAATGTTCCAAGGCAGTTCTTTCTCCAATATGGTCCAGAGGAACCAAAGGCTGGACACAAAAGTGACTGAAGGATTTCTTTATGTGAGTGGGTGTTTGTCAGGCACGGACGTCTGTTCAGCATGTCGTGCACTGGCCATAAGAGGGCACAGGATCCAGGACTGGAGTTACAGATGGTTGTGAGCCACTTTGTGGGTGCTGGGAATGTAAAGTGGGTTCTCTGGAAGAAAAGTCAGTACTCTTTACTGCTGAGCCACCTCGACAGACTCTAAAGGATTTCTTAATAACATAAAGTGACATCTTTCACTGGTCTTTTTCTAGCAAGAGATAAGTGACTCTAATGAGTCATCAGAATGAAGGTCAAGCTTGCCTGATTAGAAACACACAGACACTAATGTGATAAAAGACTTTGCTGTTTTTTTCAAATTGTCTTACACGAAACATTTTACTATAGTATTCTTTAATGATGGCAAAAAACAAAACAAAACAAAACAAAACCATCATGGGGTATTGTTGGAAGTATTAAGCAACTCCACGTAGTAATAAGGGATGTTTATTTTGGTGGGGTAACTTACAAGTGAAGGGATTGGTTACAGGATCCAGGAAAGCTGTAGCGCAGTCCGGCAGTGTTCTTTGGAGAACTCTGCACAGTCTACCTCCAGCATCCAGGGTCCAGGAACCAAGAGAGCCAGCACATCCAGATCTCAGGTCTTAAGAGCTCCTGTCTTGGCCCCGCCTTGTAGGTGTGACAGTTACTAGTTACAAGGGGGTAGTACTTCCAGGTTAAAGCTTGAACAGTGACCCACTACAATGGTGGTATTATGAAGGAAAAAGGAACAAAGATAAAATGACAGTTTTGCCACTTAAAACCCATTAGATTTCATTATAAATTTACTCAAACAACTATCTAGTAGTATTTAAATCCACTTTTTATACAAAACAAATCCCCTAACACAGTAGAGTTACATAGTACCTTGACTAACATCAATTTGATGCTTTACGATTTCAATGTATTGTTAACCATTTCCAAGCTCAAGCAAGTTTAGATATGTCTTCGTACTGAATCCCTTCCACTCTGCGTCCTTTCAAAGGTCCAGTTTCAATGACTATGGTGGCTGAAAAGGCCTTTTCATTGATGGATTCCAGGGTCCCTTCGTTCCCTCTGTAGCCACCGTTCAAAACTAGAATTCTTTTCCCTGGTGCTGGAATGACAGTTTCTAAATGAGTCTGGTCCAGTTTCAGCCTGTCTCCAGTTTCAATCATCTTTACCACAGCTGAGGTACTGTCAATCACTTCCTTAACGACACCCTTCTTCTTGTGGTATTTCTCTCCGAGTTTCTTGGTTATAATTTTTACAACAATTCCAGGCTGTAGCCAGGCATCTGTTCGTGCAGTTCTTTTCTTTTCCTCTTCCAGCTCCATGATTTCATCCAGTGCGGACTTCTTTTTCTTCTTTGCAGGCTGAGCCGAGCTCTGGGAAGACTCTTTCCGCCTCATGGAGGCTGCACTTCCCAGCGTCTTCAGTGCATTTGGTCCCAAAGAGCTTGACTTGGACGATGTTGCTCCCGATGAGCTACCTGCTCCTTTATTCAGATTGAATGTGACTTTTTCTTCATCATTTTCTCGGCTCAATTCTGTAAAAACAGGCGTCTCCTGCTCTTTTCCCTCCAGACCTCTTCTCACCTGCTCCTCAATGAACTTGGCAGTCTTTTCTTCATCATCAAGATCCTGCTTCTTCTTTTTTTCTAACTCCAGTTGCCGGCGAATGGTTTCCGGGTCTCTGTCTATGTACTGAATGTACCAGCCTTTTGGTGTCTCATCCACTTTACACAACCCTTGGGGGAGAAAACCAGCATGACTTTGTGTACCTCCAAAATAAACTACAAGCACAATGTGTTCCATCTCTGCACATTCAGTAACTACAATCGAGTGTCCTCAAACACAAAGCCCTGAAACTCAGGGCGTTTTCTTCACTTCCATGCTTATATAGCTCTGCTCAGGTACCAGCTAAGCCAGAGCTGCCCAAGGAATCACATTAGGAACAACTGCTCAACTACACCAGTGTCCTTACTGTCCAATGAGCACAGACTGATCTGTCAACTTGATAAGTGACACTCTAAATAAGCTAAATATTGACACCAGATTTCTCCTGTCTTCCTAATTCCTCATCATATGAATTTCAGAAATGGGAAAAGAAAAACTAAATTCTTTGCCCTTTAAACAGACTCTGTGGATTTCTCGTTATAGTTACCCTACCCCTTGCTCCTCCTTTGCTTCATCTTGTGGCTTTGCTCCATCATGTGCTCCCTGACATGATGCTCTCCCTCACTACAGGCCCCTGACATGAACTCAATTCTCAGAAACTGTGAGTCAAAATCAACTTTCTCAGGCATTTTGTCACAGTGATGAAAAGTGCCTGAAACAGAATGCCCTGGACACTGTCAAAGTCCTCAAGCTGGCCACTTCGGATCCAAAGCCTGCAAGCCCAGCAGCCCCTGGAGAGCAGAGACAGGAGGCTCACAAGTTCCATTGCAGCCTGGGCTATATTAAGACCCAGTTTCAAAACCTAAAAATGACCAAAGTGGCATATAACAAACTTAACTATGAATTCTTGGTTCCTCTCCTGCTCTCCTAATTTCCCTATAGACCTTATTTTCCATAAAATCAGACAGAAGCTGACAGTGATTTCTCTCCTAGAAATAAAGCCACAGAACACCAGTTCCACTGTTCTCTTCTTACCCTCTCTGCCCAGCCACTTGGTGAAGTCGGTCAACGTTTCCCACTGAGTGGCGTTCATATGGATGTGCTCTCGATGGCTGATGTATTCATTGTAGACAATGTTGTTGTGGACTCTCTTAGTGCCTAAAACAAAATGTGACACTGCTGAGCCAGAAAAAAACCCACACAATCATGAAATTGTTATTTATGCAGTATTTAAGATGTTTACCAAAACGTCTCCTCAAAAGTTCCAGAAAGTCATTTCGGAATTCCCTAGTGAAGAAAGAAAGGTAAATATTAAGATACTTGCTACAAATATAAAGCGCCATCTTAAGTTTAAACCATCATAAACTTTAGTGACCAAATGTCACATCAACCACCTATGTTACCATATGCCATAAACCTGTAAAGTGAACAGAGAAAGAACTGCAAAGATTAGCCTGGAGTTGAACGTGTGGTCTTAGTAAAGAAGCCATGGTGAAAGCTAGCATGTGCCTATAGAGAAGGCTGACCACAGGGTCTTTGTGCTAATGACTATGGCATAATAATACCACTCTGTCCAAGCGAGCAAATGACATATCTTAACCTTCAAGCAGTTCCAATAAAGTCAACTAAAAAAGGAAATGTAACAAAATATCATAAATAAATTTGAGGACATTGCCAGAGGGGATTTTAATAGGGACAGTGAAATATAATTAAAGATCAAAAGGGAAGGCCATTCCTTGTTAACAGTGCCATGAACACAGGGTGTGTTTGAAAGATGACACTTAACCTACTTTGGGTGGAATTTAGGATGACAATGAGGGTGAGCAGAGGCAGAATGGCACGAGGGGAGAAGATGTGGCTCGAATCTTGTATGTCATGCTATACAGATCTAATTTTCAGAAAGCAACAGAAAAGCATTTCTAACCCAAAAAACTTAGGTTTGAAAATTTAATTAAACACTGTAATTTGAAAGATAATCATGGGTTATACAGCCATAAAGGAAATAAAGAGGCTGAAGAGATGGTTCAGCCAATAACACCAGTGGCTGCTCCCCATGAGGACCCAGGTTTGATTCCCAGCAACCACATAGCTGCTCACAACTGCCTTTGACTCCAGCCCCAGGTGAATCAACACCCTCTTCTAGTCGCCACACAGGCAAAATACTCATACATATAAATTCGTAGTTTTCAAATAGAAATGAAATCATAACATTTGCAAGGAAAAAAAGGATAGAAATAGAAATCATGATGTTAAGTAAGCTAGATCATAAAGACAAATACGTTTTCTCTCATATGTGAAACCTAGATTTAAAATTGTGTGAGTGTGTGTGTGTGTGTGTGCATGTAATGAAACCTGAAGGGGATCACAAGGGAGGATGATGAGGTCTTAAACGAGAGAAAAAAGAGGGTAACAGAATCCATGTGGCCTGCAAACAGAAGAGTAGACATTACTTGGGGGAAGGAAGGGATGAGACAAGTAGTAGAGAAGGACAGGGAGGGAGAGGATGCCAGCAGGGGAATTATGAATTATGAGACAGTATAATAACACGTTTGAAAATTATGATGAAACTCATTATTTTGCATGCTAACTTAAAATTTTTTAATGTGTACTCAAACCATGACAGGAAAAGGATGGGAGAGAGGGAGGAAGAGAGGAAAGAAAAAAAGGGAAGGAGGGAGGGAGAGAGGGGGAAAATCTTGGTGGCAGCAGAGAACAGCAATTCTCAAATGATGTTCCCCAAGCCAGCAGCACACTATCACTTGGGAATGTTACAGAAATGTAAAATCTCTGGCCCCATCCAAGATCTCCTGAATGAGAAGCTAGGTGCAGGCTCTGCCATTGTTTTAAATCTAAGCTAATCCTATACACACAATTGTTTGTAGAATACTGGGTAGAAAAGAACAGTGAGGAATCATGAAATGAGTGAAGTGAGGGATGCTGGGAACCACTGCTAGGCAGAAAGAGTGGAAAGGACCTAAGTTTGAAGGGCATCACACAGACGAGCTAAGAGCTTCCAAGCAGACTGGAATTCTATTAGCTGACAACGAGGTTTGGTGGGTAGCATACTGAGTTCAACTTCAGAAATGCTGACCCCAGGTCTGGAGAGATCACTCAGTGGTTTAGAGTACTAGTGGCTCTTGCAAAGGACCCAGGTTCGATTTCCAACTCACAACCATCCTAATTCCAGTTCCAGGAGATATTGCCCTCTTCTGGCCTCCATGTACTACTCATGGTACACATACATACATGCAGGCAAAACATTCATACACATAAAATAAAGTTTTAAAAATAAAAATAAAAGAAATGATTGTGAACTAGCTTTCAGAAAAGCAGAGCTGTCAAGGAAAAAAAATCATCTGTAACTTAGGACAAATGGTAGAAAAGACGTCAAGAATGGGGGTTAGGAGACACCTGACCGAAAAGGCAACAGTTAAAAAATGTGACTTATGGTGACTGTGGGAAGAGACAAAAAGATCAGAGAATCATCCTGAAGAACTTTCTGGTATTTAAGGAGCTAAAAGAAGGAAGAAGGAGGAAAAAGAAGGCAGCCATGGAAGAACCCACAAGAGAGAAGTATGTCAGTGAAGAGTTACAAGCATTAGCCACTGAAGACAGACCAAGGACAATGAGGATGGAAAAAAGCCACAAGTGACTTCAAGAGACTGAAGGGCAGATAGCAGGCAGTGTAGTGAAGAGGAGGCAGAAAGCAGGCAAAGGCAGGAAGTGTCTAGCACTTGTTACAATGTTCTTTCCCAGTGTGTGGCTTGAGCACCTGGTGGTACTCAGGATGGTTTTAGGTAGCTCACAGACTAAACTAATTTTACCTTTGTCACTGTGGTGTTTTGCACTGATAAGATTAAAAGCAATGGAAGAAAATGGGCTTCATGGTAGACACATATCATACCAGCACTAAGGAGGCTCAGGCAAGAGGACAGATCAGAATCAGAGACCAGCCTGTACTACTGAGTGAGTACCAGGTCAGTCAGGACTACATAACAAGACCCTGTTTCAAAACACAAATGAATGCATGCATAAATATTCTGAAGATGGAAGGTAAACCTGCCAGCAGCTTAGCATACAGACAAGGTCACAGGTAGTGAGTGATCTCAAGCCATCTGACAATAATGTACTCTGCAACACCACACCAATCACTGAAAACTAACTCTGGCTTTATCCAGAATGTCCCCATGGAGCAGTAAAATCTGTTGGTTGTATTAAATCACAGCTTTCAATATCACCTTGCTAACAGTTCATGATAAAATGAGAATTACAGATGAACTGCCACCACTGTGCATCACAGCTGCTATGAGAAAAGCATCCATGCAATTGAGCTGTGAGTTGAACACCTTTTCTCATGGGACATAAAAGACAAAAAGACATGAACTACCATTATTCCAAACTGGGCATTTGGCAGACACGTGCTCAAAAGTAAGACTGCTGAGTTGGGTAAAAGAGCAGGTGATGTGCTGCCAATGATGGGATCAGAGCTCCTGAGTCACGATTCAAATTTTGGCAAGTAGAACCTGCCACTGGGAGCTCAACATACCTCTCAAAGTCAGAGCTGTTTGACAGCATCTGTGCTATTAATGAGTACCAGCAGAGGACACCGTATAGTAAGTGGGGTCACTATTTGAAAGGAAAGTGTTTGTAACTCAGTCAACTGATATTTTTCAAGAGACTCACATGCATTACAAGACCACACATGTGTGTAAGATCCATGCAAAAAGTAGACCAATGGATTTTAATTCAATAGAATATCCATGTCCTGCTTTCAGAGTCTGTATTAGAACTACTCGAAGAAGCTTTCACACACTCTATCTCAAATGCACTATTAAAGAACAATTTAACTTCTTTGGAAAGATACTAGAGTGCTTCCCCTTCTAACAAACCATCTGTAGTAAAGCTGAACTTCCTTTATATTCCTCAATTGAAACATTATAACAGACTAAATGTGGAAGCAAAGGTGAGCATTCAGCTGCCTTTTAAGCAAGATATTGAAGAGATTTGCAAAAATATATGTTTTTGTATTTGGAAAATATAGTATGTTGCTTTGGTTTGTTTTTTGGTTTTTATTAAAAATCTCAGCCAGTTGTGATGGAATATACCTGTAATTACAGCGTTTGTGGGGCTGAGGCAAGAACATTGTGAGTTTAAGACTAGCCTTTGCTATACAGTGAGATCCTGTCTTAAATCAAGGAAAAAAAGAGAGAGACCCATATGTGTGCACTCGAGTGTAGGTACATATGCCTAGGTGTACATATGGAGGTCAGAGGTCAACTAAGTGTCTTTCTTGATTGCTCTTCACTTTATTTATTGAAGCAGGATCTCTCGCTGAACCCAGAGCTCACCAATTTAGCTAATCTGGCTAGTGAGTGGCTTGCCCCAGAGATCCACTGTCTCTGCCTTCTGAGCATTGGGATTATGGGCTGATCATCATACCTGTTTGGCTTTTATGAGGATGCTGCAGATTGCAATTCAAATGTGTATGGCAAGCACTTTATCCTCTGGGTCCTCTCCCAAGTCCCCGTTATATTTGAACATAGGGTAAATATATTAGTATTTTTAAATAGACAAATATTTGTAATTTTTAGATTTAATTTCAAATGTTGACACATATAACCCATAGAAACAAAAGCCCTTTAGAATCTTCATTCATATGTATAAAGGGGTCCTCAGAAAATAACTAGAAGTTTGAAAAAAAAAAAGGTTAGTACTGCTAGTAATTAACAGACCATCACTATTAGTACTAGACATGCTTCGGAGCCTTTGAAAACATTAGCTCTCTCACTCCTCTTCCAGTCCTACGCAGGAGCCCGCCAGTTGGGTCAGGGTGGCACTTCAGTGCCACTGTACCCAGGAGAATACTAAAGCACTAAAAAGCTCAGGAAGCTTATCCCGAGGTGCCAGCCCAACACCCCTGCAAGGGGAAAGATGTGAGGCCGGGCAGTGCTGAACTGAAAGGAAGGAAGGACAGCTCTAAGATCCACTTTGGCAACAGTGGCATACTGTTCTTCATTTCAAAAGAAGACAAAGACTGAGCACAGGAAGACTCCAGCCATCTCAACACTAAGGGACTACAACAAATCTCCTACGTAAAATATTAAGCTCTTCCCAAATTACATGGCCAACTGAATAACATTTAAGAATGTCTGAGGTACTTACTCTGAGAAATAATCCATGAACTGCTGAGGGTTTTCTGAGGCCAGCAACAGTTGTCTTTGATGAGATTCAGACATACAGTGACACTTAAAGCCATTCTACAGAAAGAAATGTGAAGTTGTTAAGCTCTCATCTACATATCATAGCATTCTCCAGAGTAGTTCCTTAAGCCTGCAAAGGCATGCTTGGATTAACATTAATTTAGTTAATTAAAAAACTCTTTTTTAACTTTTAAAATTATGCATGGGTGTTTTGCCTGCATGTATGCCTGTGTACCGCCTTGTGTGTTGTGTCTGAGGGGGTCAGACTACAGTACTGGATCCACTGGAACTGGAGTTACAGACAGTAGGAGCGCTGGAAATAGTACCTGGGTCCTCTGGAAGAGTAGCCAGTGCTCTTAACCATTGAGCCATTTCTCTGGTCCTGATAAATTATTTTTACAAAATCAAATCACTAGCTATAACCACACTCTAGTGTAAGTGAGTGTGTGTAGGCCATAGGCAGGTGGCAGGTCCTGTCACTCACTCTCCAGCTACTTCTTTTGAGATGGGGTCTCTCATCGAACCTGGAGCTCACAGGTTCAGGAAGATTAGCCATCAAGTAAGCTCCAGGGATCCTCTTGCCTCTGCCTCCCTTAATTAGTTTTACACAGGTACTGGTGATCCAAACACAGGTCCTCACACTTGCGTGGGGGATACTGTACTGACTGAGACCTCTCTGCAGGCTTGTTTTAAATTCTGCTTGCCACAGAGTTACGTCTTGCAACCCAGCCAATTACAGAGCAGTCAAGGTCAAGAGACGGAGAGTGGTGCTGTAAAATTGTGGTGGTATTGTGTTCCCCAAAATATTGTGAACCCTAATAAACTTATTTGGAGTCAGAAAACAACACCCACTAGATATAGAGGTCAGAAAATGGTGGCACACACACCTTTAATCCTATCACTTGGGAGGCAGAGATCCATCGGATCTCTGTGAGTTTAAAGCCACACTGGAAACAGCCAGGCATGGTCATTCACGCCTTTAATCCCAGAAAGTGAGGGCAGAAAGTAGAAAGGTATATAAGGCGTGAGGACTAGGAACTAGGCTGGTTAAGCTTTTAGGCTTTTGAACAACAGTTCAGCTGATATTCATTCTGGATGAGGACTCAGAGGCTTCCAGTCTGAAGAAACAGGATCAGCTGAGGAATTGGCAAGGTGAGGAAGCTGTGGCTTGTTCTGCTTCTCTGATCTTCCAGGATTCACCCCAATACCTGGCTTCAGGTTTGTTTTTATTAACAAGAACCCTCTAAGATTCATGTTACATAAAATAGCCATTTATAATGCTGCCAGACACCAACTTCACTGGGAGGATTTAATAGTTTTGACTGAGCACCTGCTTCTTAGCAAGAGCCTGAAGGGATGCCATGAAACAAAAAGGATCACCTGAGTTTTCCCTATAGACACTCTTTTCTCTTATTTTCTTCTACTTTAGTTTATTGGCCAAAAGACAGCAGTGCCTATTACTAACATTTTGTTAACTGTATTATAGCTATACTTTTTAAGGCTATTTTTAAAAAAGGGCTGGAGAGATGGATCAGCGGTTAAGAGCACTGGCTGTTGTTCTTCCAGAGGTCCTGAGTTCAATTCCCAGCAACCACATGTGGCTCACAACCATCTGTAATGAGATATGGTGCCCTCTTCTGGCCTGCAGGCATACATGCAGGCAGAACATTGTATACATAATAAATAAATTAATTAAAAAAAAAAAAAAGCAAGCTGGGGCTAGAAATGGTTCCGTGCTTAAGAGAACCAGCTGCTCTTGGAAAGGACCTAAAGTTCAGCTCAGTTCCCAGCACCTACTTCAGGGTGCTCACTCACAACTGCCTCTGTAACGTTCACAATGTTACAGCCCCAGGGGACCCAGTGCCTCTTCTAACATTCACAAATAAAAACTTAAAAACAACATATGTGTCTTGTATATTTCTTCTACCTTATTTGAACCTGAAATTTCAATAGGACATATGTAGCTCTTGCAGAGGTCCTGAGTTCAATTCCCAGCAACCATATGGTGGCTCACAACCATCTACAACAGGATCTGATGGCCTCTTCTGTCTAATGCCGTCTCCTGTCATGCAGGCATACATGCAAATAGAACACTCATATGCATAAATAACTTTTTTTCTTTTGAGACAGGGATTCTCTGTGTAGTTCTGTACCTTTCCTGAACTCACTCTGTAGACCAGGCTGGCCTCGAACTCACAAAGATCCACCTGGCTCTGCCTCCCGTATGATGGGATTAAAGGCGTGCATCACCACTGCCCAGCTTGCATAATTTTTTAAAAAAGCATACATGCACTCATATACATATTTCTTTAAAAAAGGACTTTCCTCTAAGAGTAAGAACCAACAGACTGATGCTCTGAAATCATGCCTGTTTGTCTAGCTTACCAACAACTTTTTTTTGTTATTTTTTTTGTTTTGATTTTTGTTTTGAGACAGGGTCTCACTGTGTTAGTACACCCTGGCCTGAAACTTGTGATCTTCCCATCTCTGCCTCTGGAATGCTGGCATTAGAAGCATGTGCCACCACACCTGCACCTACTTGATTATCTTCAGATATTATTCTGAAAATAAGTTCTCATGAGATAAATGACTAGTTCTGGTAACTGTCAGTTTCCTTTGTAAGGTTCTTTGATTGTGGCTGTCTGTCTTCAGGTATATTTGCTGCCTTCCCTACTTCAAAAGTGGTCAAGGGAAGGAGGATGTTGGCTCTTACATGTTCCCTTTTCTGTTCTTACCTTGCAGTATGGGAAAACTGAGAAGGAAGAAGACAAGGCCCATGATATCTATCCCTTCCACCCTTCCCAATCCATTCCTTTGGGTTTCTACAATTTAATAACATTTTGTTTCCCTTTTATTTATATTTTAATTTATGGAAAGAAATACTGGCCGTTGTTACCAAATTGCCTTTGAAGTAAAATTGAAATAACCATTTCTTTCAGGTAGTGCACAAATTAGGCAGAAATTATAGGTGGCCCATGGACAAATAAAAGATTAAGAAATGACTGTAAATATGCCAGAGGTTTGAAGCTGGGCAGTGGTGGCGCACATCTTTAATCACAGCACTAGGGAGGCAGAGGCAGATGGATCTATATGAGTTCAAGGCCAGCCTGGTCCACAGAGAGAGTTCTAGGTCAGACAGGGCTACACAGAGAAACCCTGTCTTGAAAAAGCAACAATAAAAAGACAGTTTTGAAATCTAGTCAGTGGCAGTGGGATGGAGCTGCGTGTGGCAAGAGTTATTAAGAAGGTAGCATCGTGCCAGTGAGATAGCTCAGGGGGTAAAGGTGCTCACTGCAAAACGTTGACAACCTGATTTCAATCCCCAGGACCCTCAAGCTGGAAGGAAATAACCAACTACAAGTTGCCTTTTGACTCCCATATGTGTGTGAGACTTGTGTGCCTTCAACTGGCATCAGTAGGCATCTGTAGACATTTGGTGACACACACTCATCAAAATAAGGTAATAGCTGGGTGGTGGTGGTGGCGGCGGCGGTGGCAGCAGCAGCGGCGGCAGCAGCGGCAGCGCACGCCTTTAATCCCAGCACTCAGGAGGCAGAGCCAGGCGGACCTCTGTGAGTTTGAGGCCCAGCCTAGTCTATAGAGTGAGTTCCAGGATAGCCAAGAAACCCTGTCTCGAAAAAACAAAACATAACAAAAGATAATATAAATAGGGGTGGGGGGGTAAGGAAGTAGTTCAGTGGTAGTGCATTTGCCAGGCATGTGTAAGACCCTGCATTAATTTGTAGGACTGCTTAATAAACAAGGTCCCTGGTCCCCACCACCACTACCACCAGACTACTGAGAAAATATTAATATGAAGTGAGTGGTCTACATCTTTGACACCAGCACTCAGGAAGCAGAGGCAGGTGGATCTTATCTGAGGCCAGCCTGGTCTATCTATATGGTGAGTTCCAGGCCAGGTGCAGTGACATACTGAGATGAGACACTGTCTCCAAAGTAAAGTAGAAATAAAATAGTGTATCAGATGTAAAGGGTTTTTTTTTTTTAAATTAAGTTTGCTATATTAGTGGCATTTTCACATATATTGAAATAATACAGGCTTGTTATGTTGATCACATATTTAAGTTTTCAGAAGTTAAGTATACTGACATTTATACAATTTACTATAAAATATTTCGGACAAAAAGTAAGTATCGTAAAACATTTAAAGTTAACTTCTAGGTGCTATGGAATGCAAGCTCGTACCTTCCGAAATCCAAATACCGAAGCTCTAACCCCCACAGGATGGTAGTAGCAAGTGGGAACTTTGGGAGATAATTACGGTTAAGTCATGCGGAGACCCAGTCTCAAAACAAAACAAAACAAAAACTCAGTGATAACCTTACAGCAGATAGGTACAAGTATTACCTCCACTTTACCAATACGCGGGAACTTTATTTGCCCAAGTCCACGGCAATCAGTAAGTGCCTGTCTGGAATTATTTCTGGTGGAGTTGGAGGGCCGCGCGAAGGGCAGCGAGGGTCACAGACCTCTTGCGCCCGGCTGGGGAAGACTGGGCGGAAAAGCGCTCCGTGTCGGGGCGCAGCGTCGGAGTAGGGTGCCGGCGTCGCGTCGGGGGTCGCGGCCACCCTGAGCCACTTACCTCGTCACGGCATTGTTTCTGGCACATCTGGCAGTACCAGCGAAGCTTCTGGAGTCCTTTGGATTTAATTCTATTCGCGATGGCCTTGGGGCTCAGAAAATCCGACTTGCCCATGGCGACCCCAAAGCGCTACAACGCTCAAGCAGCCGGAAGCGGAACTGTATCGGCTGGTGGGGACGACAGGCGGGACTAAAACTGACAGCAGGGAATGGGCGGGGCCAGGGACCTAGTGTTGTCAGAGCTCACGAGACTTAGCGAGACTGAAGACGCAGGAGGAGAGGGCGGTTGCGTCGGGAGCTCTCCGCGCACGCGCAGTGAGCCCCGTCTGCCCGACCTTCAAGGTTCCACCATGTTCTCGCGGGCGAGTGTTGCCGGTCTGTCGGCCTGCGCCGTGCAGCCGCAATGGTATGACTAGATCGGGAGGGATGTGTGGCTCTGGCTGCTGCCAGGCAGGAGGGATCGGGCTGCATGCTCGCCCTAGGCCGAGAAAGGTCCGGGCTCCTGCACGTTCCGGCCGCTCTGGCCGTGGGAACGTCTGCAAGGCGGGAAGGTCACGGCCTGGTCCCCCGAGGCAGTTACGGTCCCGGAGGGCCTCAGGACCCGAACTGGAGTCGGATTGAGCGTTGGAGCCAATCTGGAACTGGGTTTCTGTCAGCTCTGTACTTCCGCTACGTATCCCGGTCCATGTCTTGCAAAGTCTTTAGAAAGGTCCTCAGGGTGAAAGGGAGACCGGAGAAAAAGCCTCGGGAAAGTTAAATTGTATATTTTTGTATTTAACTCCCTGAGAAACATTGCACTGTTGGGCGGCGGGATGTGATCGTTTGCTTGAGCTTCTTCGTCAGGCATCCACTGTGTATCGGGCTCTTTACTAGGTACTGGAGAAACTAAGGCAGTCAACTTAGCCCCCTCCTGAACTTGCTGGTCGCCCTGGTGCTGTCGATGAGGATGGGAAAGACATCTAGCATTGTCAGCACACCCTAAAGTAGTATCCCTGCAAGGTCATAAAACTGTCCCAAGGTCCCTCGGTAGGAAGAGGAGGCCACATGCGGACTTTAATAAAGTGGCATTTGTTAACTCCCATGCTGCGTTAAAGGAATAGATACTGTAAGGTTTGACGACTTTAAACATTAATTCTCGGGGGGGGGGGGGGGGCATATTAGAATACCTAGGGATGGACGGATAAAATGTGGTTTATGGATGACACTGTATAATAACATGGAGTGTTTTGAAGCCAGACGTCTGGAAGAATTGGTTTGAGGGGATTATTAACTAGCGATTCCTTGGTTTTACAGTATGGAGGATTGTTAGGGTGCTCCAGAGCTAAACTAGGTTTTTGTAGCCTAGTTTATGGAACTACCAAGCATTAATTGAAATAGTCTTTTCATTAAGCAGAGAGTTTACAGCCATATGCCAAGGCTCCAAAGTACTGAGGAAATTAAATATGATGTGAACTGTGTACATAAAGAATGTTGGTAGATTAACCTTGGAACAAGTCACAGCAGTCAAACTCAGGGTTGTGCCAGTGTGCCTCTGGGCATTTGTGGAGTGCCTGCCCTGCACCAGTTGGCACCACACAGGTGTTAAAATGTGAAGGGTCTGTGAGCTTCCTGGAAAAGTTCTTAGCATCCAGTGGTGCTCAGCAACCAGCTCGAGTCCATCCTTGGCATTTGCTGTGCCTTTATCGGGTCCATATTTTTAGAACCTGAAGTTAATGCAAGGCAAATGTTTTACATAAAACTCTTAGACATAACTCTTTATGAAACACAGGTGAGAGCGTGAGAAGATATTTGGTAAAGTTTTGCTCATATTTGGTCTGAGGTGATGAGTGCTGGGAATCTCAGCTGGAGCTAATGAGCAAGTGAAGGCCAGGTTTAACCTCTGTGGAATGTTGGTTTTAAATGGATAGACTGGAGAGTCAAGGTATCATACGGAATGCATATTCCTTTCTCTGCGAATATTTCCGTGTTCTTGGTGCCTGATGTCTTTTCCATCATTAGGTCGTGCTTCCCCCATTTTAGTTGCCTTTTGAATTCAGAAATTAAGATGTTAAGGTTTCAGGGGCTGGAAAGTTGGCTCTGTAGTTAAGAGCATTTGTTGCTCCTACACAGAACCTGGGTTCAGTTTTCAGCATCCACACAGACCATCCATAACTTCAGCTCCAGGGGATCCACCACCCTCTTCAGACCTCCACAGGCACCAGCCATGCATGCAGTACACATACATACATGCAGGCAGAAATACTCATACACATAAATCTTTTCTTTTTAAAGTCTTAAGGTTTCATCTTCCGCAGAGGTAAATGAGATGGGGAGACTGCCTTTTACCTTCGCAGAACCGAGGAGAAGCTGCTTTTTCTTAGTTCTCTTGGTTGTGGGAAACTTCAGACACTGCAGTCTGTTATGTTTTCAGGGAGGATTAGAAAAAGGGGGTTCCTGAGTTTTCAACTTTGAGGGGAAAAATTTTTTTGTTTTCTTAGTGTTCAATAATCCCTAAAATGGAATTGGTCTATAATGCGTACTAGTGGCCATAAATGAAGAGTGGGAAGGCAGAATTTCATCTGGGGTAATCAGCACATATCTACTGGTAAATGTAAACTGGGAGGCAACAGAGATGGACTCTGGAACTGGGTTTGAGTTCTGACACTGCCACTGCCACTTTGGCTGTGTGTGGCCTTGGGCAAATTTCCTATTGTCTGTCCCACTGGTGTTCCTCTTAGACACAGACAGCGCTGGTTTAGTGGAGGACTAAAGTGCGCAGTGGAGGAACTGCTGGTTTGGATCAGATACATCAGTTGAAACCATGAAAATGGGTTTATAAACAGTTTGTACATGTAACGTATAAAAAGGCTATTCTGTCTGTCAAAGGAGGAGACAGTGGGGGTTAAAGAAGTGTTGTGAGGTCATCGTGGAGTACGGAATCAGAATTTGATTAACTTCAAGCTTTTTCTTGAGAGTTAGTTAATGCTAAGTACTTTTCCTTCCTTTCTATACTAACAGCATCACATGCTCCTTAAAACCCTTCCAGACTGCTCACTCTTGAATAGGCATCACTCCTGACTCTCTCCTGTACTGACTTGAAGTCTGAAAATGACACTGTGTTCTGGAAGAAGATACTGCACTGTACCCACAGTCCCCTTGATTGACTGTGTTGGTATTGCCAAGTCTCTGTAATAACCTCCCGAGGATGGGTCAGGACATGGTGCAGTGACCAAGACTTGATCCTCTCAGTGCAAACTCTTCTCAGTGTGAGAGTCAGTAGATCAAGCTATCACTTGAGGTGCAGGAAATGGAGATGGGAATATGACCCACGAGGTACAAGCTTGACATTCTGAATCCAACTCCCTGGACCCACAGTTCAAGGAGAGCCAACCCCAAAAGTTGTCCTTAAGCTTCTACCTGTGAGACTCCATACTCCATATTTATAGTTTTTCCTATAATACCTTTTAAATCTTCAAGCACTTCATGGCTGTTCAGTGATTGTAGCGTGAAAGGTCTTATTAATAAAAACAAACCTGGAGCCAGGTATTGGGGTGAATGCTGGAAGATCAGAGAAGCAGAACAAGCCACAGCCAATTCCTCGGCTGATCCTGTTTCTTCAGACTGGAAGCCTCTGTGTCCTCATCCGAATGGATCTCAGCTGAATTACTGCTCAAAAGCCTAAAAGCTTAACCAGACTCTAGTTCCTGGTTCTCACACCTTATGTACTTTTCTGCTTCCTGCTATTACTTCTGGGATTAAAGGCATGTGTCCCCATGCCTGGCTGTTTCCAGTGTGGCTTTGAACTCAGAGATCCGGATGAATCTCTGCCTCCGGAATGCTAGGATTAAAGGTGTGTGTGCCACCATTTTCTGCTCTCTATGTCTATCTAGTGGCTGTTCTGTTCTCTGACCCCAGATAAGTTTATTAGGGTGCGGGGCTGGAGAGATGGCTCAGAGGTTAAGAACACTGACTGCTTTTCCAGAAGTCCTGAGTTCAATTCCCAGCAACCACATGGTGGCTCACAACCATCTGTAATGAGATCTGGTGCCCTCTTCTGGCCTGCAGTCATACATACTGTATACATAATAATAAATAAATCTTTAAAAAATTTAAGATGCACAATATAGTAGGGAAGATAATATCACCACAAGTGATCAAAATTGATCTTAAAAATAAAGTTGTAGTATAGACAGCCATCTTGAACAAAATGAAGGCAAACTATGAGAGCATTTCAAAGCTTATGAAGTGACAGCGTGTGCCCTGCATAGAGAGTTAGAAGACATTTCCTCTCCATACCACAGACCTGGAATATCAAAACAAAAACATTGTGTTGGTTCAGATACAGTGTGCAATTCAGAATTGTTCCATGCAATATTCCCTTATGAAGGAGTGCATGTCAATTCAATTGAAGCATGTACCTAAAACCACACTTCTCTGACTGTAAATCTAGAGCATTTGGTAACATCATCGAGAGCAAGGGGGGGTGGGGTGGGGAATCCAGCTCAAACTGGTTACCTTTGCTGTAACATTTCTAGTAGAGATTAATACTACAGTCTCTGTCCAATAATCTGTGTGCCAAAATAGTTTGTCATGTCTTCTGGCCTCAATCTTTTCTCTTTCTTTTCTTTTTTTTTCCCCTCAACCAAACCTAATATTTTCTGTAAGTCTGTTTTCCCTTATTTTTCTTTTCTTTTTCAATGACTGGGTAGTACCAGTATTAAGCTATATAAGTCAAGATGTTTTTGTGGTTTGGGTTTTAGTTTTTTCCTAGTGCCAGGGACTAATCCCAGAATCTTGATCATGACAGGTGCATCCCCCAATTTACAAATCAAGAGATTGACTCTTTGAAACAACTCTTTTAGTTATGACCTATACTATTTTACACATATAAATGGCTAATAAGCAAAGCATGCATCATTCTATAACCTACACATTTGAAAATTATAGTTAAAAGAAAAGCACATTTTCCTTTGCAGTTTTAGATTTGTGTGATGTTGAGCATTTACTATGGAGAGTTCATATCCCTACCTACTCTGGACCATTTTCCCTGTATTTACATTACTTTTGATACATTGTTACTAGAGTCTGTAGTTCCGTTAAGATTCACTTACTTTGTGATTTTTTTTATGTTTTCACATATTTTAGAGCCATCATGATGGCTCAGGGGTAAAGGCACTTGCCACCAAGTTTGATGACCTGCGTTTGATCCCCAGAACCCTTATGATAGGCAAATCTGCTCTTCACAAGTTGTCCTGTGGACATTGACTTGTGTGCCTTGTCACTTAGGTGGCATACATACAAGAATGTTTTTTGTTTTGTTTTTAAAGAGGTTTAAGGGCTGGAGAGATAGCTCAGACATTAAGAGCACTGGCTGCACCTCCCAAGGACCCAGGTTCAATTTTCAACACCTACATGATGGCTCACAGCTATCTGTAACTCCAGTCCTAGAGGATCTGAAGTTCTCTTTTAGCCTCTGAAGACACTGCAAAAACATGATGCACAGATATACATGCAGATAAAACTCATAAACCGAAAAATAAGCTTTAAAAGAATTTTAAAGAGGCTTATATTTTTGTATGTAAGTCTTTTATCTGGAGATAAGTTTGCAAATTTTCTTTTAAGTTTTTATTTGTTTATTATGTATACAGTGTTCTGCCTACATACCAGAAGAGTGCACCAGATCTCATTATAGATGGCTGAGCTACCTACCCCCTATGTGGTTGCTGGGAATTGAACTCAGGACTTCTGGGAGACCAGCTAGTGCTCTTAACCACTAAGCCATCTCTCCAGCCCAAGTTTGCAAATTTTTAATTTTATAAACTCCAGCTTATGGGTTTTTTCTGCCCTGGTTTTTAATCTCCCAGAAGTTTTATGATTTTGCCTTTTCCACTTAGGTCTGTGATCACTTTGATACAGAAGTAGGATTGTCTAATTGCCCAGCTCCATGTCTATTCAACCAGCGTTAACTGCTGTAACTTCATAGAGGTCTCAAGTCAGATCTTCAGCTCTTTTCTTCTTCAGTATTATTTGACCACCATAGATGGTTTGTGTTCCCATATAAACTCTATATTGGTTTATTCATGTCCACAGTAGCTTGCTAAGGTTGTGGTTAGGATTATTTGGGATTTATATATCAAGTCAAGGAGAATTGATTTTTGGCAGTGTTGTTTTCATAACTGTGAATCTTCATTTATTTAAAATTTTAATTTCTTTCCTTAATATTATGACTTTCCTCATAATGCAGACATTATATGTGTACCTACTTCCATATTTGGTGCTTTTTTATTGTAAAATACACATAAAATTTATTGTTTTAACTATTTTATAATCTTCTTAACTTTGTACCCTAACTGTTTGTGCTGGTATGATTAGCCAACCTTTTTTGTGGCTTTCCATCTGAAGACTAAGCATATTATTCCATTTCATGTAAGAGACTTGAACACCAATGGTTTTGGTATCTAAAAAGGGTCCTGAAACCAACTTCTGTGATTGCTGAGGGTATATACAAAAGCAGTTAGCTTTCATGTACACTAACTACCTGTCCTGCAACCTTGCTAAAATTACCTATTCTAGGGTGAGTGTGAGAGTGTGTGTTTGT
Organism: Onychomys torridus; assembly: GCF_903995425.1. NCBI lineage: Eukaryota > Metazoa > Chordata > Mammalia > Rodentia > Cricetidae > Onychomys > Onychomys torridus. Next base: position 65,248,523 of record NC_050447.1, read on the forward strand.
GTGTCTGTTGCTCTGTGCTCATTGTGTGTTAGGGCTGGGAGTACACACTCATGTTCGTGTTTATAGAGGCCAGAGGAGGACATCGGGTGTTCCAGTTGTCTTAAAGCAGGTTCTTTCAGTGACCCTGGAGCTGGGCTGGCAGTGATCCTGCTATAACCCTCCCTCCATGCAGGCAGCAACATCACCCCTTTTATGTAGGTGCTAGGGGTACAAAGTCAGGTCCTCATTCTTCTGTTGTTATTGCATGTGTATATTTATTTGTATGTGTTTTCAGGGCTGATGTTTTGGCACTGGACAACCAATTGGTGTGCTCTTCCCTGTGAAGGGCCACCTTTCCTGCTCCCAGCTTCTTAAAAGTTGCCTGTGGTTCTTTGTGTAGGGTTGAAGCCTCCTGGGCTTTTCCACTTCAGGTTAGGTCCTTATTCTTACACAGCAGTTGCTCTTACCCACTGAGCCATCTGTCTCCAGCCACAAAGGTCCCCCAGCCCCCAGGTTATTTGGGGACTTGTACGTAGACAATTGTGCCTTCTTTGGAGATAAGTTTTTCTTTTAACTTCCTGCATTAGCTGGCTTCTGTATGCTGAGTGACAGGGTTAGAGGACCGACTTGGGTCATTCCCAGGTTTGAGAGGGAAGCTTCTAGTTTCTCACCATGAAGTCCTAATGTTTGCTTAAGGACATTGTCTGCCCTGGTTTTCTGAGGCTTTTGTTGTGGATTGGTGTTAGATTCTGTTTGATGCTTCTACATCCATTGATTGGTATGGTTTTTCTTCTTTAAGCTGTTGGTATGATGGGCCTCTATTGTTTTTAAAGAGTAAATGAGTATTACACAACTGAAATAAGTCCTACTAGTTAAGGTGTAGAATTCTTTTTAAATATTTTGTGCCTGTGTTCATGAAAGGTATTAGTTTCTGTATTTTTATTTCTTATTTTTTAATTTTTATTTTAAATGCATTTCTTTTGCCTGCATGTATGTCTGTGAGGGTGTTGGGTCCTCTGGAACTAGAGTTACAGACAATTGTGAGCTGCCATGTGGGTGCTGGGGATTGAACCTGGGTCCCCTGAAAGAGCAGTATGTGTTCTCAACTGCTGAGCCATCTCTCCGGCCCTTGTTTGTATTTTTTACGGTGCATTTAGCTAGTCTTAGGTTACCACTCTCTTTGTAGAATTGGAAAGTCTGCCTCTGCCTCTGCTCTACTTGCCATTACTGGCTGTGCTTTGCTTTGGGTGGTTTGGGTTGGTTTTGTATTGAGAATCAACTACCATCTCTATTGATGGTTTTCAGATTTATGTCTAAACTCTCCGAATGTCTCTTGTTTCCCTCTAAACGTTTCCAGCTAGTCTCTAGTTAACTATATCTTCCTCAAAAGTCAGTTCTTCTAGGGAGCTTAACCTGTTTCTCTGCATTGGTTAGGATCATCAGTCCACTTAGATCCTTCTGTAGAGCTTCTGGGTCCCCCTTCCTGCTTCCCTTTTCTGTAAGAATGTGCTCCTATCTCGTCTTCTGTTTGTTTTGCCTGCACTCCATGTCAGAGTCCATCATGTCCTCATTGCATCCTGGGGATTGCCATCTGGAACCTAGTTGGTGGGCTTAGAAACATCTTTGCCTTAACCATCTACTTCCCAATTGTATTTGAGGCTTACCCTACCACAGAGGATTCACCTCTGGTACTGTGAAATCTGGTCAGAGGCTGTTACTGTGGAAGTCATCAGCTCCAGTAGAACATCTGCTGCTGTCTTGCTGAATGGATTTGGTGTGCCCGCCAAACCCTCCTAAATCCTTAGGTTGATGTGCATAGATTAGTGCTGCTGCAGTGGTCAGTGGAGACTGACAGCTGGTGAGAGTGCAGAGAGGACCTAACTGGTGATGCTCAGTCCTAAAGGCACATCTGTATCCCTGCCTCCAAGGCTCAGAGAACAGCCAACACGACGTCTGTAAGAGCCATCAGGTGGAGTGCAGTGGTGTAGAACTCAGTCTTCTAACCGTGGCATGGCTGTGGCCCTCTGTGATGCACAGCTGTGAGTACTTGCCCAAGATTGAGCCCTTCATTGTCCCTCTGTGAGTGCCATTTTATTGGCAGTTAACAGTTACTGCTGGGGAGGGGTTCCCAGGCCCTGCCCCTTCCTGAGGATCTATAGGCAGTTGAGGGTTGCTGAGGGAGGGAGAGGCATTTTTTAGGTGGTGCAGGCAGTGGTAAGTTGCCCTTGCCCCTGTAAATAGTGTTGTACTCCTACTGTAAGGAACCCTAACTAACTCACTGGGTCATCCAAAATAAGGGGTGGGGCAAAAAGACGTGGAGTAGGACGACTGAATAGGAAGAGGGAGTGGAAAGAGGAACAAGAGAGGATAATGGGGCTGAATGTGATGATCACAATAGATTACACACGTGTATGTAAATGTCAGTGAAACACATGAATTGCAAGAAGGAAAGCTTTACTGTGACTGGTCTAAACTATCAACTTGGACAAGCAGGTGAGAGGAACACCCGAAGCTGCAGCTGTCAGATTGCTGAGGGCATGGAGCCCACTTTTTAAGCTCGTTATCGGGCATTTTTAGAAATGGTTTAGTTGGGGGGCATGTTCATGCATCTCATCTTTGTCATTGTTTACTTCCTCTCCGGCTCTTTCATGGTGTGTACGCATGTGCATATGTATATATAAAACTCCTGGGCCCCCTCTATAAGAAAACATATTAAGGACATTAAACATTTAATATTTCAACACAGCCTGTGGCCCTCACTTCCCTAAACAAGACGTTGTCTTTCAGAACTGTATTCTGAACTTGCCCTCCTTGGGTCCTCTCTCCACAGACTTCCTGATTGGTCAATTTTTTTAGTTTAGTAGCTTGTGTGAATCCAAAGTTTAGAAGTGGTATTTAATAACATTCCTCCCTCCTAGGGTAGAGATCTATTTTTCTCTAACATTTCCTTTAAGTCTAATCATTTTTGCTTTTGTGTATTAGCACTCTGATTTTAAAGACAAATATTTATTACATTTTCTGTAAATTGAGTTTTTGTGAATCTTCCTTGAGATAATGTTCTTGTTTAGAAAATGTTTATTGAAACGAAAAGGTTAATATAAATTGAAATAAATGTACTAACAGACTTGTGGTCACACCAGTGATAGGCTTGAGTATTATTTCTGTTGGCGGTGGTTTTGTTGTGTTTGTTTTTTATTTTTAAAACAGGGTCTCACTATATAGTTCCGCCTGTCCTGGTGTGCTATGTAGATCAGGCTGGCCTCAAAATCACAGACAAGTGGTAGAATTAGGTGTGTGTTACTGTGCCCAGCTCAGCTTGAGTATTATTTTTAATTTGCACCGTGGAGTCGGGTTTTGTTTCAGTGCTGAGTTTCAAATGTAATTACACAACAATGGGAAAGACTCTGTCGCTCTAGAAACCAAGTAAACAGAGGTGTGGAAATGGAAATGTAGTGTTAATGAATGCTACCATGCTTTGCGGCTTGGTATTAATAGTAGAGTGCAAATATGCAAACATTTCTATTCACAGAGTCCTATATTTGATAATTTTATAGTATATTCAAATAAGCATTAACCGACGATTCTTGTGTAGCAAAGCTACTTTAGAACAGAAAACTGAAGTATCTTTTAAATCTTTATCCTCAGGACCCAAGTTCGAAACATGGCGACTTTGAAAGATAGTAAGTATATTGTTTTTCTCACTATGCAAATTAAGTCAAACTAAATTTTGACAAATAGAACTGATTTTTAAGATGTACCAGTTGGGTGGGCAGCATATCTTAGCACATAAAGATTCTAGCCACCAGGCTTAAGGACTTGAGTGGAAAGAGAACCAACTCCTGCAAGTTGTTCTCCAATCTCCATATACACACTGTGGTACATGCCCACACATATACTCACAAAATAAACAACAGTAAAAATATATTTTTTTATACACACACACACACACACACACACACACACACACACACGACTTGTTAGCCTATTAGATCTTTTCAAAGTTGACAGTTAGTTTACACTGCATTTATTGGATTTTTTGGAAAGACCACATGAGATGACACAGAAGAGTGTCGCTCTTCATCACCCGCAGAACAATGTCGATAGAACGAGGAGATCTGTACTAATCAGTGTGTTCGCAGCAAAACAGCTAAAACAGTGGTATCGAGTAAGTGCGTGAGGGAGGCCATTGTTTCCAGTTTAATAGTGTATGTGTGTGATGTTTTTTTCCACATCCTGAGTAACCACAGCCTCCATCCTTGACTGGGACTAGTTTGTGCATTTGAATTAGCTTAGCGTCAGCTGCTTTTCCTTGAGCTAAAGCGCTCATCACTCAGCTTGGCACTTTGGAAAGATTGCTCTCCGCATTCACAGATTAAACTGTACTGTGCCTCCTTTATCTAACGTGGCACTTCAATTTTTTAGTTACCAGGAGACTGAAGTCCATCAAAAACATCCAGAAAATTACCAAGTCTATGAAGATGGTGGCAGCTGCGAAGTATGCCCGGGCTGAGCGGGAGCTGAAGCCTGCTCGAGTATATGGAACAGGCTCCTTGGGTGAGTTAGGAAGAGTGTGCCAGGCAGAGATGCTGTGCTCATAGTGAATCTGGTGCTGGGTACTTTTGTCCGCTTTCAAAAGCCTAGGTGTACCTGGGAAGAGGGATTCTCACCCAAGGAGTTGGCATGTGGGCATGTTTGTGTGACATCTTCTTGACTGCTAATTGATGCAGAGAGGCCCTGCCCACTGTGGGCTGTGCCATCCCCAGGCAGGAGGACCTGAGCTATATAAAATAAGTGGAGAAGGCTAGCGAGCAACAGTCCTCCAAGGCTCCCGCTTCAGTTCTGGCTCCCGCTTCAGTGGTGATGAACTGTTACCTGTTGGAATGTAAAATAAAATAGACCCTGTTCTCCCCAAGTTGCTTGGAATCCCTGTATTATCAACAGAAACCAAACTCTAGGGTACTTGACATGGTGCCAAGCCTGTCCTGAGCACTCTACATGCATTCATGTGCACTTATGTGCATTTACATGCATGTGTAATTTTTGTGCACCAGGGTCTGGGGACTTGCCCAGGTTCACATGAGTCTACAAGAGCCCTCTGTTGTTTACCACAAAGCCTGTGAATTAGCACTGTCTGTGGCTGTTAACAGCCTAAACCCTGGATTGTTGCACTACCATTCAAAAGACTAGGAAACGGTGTCATCTCGTTAATAACCTTGTGTGCCGTTTTAGGACAGTGGGGTGGGACAGCTGGGGGGAAAACAGACAGGGCAACTTGATTATAACTTTATGTAATCTCTTAGTGAATTCTTTTCCTACCGAGAAAAGTGGCATGGTATTGTTAGAACTTATAGTTTGTGTTTAGATGACTTTATACTGATTTGATCATTAATTTGTCTTAGAGATAAGCAAAAAGTAGGAAATTTCCTTACTGTAATTACATTATCCAAATTTTTCGGTGTCCTGTTGTCTTTTACTGAAGTCCATTGTCAGAGGTTTTTGGTTTTTGTCTTTTTTTTTTTTTTTTTGGTTTTGCAAGACAGGGTTTCTCTGTGCATCCCTGGCTGTCCTGGATCTCACTTTGTAGATCAGGTTAGCCTTGAACTCACAGAGATCTGCCTGTCTCCTGTGTGCTAGGATTGAAGGCGTGTGGCCCCACCGCCCGGCAGAATTCTTAACTTACTAGGAAAGGTTTGCAAATTTGAAAGTGAAGGAGGGTCATATAGTAGGTTAAGATTTGTGCCTGTTGCTCAGTCCTTTACACCCTCTAGCTGGTGCCCTTGCTTCTGAGCTCTTCTAGTCTTTCCTCCCCAGGCTGCAGTAACTCTGTGAATGATGTCATTCTGCCCCTCCTGCAAATCCCTTTACACTTAGAATGCAGTTGTCAATGACCTGGAAGTGTATGCAGTTCTAACCCTGCTTCACCTCCCCCAGCCACCTGCTCCAGAATCTCCTCAAGCCATCTTATTCCCATGCCATCTTTCCTGTACTTCATTTCTCCTGTCATTGTGTTATAGGGTTCTTTTTCTTCACCTTGAAGGAAAGAACTTGGTGAAGAGAAGTACTTAGCAAAGTAACATTCCAGAAAGTGGAGTGGGCCGCCCCTGGGGCAGCAGAACAATGACTTCCCATTGTGGATTTTAAAGGATTTTTCAGGTGGGTGGCATATTCCGGAGGTGAGAGCCAGGATAGACTTATTAAAGGAAAGTGAGGAGAACTCCTGAAGGTAGGAGGGTTCCAAGAGAGAAACCCTTCTTTCCGATGTCTCATAATCATCTAGGAAAGCCCGCTATGTGGCTATCAGAACCAACTGTAAACGATACTAATACATAGCCAAGGTCTCTTAATGATGCAGGCCTTGTTTTATTAATGCATAAATGCATATGTGGGAGGAATTCTCTGCTTTTAAGATTTTTAATTATTGCCAGGCAGTGGTGGTACATGCCTTTGATCCCAGCACTCGGGAGGCAGAGGCAGGTAGATCTTGTGAGTTCGAGGCCAGCCTGGGCTACAGAGTGAGTTCCAGGAAAGGCTCCAAAGCTACACAGAGAAACCCTGTCTTGCAAAACAAAACAAACCAAAAAATTTTTAATTATGTGTCTGTGTAAAAGTACCCGTAGAGACCAGAAGAGGGTATCGAATCCCCTAGAACTAGAGTTATGTAAGTGGTTGTGATGCAGTGGGGCCTTGAACCCAACTCAGGTCCTCTGTAAGAGCAGCAGGAGCCACTTCTCCAGCCTGGACCTCAGTGGTTGACGTGGCAGGAGCAGTCTTTCTCCAGTCTCAAGGACGTCTAAGTATAAAGGGACGTTTTGACAGTCGGTAGACAGACCCAACAAAATCCAGTTACAGCTTGCTTGATGACCTTGTATCTAACGCCTTTGCGACTGCTCAGGATCCATGTTTACTCTCGTGACTGGTTGTTGATTGAAGAATTGGGGCATTATTAGGAATTCTGGACCAAGACTATAGTACAGACAAGGTTTATGCTAGCTTCTAGGGCTTTCTTCTCCCCACATCACTGTTGTATGTATGTGTATGTACTGTGCATATGTAAAAGCCAGGGGTAGGTGTGAGGTCCCAGTCAAATCTCTACCTTATTAAGAGATAGGCTCTTGCACAACCTGGAACACAACCTGGAACTCACAGTTTTGGCTAGTCTGGCTGGCCAGTGAGCCCTAGGGATACATCCATTGTCTGCACCCTAGCCCTGGGGTCCCAAACATTCACTAACATTTCTGATCTTTACATGGGTGCATTCCTTAAGTCCTCTACCCCTCTTTATTGTTTTTGTTGTTGTTATTTGGGTTTTGTGTGTGTTTTTGTTTTTTAGCCTAAGAATTCTGACATGACCCATTGTGTCCTTGTTTGTTTTCCTTTTTGACTCCCTCCTAGACTAGAAGCATCATTCTGAGGGTTGGGGATTTAGCTCAGTGGTAGAGCAAGCGCAAGGTCCTGGGTTCAATCCTCAGCTCAAAAAAAAAAAAAAAACCAAAAAAAAACAAAACAAAAAGCTGGGCAGTGGTGGCGCACGTCTTTAGTCCCAGCACTTGGGAGGCAGAAGCAGGCAGATCTTTGTGAGTTTGAGGCCAGCCTGGGCTACCAAGTGAGTTCCAGGAAAGGCGCAAAGCTACACAGAGAAACCCTGTCTGGAAAAAACCAAAAAAAAAAAAAAAAAAAAAAAAAAAAAGGAAAGAAAGGCGGGGGAAGAAAGAGAGAAAGAAAGAAAGATAGATCATTCTGCAGGTCTAGCATCTTGGACAATGCACACTTGCTTCACTTCAGGAATGAGAGCTAGAATAGAAATACCATTCCTCTGGGTCCAACACCTAGGACAATTAAGAGGGAATGAGAACTAAAAAAAAAAAGATGGAGAAAAAGAAACATTAACTTCAAAGGTAAAAAGAACATTATCTGTGTACATATAGTAGCACATGTATGCATTAGATATGGGTTGTTTTGTCATAAGTTCTCTTATGCTCTTCCATATGATTTTTAAACATCCACTTAATTCTGCTGAAGGACATTTTACACAAAAGAATGATAGAACACAGACCTCAGATGAAATGGCTCCTTTTTTATTTTTAAGATTTATTTATTTATTATGTATACAATGTTCTGCCTGCATGTATGCCTGCAGGCCAGAAGAGGGCACCAGATCTCGTTATAGATGGTTGTGACCCACCATGTGGTAGCTGGGACTTGAACTCGGGTCCTCACCCTATCTATACTCTAGCAGTACTGAGCTATACCTCTGCTGCCCTACAGTTTTAAACATTTCATTTCTTTACTGGTTTGCTCAATCAAAAATTCAAATCAAGTTAATGTTCAGAAAGAATGCAGTTCTTTTTTATCTCTAGCTTATTTATATGAAAAGGGGAGTCACTTAACTGGTTACCTTTTTTGCTAATAAGAGTAAATATAAGGAATTCTTCCCCCTTGTCTGTAACCACAAAATCCTTCACTTAATGAAGGAGAAATTACCCAAGAGATCTGTGATGGAGCAGTCAAGATAGAAGCTCCCAGCAGCTTCTGGGGCATTTAAGCTGAAAAGTGCTGACTGCCAGACAATAAATGGACATTAATTTAAATGTTCAAAATTGGGGGCAGGAGTTTATGCTATGAAATAATATCTAAAAGAATTGTATGTGTTCCCCCCACTCCCTGGATTTTGGGTTTCGTGTTCTTTCAGTTTGGGATTAGGTATAAAATGTGAGATTCCTGCTCTGTAATGAAAACAGAAATGGTTTTCTGAAGGTGAGTGAATGTGCTGCCTGTGAAGATGTGCCTGAAGTCCTGGCAGCAGCCAGCTATTGAAAGCCACTCCTGGTCTCATGGCTCTTGAGCCCCCCACCTTCTTGTTTTCTGTCACAGGACAGTCATCTAGTAAGGTCCAGTTATCTTTTGTTTGTTATTTTGAGACAAGAGTGTCTCTGTGTAGCCTTGTTTATCCTGGAACTCACTCTGTAAACCAGGCTGGTCTCAAACTCACAGAAATCTGCCTGCCTCTGCCTCTGCCTCTGCCTCCCGAGTGCTGGGATTAAAGGCATGCACCACTGCCACCCACCAATCTAGGTATCTTTAATCCCACTTAATTTCTTCTTTGCCTCTTCTTCTTGGAAAACCAGACCAGGAAAGTTTGTAAAGTAATGCCAAAAATAAATTCACACCCATAACTTCACTCTCAGCAGTTTCTATAAAGTAAGAGCTTGATGTATAGATTACAGGAGAGGCTCAGAGAATACTTGCTACTTTTTTAGCTGCGTGCTGGGAATTTACATTGTATAAAAGTCTGATGTCCAGTGAAGCAGTTACTTTTGTGTTCTATCTTCCTTTTGTTTGTACCTAGGCATTTTGGTCAAAAAATGACGACCAGTTGATCCTTAGGAACCTTTGTGGTGTCCTTCCTGGTTGTAAATAGAATAAGTACACAAATGTTCTTGATTATACTCATCAGGGGCCACCTAAGAAAAGTACATACTTGAAAACAACTCACTTCAACAACTTGAAATTAGAGATTATTACTACATTTGCTACAAATTCATGTGAGTACTCTTTGTTTTGTTTTTTAGCTCTTTATGAGAAGGCTGATATAAAGGGACCCGAGGACAAGAAGAAACACCTCCTTATCGGTGTGTCCTCAGATCGAGGGCTCTGTGGTGCTATTCATTCCTCAGTGGCTAAGCAGATGAAGAATGAGGTGGCGACCCTCACAGCAGCCGGAAAAGAAGTTATGATTGTTGGAATCGGTGATAAAATCAAGGGCATACTTTATAGGTAAATGAGATATGTGGTCATGTTCAGAAGCCTGGAAACATGGGTGAATGGAAGTCTTTTTGATAGAGAAAAGTTTCATAATGTATCGGAGTGTGTATGTATCCTGTGTGTTACTTTTTACATTGTGTGTTTGTGCGTGTATGGAACAACTTAATGTGCAGGCCACCACCCCCACCCCACAGAAACCTGGCCATGATAACCTTCTTTGCTATGTTCTTTCAACACAGGTATCTCATTAACTTATTTTATATGATCTCTAGGACTCACTCTGACCAGTTTTTGGTGTCATTCAAAGATGTGGGACGAAAGCCCCCTACTTTTGGAGATGCATCAGTCATTGCCCTTGAATTGTTAAATTCTGGATATGAATTTGATGAAGGCTCTATCATTTTTAATCGGTTCAGGTAAGACATTTAGAATTCAAAGCTCTTTCATGTTCATGTTCTGAATGGCTGCTTGGTTTAGGAATTCTTTGGTTACTCACATGTGCTTCTGGTGTCATTTCCAGGTCTGTTATCTCTTACAAGACAGAAGAGAAGCCTATCTTCTCTCTCAACACCGTTGCATCTGCTGGTAAGCTGCTTTCACACAGCAGGTGTTGGGGTCAGGAGACATCTGGACACTAAGGAAAGCCAGTGCTTACTGGGCTGTTTTGTTACTGTTGATATCTGAAATGGAGTCTCTATCTGTAGCCCTGGCTGGTCCCAGATTTTCATCTAACTGCCTCAGCCTCCCAAGTAGCAAGGATTATAAGTGTGCACTACCTCTCCTGGATTGGGCTGTTTAAGAAGCACCAGACAGGGACTGGAAGCATGGCTCCATGATTAAGAACACCTGCTGCTCTTGCAAAGGATGTGGGTTTGGTTCCCAGCATCCACATGCCAGCTCACAGCTGTCTTTCTTTCCTCTTCTAGCCCTCTTCTGGCTTTGTGGACATAAGACACACACATAGCACACATACATACACATGTGCAAAACACTCGTACACCCAAAATAAAAATAAATAACTCTTTAAAAGAAAGGCAGAAGCACCAGCAGTGCCTTCTAGGAATCCTAAATTACGTTGTAGACAGCCCCAGCTCCATTCTTTAATTTATTGAATAAATGTCATTAAGCCTGCTTGTTTTAAAACAATGACGGAAAAGCCTTGCTAAAAGTTGGCTTTCTGCTGTTGCAAACACCACCTGCTGTGCAGTCAGATGAGTAGAACAGATTAAAATCTCACAGCTAGTTTATGACACACTGAACAATGTCATCTTACTGTTTGATAGTCATCTTTCCTCAGTAACACATCTCAGAAATAACTCTTCCTCCTTGTATTATATATCATCTATTGAGTTTCATATTTGTTTACTTTGTTTTTTGGGGTTGTGTATGTTCTTTCTTTACCTTTCGACACAGTCTTGCTGTATAGCCCAGACTAGCCTCCAGATGCACAGTCCTGCTTCTGCTTCCTGTATGTCACCACACCCTGTGTGGGGATTTTCCCCCAATAATACACAAAATAGATCTGAGATTTAGTGTAACACCTAGTACTGTTTCAACACTCGTGGATGAATTTGAAATGTGCTGGTGAATATCAACATTACATCCTAAACTCATGTCCGCTTCTAGCTTTTCTAGTCTTCATATTAAAAAGGCCTTTCCTCTCACTATATCAGACTGACATTCATATTTCTCTAATAACTAATGGTTAAGGTGGATTTGTATAACACTTTTAGATTTAGTCTTTGATTTGTTTTTCTTTTTTTTAATTATAAAAACACTTTTATAGCGTGCTGTGTATGTGACAAACATTTGGCTGGCTGATATTCAGAGAGCTTTATAATCATGAAACCCATTACCCTACTCCCATAGCTGAGGACTGAACCAAGAGCCTTGCACTACCATTGAGCTTAAATCCCTAACCCCATAATGTGAAATTTGGTGCTTATTTTATTTATTTATTTATTTATTTATTTATTTATTTATTTATTTATTTTCTTTCAAGACAGGGTCTCTCTGTGTAGCTTTGCGCCTTTCCTGGATCTCGCTCTGTAGACCAGGCTTGGCCTCGAACTCACAGAGATTCACCTGCCTCTGCCTCCCAAGTGCTGGGATTACAGGTGTGCGCCACCACTGCCTGGCTGGTGCTTGTTTTAAATATGAACTCCTTCATATTAAAGTTAACCTTCTAGGTTACAATGCTAAATACTTGTTGACACATTTTGTTGATAATATGCCATGGAAATAGAAAAAACTATTAGAATAGATTCATTCAACTCAAGATGATTTCTATAATTATAAAAAAATCTAATGAATAGGTCTTCATCTATATTCTTCAAAGAAACTCTTGGCTTGTTTTAACAGAGAGCATGAGCATTTACGATGACATTGATACTGATGTGCTACAGAATTACCAAGAATACAATCTGGCCAACATCATCTACTACTCCCTGAAGGAGTCCACCACCAGTGAGCAGAGTGCCAGGATGACGGCTATGGACAACGCCAGCAAGAATGCCTGTAAGCCCCTGACAGAGTGCTAGCTAGAGGACATTTGGTTAGCCCAGTCCTAGAACCATAGGATTAGACAAAACTCCAGGAACACGTAGAGCCCAACTGCATCTCTGCTGAAAGGAGAGGTGAACATTGCTCAGGGTAGCATCAAAAATGTTAACAGAATATAACAAATATGTTCACAGATTATGTTGGGGAGTACATCTTATTTGATAGGTAGTAGATTTGCAAGGACTGAAAATAGCCTCTGAGAAATGTAAAAATAACTTGATAAAATCCTTACTGAACAGAGAGGCCAGTTTGGTGATCCAGAGTGTAGCAGAAGCTCTTCAGTTTAGCCAAAATTACTCTTTTCTAGTTGTCTGTTTATCCCTTTTCTTTTGTTCGCAGCTGAGATGATTGACAAATTGACGTTGACGTTCAACCGTACTCGGCAAGCTGTCATCACAAAGGAGTTGATTGAAATCATCTCTGGGGCTGCTGCTCTGTAAGTAATGTAGCCGGGTGTCTTCAGAAGGCTTTTGTTCATCTTTGCGTGTGGTTTAGTGAGCCTCTGGTTGCATGAGTTTTCTGTTTTACTAAAATCAGGAAGAGTTGCTGCAGCATCTTATGTCCTTTTGTCAAATCTTGATGGAAAGGGAGTCTCTGGTTTATTCTGATTGTTTGAGCTGAAACATTCAAGTTTAATTTCCTATCTTGAGAGATATGTATGTGTGCAGCTTTGACTTGTAGAAACAAAAGTATGAACAATTCTGTATCAATTTGGAAAGTCTGTCTTTGGAACTTTTTATAAGCCGTACTTTCTGAATTAACAAGACTGGTTTTAGGTTTGATTTTTATATAATTCTATTAATTACTGAGTGATTGGAATTTTAAATTATTAAATATTCGATGTTGGTACCATAAAACTGCTTTCCTCCAGGAAAGTCTCTGGATTGTTGAAAATTAACTGGACATCAACTTTATGCAAGTCTGCCAGGTACAAGGCAGTTAGGACAGCTGAAGTGTGTAGTATATTGCCTTTGGTTCACTGGGTCTTCCCTCCTCCTGATTGCTCACCAAGGTCTCTGAGTTTAACTTCTAAATCCCTCTTTAATCTTTTCCTTTCTTCATGCCCACATACTACGGGTTATTGTCATCTCAAATTATAAAAGAGTTTGCTGGAGATGGCCGTTTTACTATGTTGCCCAAGCTAGTCTCAAACTCCTAGGCTTAAGTTACCTTCTCTCTCCATTCCCATAGTAGCTGGGATCATAGGCTTGGCTTACCAGACCCTCAAGATATAGTGGAGGTGGCGGCGCACGCCTTTAATCCCAGCACTTGGGAGGCAGAGCCAGGCGGATCTCTGTGAGTTCGAGGCCAGCCTAGGCTACCAAGTGAGTTCCAGGAAAAGGCGCAAAGCTCCACAGAGAAACCGTCTGGGGGGGGGGGGGGGGGAGAGATATAGTGGAGGCAGTGTTTATTTTTAGAGAATTCACTACCTTGACAGAGGAAAATCGGTATTAAAAAAGACAATACAAAATTATGGAGCTAGAAAACTGTGGTCCAGGGCCATGTCTTAAATTTTAAAGAGTTTTAAAAATACAGTATATGGCTCACAAGGCCTAAAATACTTCCTTGCTGGCTTTTCACAGAATCAATCTGCAAAAAATAGTCTAGTTTATTGTATGTGATCCTGGATTTTCTGACCATCAGCACCCTTTCCAGTATAATATTGAATAGTTACTTGTTTGTTTGGATCTTAGCCCTCAGTCTCTCCAGATCTTTAAACACATCATGCTGTTTCTCACCTCCAAGGAAGTACTCTAGGGTTTTCCTGGGCTTTTGTTCTTCTCTTCTGATTGTTCCATTCATTCTTCATCTGACACTTGTTTATCCTCTTTTACTGGGCTAGAGGGATCTTTTCTTCGAAAAGACTATCCTTCATAGTCTGAGTGAGGTATCTCTTGGCATCTGGTTTCACTTGGTCTTTGCACTTACGTCATTTTACTAGGAACTGACTGGTCTCTGTCCTTGAGCCTCTGAGGGGACAGTGTCCTGAAACTTACTTTATCATCTTTGCCATCCTGAGCATCCTATTCCTAAACTATTTTCTTCCTGAACATAGCTTTGTTAGGACTGACCCATCTCTCCCAGCCTGGCCATCCTTGCCACTCAATATGACATCTTGATGCTCAGTTTATAAACATGGTTACAGTACTCTGTTTGACTCGTGAGATTTTGTCTTCTATAACATAGAGACTAGTACTAGGATTAAATCATTACAACTTTTTGCCAGATGCTAAGCTAGCATTTTTTTTAATAATTTATTTTTATTTTATGTACACTGGTGTTTCACCTACATGTATGTCTGTGTGAGGGTGTCAGATCTTGGAGTTACAGACAGTTGTGAGCTACCATGTGGGTGCTGGGAATTGAAACCAGGTCCTCTGGAACCGTTGAGCCATCTCTCCAGCCCCTAAGCTGGCATGTTTTTTAATGTTGAGTGTGACGTGGCTTGGGGGAAAGAATTGACTTCACAAAGTCTGAGAGCAGTATGAGATCCAGAGAACACTGAGTTCTTTGCTTCTGAAAAGAGGTGGGGGGAGTATTAGATATGAGCTGTGAGAATATAAATTCTGCACAGGACTAGGCCTTTTTTCTTGCTTAAAATGTGAGAAACCTCACTTAAACTAGGAAAATGAGAACATGGAAATTGGGTCATTAAACTGAGAATTTTACAAAGTAATCTCATTGGAAATGTATTTTTACTTTCTAGATAATCTAAGTCCTTACTTTAAAAAGTTACTTGTGCAGTCTCAACAGTGGATCACTTTTATAAATGGATTTGCATGCTCTGTAACCTATCAGAGATTGTAGTTCAAATTTTAATACAAACATTGACTATTTAGTGATAAAATGAAAAGCATGAATAAATCATATTTACATCGTCAGCTTAAAATGTTTTTCATGTGTGTTATTTTGAGATAGAAAATTACATGTTGTCTTGCCTATTTGGTTTCTGTTTTGTTTTGCTGTTTTTGTTTTTGCTTTTTTTTTTTTTTTAAGTGTCTTGCCTATTTATATGAACAGTTTTTTATTGTCTCTGACTACATTGGCATCTGACATCTTACATCATTGAGTTGTGTTAAAGATTATGTGTAACTATTTACATTGTATGCTCAGAGTAACATGCACAGAAATGGTCTGTAGTTAACTAGCATGGATTGCTTCTTAACCTGCTTGTTTTATGCTCTTTTTCTTCTAATATAATAACCAGGGATTAATGAAAATCAAGTTGCATCCGAAGATAAGAGGTAAAATTCACACACTCTTCCCCTAAGCCTTCAGCAAAGAAACCTAGCCAGGTATTACCAAAGCCAATATAGCAGTGATGAAATTATTTCATTAAGAGAGGCTAGATGGCAGGCTGATTCATAGTATAGCCAACCAGTGGGTGTGTTTGGGCAATACTGGATAGGGGCAGAGATAAGTGTGGTGCTGGTGAGTTTTTTGTTTTTGTTTTTTTTTTTAGATTTATTTATTTATTATGTATACAGTATTCTGCTTGCACATATGCCTGCAAGCCAGAAGAGGGCACCAAATCTCATTACAAATGGTTGTGAGCCACCATGTAGTTACTGGGAATTGAACTCAGGACCTCTGGAAGAGCAGTCAGTGCTGTTACCCTCTGAGCCATCTTTCCAGCCCTGCTGGTGAACTTTTTAAAGTGTTATTTTACATTGAATGTGCTCTAGAGAGTGTAGATATAAGGAAATAATTATAGACATAGAGACCTTGAATTGTAAACGGGTAGGTTAGTGAGAACAGTGGTTCTCAAACCTTAAGGTCTCAAACTCCTAATGTCTGGCTTATAGGAGAGTCTCCTCTGTTCATTCTGTTGTTTGTGTAGCCTCTGGAGAAAGAGTCATTCACTTGTGAGTGGGAATGAGGATGAAACCAGTTTGCCCTCGTTATTTCCCAGAGTCCCATAGACCAGAATTTAAGAAGCACCTGCATCTTACTGTGTAAATGCAGTTCCTTGCACCCTATTTAAGTATGTGGTTCTTCCTTATTTTCCAGAAGGCATCCTGTTTGACTCCTGGTTGTTCTGTACTGTTTTTCAGGTAAAGGAAAACAGCAAGCTGATTTTAACTGATTGCTTTCTTTGTCAGAAGAAACTTGGTCTACTGAGTTACAAAGACAGCAAGATGTTTGTAAATTATCTTACAATAAACAACTTACAATGAGAAAATCAGTCTCATTATTATTAATAAAATGTTTTCAAAAGGAGATAATGCTAAATGTTTGAAAATAACATTGCACCGTTAATTTCAGAAGCTCTGATTTACAGTTTTCTGCCAACCTTCAACAGTCTAGACTCTGAGACCAAGGCAGGAATACCTACCTGCAGGTCAGTTTCCCAGGCTGCTATTCCTCTGTAGTTTTAAAGACGTGCTGGGAAAAATGCAGTTATAATGCTACTGGGGGCACTTACTGTTTTTCACAAAAAATGCTACAGAATTCCGGGGGGGGGGGGATTTTTTTTTCTAAATAACATTTGCATGCATTGAGAAAGCAAGTGTGTTTTGTATACATGATTGTTAAGATTTGGAAGGCTGGGGGATAGTTTAGTGCTTGAGAATGCTTACTGTTCTTCCAGGGAACCTGAGTTTGCTTCCCAGTAACTCCAGCTCCAGGGATCCAGTCTGTATTCTGGCCTCTTCGAGAATCTTTGTACTTGTGTCATAAACTTGAATGTCTAAAGTGATTCCATGTACTATGTTGGCCATACCAAATGTCAGGGATTTTCTATTTGTTTAAAGTAAGGCACTTAAAGTCACTGTGGAAATCAGTATAAAGGTTCGTTAAAACAACAACAAAAAACACACTACCATATGATCCAGTTGTATCCCACTCCTGTGTATCCAAAGGAATGTTAGCATACCTCAAGGATGTTTGCATACCCATGTTTACTGCTGCACTATTGACAGTAGCTAAGGTACTGAACCAGCGGGTATGTCCAGATGAATGAATAAAATGTACCCATCACAATGGAACTGGAATCATAAGTGAAGAAAGGTCAGAAAGAGCAGTTTCCTCTCAGTATTCCAACTTTAGTTCCAGATATAAACATGCACGTGCTTAGGACATGAATGAAAGTGGAAGAGGAACTAAGTGGGAGGAGACAACGCTAATAGGAAGGACCAAATAAATGTGTGTGATGAGAACGGGAGCTATTGGATGTGAAGTGGGGCACTGGGGACAGTGAACAAGAGCAAGACACATGGAAATTATTTTGTGCCTCAAATGTAACGGCACTGAAAGTTTATTGTGAAAGTAATAATACAGGGATTCTGAAAAATCATATAAAATCCATGCTTTACTCTTCATTTAGAAGGTACTAAGAAATAAGTGCGTCCGGGCAGTGGTGGTGCCCGCCTTGAATCCCAGCACTTGGGTGGCAGAGACAGGTGGATATCTGAGTTGGAGGCCAGCCTGGTCTACAAAGTGAGTTCCAGGCCAGGGCTGTCTCAAAGTGGGGGAAAAAGTGCATAGCTTGAAGTTCTTAAAATACTTTTTTCCCCAAAAAACTGTATTACCAAACTGGAAAAAAAAAAAATGATCAGTAAAGAAACTGGTAACTTCTGGTTATTTTCTAGAAGAGCCCCAGTGGATGGGACAGGGACTGTCAGGAAAGGGCCCTGGGTCCTTCCTGTCTCCACTGTCCTCAAGACACCCCCGGGTGCTCTGGGGCTTCCATCTCTTCAGGACTTGCTGACAGTTTCCGTTCACCTTCCATTTCCAGGACAGTGGGACACTGAGGGCAACCTTGTGTCCCAGACAACACTAAGGAAAAAAAGCAGAACTTTTGACATATTTAAGAATAACCTGTGTCAGCCTGACCTCAGGCAGAACATCTAGAGTCAGAAGAGAACAATGGGGCCAGGAGAGTCACCCTGCAATCCCAGCTCTGAGAGGCTGAGGCAGGCAGTAGGGTCCCTAAGTTCACAGTGAGCCTTACTAACAGCCTCAGTAGCTTCAGGCATGGGTTCTCCCATTGCTACAAGTGGTCTGTAAGGCACAGCACCTTGAAGATTGCTGGTGTTTCTGATCAGGGCGTCATTTCCTGTTACTTCTAGTGACACACATTTGAAGGATTGTGTTCTCAATGTCTATGCTATCCTCACATTTACCAATTTCTTTTCCTGGCTATGGTTAGAGATTGGTTTCCCTAAGGTTTTAGGCTTCAGTCCTCTAGCTTCCAAATGACAGTTCGAGTCTTGGAGCCATTTCATCCATGATAATCTTCTGAAAGCTGTATGTTGTGTGTAGTGCAGAAGAACACACAGTCTCTCATGGCAAACAAGTCACTCAGTACTAAGCCACTCCCCTACCCTCACCCCCCACCCCTGCCAAAAGCATTTAGGTTTCTGTCCTGATAATTCTAAAGGATGGTCTTGGCATGACCCACCCTTCCCTCCTTCATGTGCACTGTATTGAACACCCAGATTCAGCTGTGGGGACCAAGTGAGAAAAATGACATGGTAGAGGGCAGATATTCTCACCCCCATTTCACTGATGGATTCTTACCACCTCTCCACTTTCTGGAACCAGTTTTTTACATTGATTTGTAATTTTCCCCTTTCTTTGTATGTTCCCCAATCTTTTCCAGTAAGTCTGCTGCAATCCTTTCTGTATTGTAACTTCTTAAAACATTAATTTTACTATTAATAATTCAATTTGTTTTCTCTGCATAGTGGCTAGTTCTCATGTTCCAGAAGCTTGGTAACTTTCATAAAGAGCCATATGGTAAAGACCTTAGGCCTTCTGGGCCATAAGGTCTCTGCTGCACATTCATTTTTGTTTTAGTTTATACAATCCTATAAAATATAAAATAAAAACATGTTTATTAACTTGGTCCTGTTTAATCTACCAACTTTTGTTCCAGAGGTCCTGAGTTCAATTCCCCAGTACCCACATGGCTCACAACCATCAACAACTGTAGACCCATAGGCTCCGATGCCCTCTTCTGGTGGGCAGATATACATGCAGACAAAAACCTATATATGTAAATACATCATTAAACAATAAAATCTATGTACTTATGAATATATTGGTGTCCATGGTCTAGTTGGGTTTTTTATTTAAATTCTTTTATTCATTTTACATACCAACCATAGATTCCCCCTCTCATCTCTCCTGCTCCCTCCCATCTGTCCCTCCCCATCTGCCATCCCCTCCTTGAAAGGGTAAGGCCTGGTCCGTTCAGTTGAGGCAGCACCAAGCCCCTGCCCCCTAGTTGGCTTGTTTCCGGGACCACTACTCATATGAGTATCTTCAGGTCTTAGCAGATTCTTCCCACCTCCTTTCTGGAGAGGGGAGACTTGGAGGTTAGCTGTGGGGTGAAGGATGGAGAAGCAGCTAACAGCTCAACCATAGTAAAAGTCTTTCTCTTCTGAACAGCACCTGCACAAGCAAAACTCAGGACCTACAAGCGGACGTTAACTCTCCAGACAACAAACCTCTGACTGTTTTCCTAAGACTGAGGAGGGGCTGGTACATAGGGGCAAGGCTCCAGCTTCAGAATTGTTGCTGTTTTCCTCTTGTCCCTTCTCCTGCTCTCTTGATCCTAGTGGGAAAAAAAAATAATTTTTTTTCCTGATTTGTATTAGAATGAGGAGAGTTATGGAGCAATCATGTAGGTGCTGGGGATTCAGCCAGTGAGCCATCTGAGCCATCTCTTCAGCCCACTGTGTTGTTTTTGAAATACAGTCTTTTTACTCGAAACTAGGCTATCTTAGAACTTACTAATGCAGCTTGGGTCTCTTGATCCTCCTGCCCAAACCTTATTAAGTACTGGAATTATGTCTAGCTGAGTACTGCTTTTATCTCAGTATACGGTTTTGTCATTTTATCCTCAGCTCTTTTCTTCTATCAAAAGAGAGTGACGGGGACTGGGACTCAGAAGTCTTTGCTTTCATTGTCTGCAGACATTTAAGTTCTATTGCATGTAACATCATGTGCTAATGGACTGGGTTCATAGCTCAGTGCCTAGCAAGTGGAACACCATAGGTTTAATCCCAGTACCATAGACAGAGGAGAGAGATGAGAGAGAAAAGTTCCTGCTTCTAAACTTCCTGAGTTAGCAGCTTTACTAAGATACAAGTCGCTTACCATAAAACTCACCCTTTAAAGTATATAATTCAGCCCCGCTTAGTTAATCCCAGCACTCTGGAGACAGAGGCAGGAGAGTCTCTTAGTTCTGAGTTCAATGCCAGCCTACATAGCAAGTTCCAGGCCAGCCAGGGCTACATTGTGACAGTGTCTCCAAAAAAAGGGAGAAATTCAATCTACTACACTGAGGTGTAGACTTCCCCATTTTATAGGAAGACAAATTGTTACAAGAGGCCTTATTTAGTGACTATTGATTATCTGCTCAGTACTCTATACTAGATGTGAGAGGAGATCAAGAGTTCTTGCTAACCTCCAAGGCTCTGACAAAACGGGGAGGGAAAGGAAGAGAGGGAGAGACTCCAAGGACTCAGGGCTCTGCCACATGAGGAAGATTTTTAGGTATCTTATGGTCTGACTCACCGGGGTACATCTACAAAGTCACAGGTAAGTACAGGATTGCCTCTTACACCTTGCAGTGTGAAGAAGCACCATGCCAGGTGGCCTCTGGCATCGGGAAGTAGAATGTGTTATACTTAGAAATTCTCCCTGAAGCACACACTGATGGCATAAAAGGCTCCAAGTTTGAGTTGAGGTCCAGGATAGGGAAGGGCTGCATAAGTTCAGGCATCTGTCAAGAGCCAGGTACCATGGTAGACTACAGTATTAGAGGTACCTGAGATGGGTAGTAATCCTGTGGGGTTTATGACAAGCCTTAAACCACAATGCAGAGCCCTGGGATTCTGAAATAAGGCCATGGTATGTGTGGTATATTGTGTATAGTACAAGGGAACACACGTGGTCTTACATGGTAAGAATTATATACCCTTCGAGAAACACCTACCATGCTACCATGCTAAAGTAGAGATGAAGTGTCTGGAGGTGGGATGGCAAGTAACCATAAAGTCAGTGCTATTCACTACAAGCTAGGTGTGATAAAACTACCAAGTCAAAACTCTGCACACTAGGCTGGGCATGGAGGCAGAGGTAGGAGGACCACTATGACTTGAAGCCAACCTGGTCTATGTAGTGAGTGCCAGGACAGCCAGAAATACACAGAATCTGTCTCAGATTTTTTTTTTCCCCTCACACTCAATAAGACTGCATCCAGAATCCATGACCAGGGCCCACAGCACAAGCAAGCTGCCTGAGAAGGGAGGCCAACCTCTACTTGCCTTTGTTAATGCTGCACCAGCACACACTTCTTCCTCGCCAAGAACAATCAATGGTCACATCACTATTCTTCATAGCCTGCTGATGGGGAGGAGAAAAAGCCAAGCTCCTTTCATGGATGGAATGGCTTAAGCAGCAGATCAAGTCACAAGTGCAATGGGATTGTACCATGATGTCACTGACTATTAAAGCTTCTTTAGGAGCAAGAGCATCGCAAATCTCTATGACACTTTCTTGCAACATAAACCAAAGCTGATTTTCTGTGATGAACTGAGCTAGCTGTGTCTTCTTCTAATATGATTGTGAAACCTCACCCTCAGGCATACAAATGTGACTGGATTTGGAGGTCTTTCAGGTTAGGTTTTTGGTTGTTGTTTTGTTTGTTTGCTGTGAGATAGGGTCTCACTGGCCTCAAACTCACAGAGATCCACTTGCCTCTGCCTCCCCAGTGATGAGAGTAAAAGCATGCACACCTGGCTGAGGTAAGGCCTTTAAAGAAATAATGTTCAGCTAGCAAGATGGCTCAGTTGGTGAGGGCACTTACAGCCAAACCTTAAGTCTTGAGTTTGATTCCCGCGACCCATATGTTAAGTAAGAACTAGTCCCCAAAAGTTGTCCTCTAATCTCCAAATATATCATGTGGCAGGTATGCACACATACATGTGTACATACATACATACACACAAATAAATTCAATGGATAAAATAAAGTAGTAATACTAAATTCTTATAAGGATGGAGTTTTTGTTCACTGGACTAGCTATCCTTCCTTTTAAGAAATGGAAGAGAAATAAATGATGTACATACAGAGACAAAGGTCATAAGAGATCACCAAGAGGAGGCAGCAGTCTGTAACCCAGGTAGAAGGATCTCAGGAACAACCAAACATGTTGGCCTGCAAAACTGTAAGATCCAACCAGGGTGCAGGACTGTGTTATAGAAGCTCAAGAGCCAGTGGCAGTGGTGATTCATGCCTTCAATCCCAGCACTCAAGAGGCAGAAGCAAGCGGATCTCTGAGTTCGAGGCCAGCCTGGTCTACAGAGTGAGTTCCAGGACAGCCAAGGCCACACAGAGAAATACTGTCTCAAAAAACAAAAATACAAAAACTGCCAAACAAAACCTTTGAGGCTTTCCAAAAAGAACAAGGTGACTGCATCTGGCCTTTGAATCCTAGAAAGAGCAGCCATTGTGTTACTAAGAAACAGACACCATACTCTGGAGTGAACATTCTTGCTCATGGTTTCTGATTCACTAGTGTCTTGGTTACTTTTCCATTGACATGACAAAACACTATGTTCAAAGCAATTTATAAAAGAGAGCATTTAACTTGAGGATTCACAATTACAGAGGGTTAGAGTCCATGACCATCGTGGCTGGGATAATGGCAGCAGGAGGGCAGACATGACATTGGAGCAGTAGCTAAGAGCTTATATCTGATCAACAAGCTTGCGGCAGAGAGAGAATGCTAACTGGGAATAGCATGGGCTTTTGAAATTTTAAAGCCCAAACCAGTGATATACCTCCTCCAATAAAGCCACACCTTCTAATCCTTCCTGAACATTTCTACCAACTGGGGAACAATTACTCAAATATATAACCCTATGGGGTGGTATTCTCATCCAAACCACAATTGGTGACCCATGTCATGCTGCAACCATCCACAAGGACCTGTTTTACAACAGTGTGTTTGGGAAAGGCACCAGGTATGAAATCCACTGTTAATGTCCTATACCACTCAGAGGCTGCTATGCTGGCAGATATGTTGTGGCCTTTTGTAGACTCTGCTAAAGCACAAGCTTACAGAGAATACTTTGTGAAGATGGGGTACAATCTCCGAGGATGCTGGACATACTTTAGCTCAATAGCTTTTTTTTTTTTTTTTTTTTTTTAAGCCGGGTTCTCAACAGGTAGATAACATGGGGTGGAGGCTGAAGTTTCTCCACTTGCCATCATTCCCAGGAACTTACTTAGGTAATTGTCCCAATCCCTACAATCCAGAGTTCTCTAGGCTTATGGTTTCACCAGGGGACATAGTATAAGTCCTGCTAGAATAAAGGTAATACGTACTACTTGGGTATTTCAGCCAAGAGACAGCAGCAACTGATATTGATTATAGAAGGCTGCACTGTTATCACAGTGGACAACAGACACTATTTGCCTTACTAGTGGTCTGTTCAGTTTTGGTGGTAACTGACAAGGTCAGAAGCCACATTCTAGAAAGGGCAAGGAAACCAAGGCCTCAGAACCCTCACACATGAGGCCTAAGCAAGCCACAGAAAACAAAGTGGGGCCATCTGCAGTAGGTATAATGGTGACATCTCCCAGTCTTCCTTTTTAACGGTATTCTCAGGAGGAAAGATCCCCCACTGTGACTTATAGAAGAGCTGCTCATCAAACTTAGACCAAGAGGGAGACCAGAGGGGAAATGGTTGTACTATGCTGAATGTTATAATACACTCCCCAGAGCTCCTTGGTCCTCAAGGACTTCAGCCTCCCTTGGAACTGACTCAGCTATAAACAGCACATTACCCTAAGAGCACACACCCTTTCCTGGGAAGTCTCCACAAAGTGACCTATGACTTTGGCAATTTAAAGGTCCAGTAGTTTCAGCAAGTACTCTGAAATTGGCTGAGGCTTCCTTGACAGTGCATCTGCCTGGCTCCCACTCCTTCCCTCCTACATTTGGTGTCCCAGGAGTGCTCCTAGATAAACCTGCTGTGAGTTCACTCCATCCCACACTTGGCTTCCTGGGAAACCAAAGTTGTGGACATATGGTCATACATATGGTTATACAGGGAAATATGCTGGTTTGGGATAATAAATGCTCAAGTTCTTCAGAGTTAAGTGTCATGAGGTTTGTAACTTATTTCCAAACTATTCTTGGAAAAAGTGAGTATAAGTAAATTAAAAACATTCATATATAATAAATGTGGCAAAATGTTAATTGGTAAATCTAAATGAAGTTATTTATGCTTATTTCAGATTTTTTTTTTGTAGTTTTGACATTTTTCCACCACACAGGCAAATAAATAAGTAGTGGGGGGTGAAATCCAAGGTATGAGTTTCAAATTAAAGAAGTATTCAATATTATCTAATAATGAAAGTGAGATAGGTGTGGTGGTGCACATGCCTTTAGTCCCAGCACTTAGGAGGCAAAGGCAGGTGGATCTCTGAGTTCAAGGCCAGCCTGGTCTACAGAGTAACCCTGTCTTGGAGAAACAAAAAATAAAAAATGTTCAGGTGAGGTTAGGAGTGAAAAGTATCCTAAGAGATTCTGCAACAAGCAGGCTCCTGGTGATCTTGGATATGGACGTGCCAATGGACCTAGTATGTTGGGTTTCCCTACAGACTGTTATTTGTCAAAACTTACTGGGCTTTCAAGACTTAAAAATAAAATATGTTTTGGATGTATAAAAAGGGGTCTATTAGAATGGCTTATAGGCTGTGGTCCAGCTAGTCCAAAAACAGCTGTCTACACAGCAGAAGGTCCAAGAATCCAGCAGTTGTTCAGTCCAACGAGGCTGGATATTTCAGCTAGTCTTCAGTATAGTCCAGAATCCCAAAGAAGCTCTACTGCCAGTGAAAGAATGGACCTGCCAGCTAGAGTGAGGGCAAGCAGGCAAAGAGAGAGCAAGCTGCCTTCTTCCACATAGAGGCTGCAGGGAGAAGGTGTGGCCCAGGTTAATGGAGAATCTTCCCACCTCAAAATATCTGGATTAAAGGCGGATCTTCCTACCTCAAAGAGCCAGATTAGAAGTGGGTCTTCCCACTTCAAATGATTTTTTTTTTTTTTTGGAGCTGAGGATCGAACCCAGGACCGTGCTAGGCAAGCACTCTACCACTGAGCTAAATCCCCAACCCCTCAAATAATTTAATTAAGGAAAAAAATCTCATGTGCAGCGAGCGGTGGTGGTGGTGGTGGTGGTGGTGGTGGTGGTGGTGGTGGTGGTGGTGGTGCACGCCTTTAATCCCAGCACTTGGGAGGTAGAGCCAGGCGGATCTCTGTGAGTTCAAGGTCAGCCTGGGCTTCAGAGTGAATTCCAAGAAAGGCACCAAAGCTACACAGAGAAACTCTGTCTTGAAAAAAGAAAAGAAAGAAAAAGAAAAAAAAATCTATCATAGATGTGCCAGGCTGTTTGGGTTTTAGACAATTCCAAGATTAAATTGAGTTGACAATGAAGAATAGGCATCACAGTTACCCAGAAACAATTCATTGGAGGAGCTGCAAAAAGTTATAAAACTGATATGCAATGTTAGGTACAGTAGGCACAGCTAAGAAATAAAGCAGATGAGCCATGACAACCTGGTTACTCATAGGCTGAATATAGCCAAACTAAGATTTGGATAAGCTAACTAGTCCTTTGGAGTAGTTTGGCTAGCAAACTGAATCTTTTATACTGCATTGTAGTTGGATCTTCTTTTACTCTAGCCTGACATTGGGCACCAAAATGTTTTTGGTTTTTCTTACTCTTTTGATGGGCCCACCACCCAGTTCCCAAATAAATCACATGGAGACTTATTCTTACTTATAAATGCCCAGCCTTAGCTTGGCTTGTTTCTTGCCAGCTTTTCTAAAATTATCTCCTCTATCTTTGCCTCTGGGCCTTTTCCTTTTCTTACTTCTGTAATCTTACTTTCACTCTTACTCCATGGCTGGCTGGGTGGCTGGGTGGTTGGGTGGCTGGCCCCTAGTGTCCTCTTCCTTCCTCTCAGTCCTCCTTCTTTTCCCCAGACTTCTCTTTCTCTTTAGTCTCTCTGCCTGCCAGCCCCACCTACCCTTTCTCCTGCCTCGCTATTGACTGTTCAGCTCTTTATTAGACCATCAGGTGTTTTAGACAGGCACAGTAACACAGCTTCACAGAGTTAAGTTTAAATGCAACATGAAAGAATGCAACACATCTTTGCATCATTAAACAAATGTTCCACAGCATAAATAAATGTAACACACCTTAAAATAATATTCTACAACACTGCATCCCCTGTGACCAGGGTCCATGAGTAGACCTTAAGTTCCAGCTACCATGAAGACTGACGTGGAAGGATCACTTCAGCTCAAGAGTTTAATCACAGTCCTGACAACATAAATTGAGACTCAAAGGAGGGGGAAAATCCCACTATTTAAAACCAAGTTATTTTATCAAAACATCTCAGTTTCTGGTATTGTGCAAACATCAGGCAAAATTCAGCTAGTGTTGGGAGAAGATTCTGAGAAAGGCAACGAACTTAACTATTCTCCGGACCTAACCAATCTCAAGGATTTAGATGAGTGGTCAACCTCTGTCAGATACTGTGTACCCCACACCCTGGATAGACTACCGTGGTTAGTAAGGTGCAAACCAGAACTTAGCTATTTTAAAAGAAAGAACAGAAAACTGCACTAAAATAGTATTTATTTTGCTCACTACTTCTAGGGGCAAGCCGGTTCTCATTAATTGAGCTCGGAGGCCTTCTGCCCCTTAATCCCAGCTCTGTCACGAAGAGCATTGAATAATAGAATGAACAACCTGAGTTTACTAGCTTAGTTTGCTTTTTGGAGACGAAGTCTTTCTCCGTGGCTCAGGTTGGCCTCTAACTTATGATTCTTCTGCCTCAGCCTTCTGAGTGAATTCCTTGGATTTCATTCAGACCTCACAGTGGCAAACAACCGTTGCTTTTTATTCCATTTCATTTTGGATATAATCTTACATTTTATTATTTTATTTTATTTTGGCAAAGGAAGACTGAATCGAATCCGCGTTTTGGGGAGTAGCTTAAAGTCCCAACCCCCTCGTTTCACATTTAAATCTCTATCAACATTATTAATTATTAATCCTTTGACATTCCAGTGTCACACATTGCCTCCCTGGTTTGCCCCTGAACACATCGACATTCCCCTCTTACTTTCCTGCCAGTCGGGAGAGAAAGCCCCTGACACCTGTTGTCAAGGAGGCGTACACTCCACCTGCGCCCAGTCGCTCGGCTTCCGGCCGGTTTCCAGGCCCTAGAGTCGATCTCGAGACTATCGCTCCGCTCCCACGGGGCGGAGCCTGCGCCGCCTCCTTCTCGGCATTCTGCTTGTGCTGCCTCGCCCCGGCGGCCGTCCAGCGGGAGGCGGAGCGAGTCCAAAATGGCGGCTCTCAGGCTGGCGCGCTCCGTGCTGCTGAGGCTTTGAGGTGGTCGCCGGGAGCCAGAGGGGGGACGATTTCCCCGCCGCGGCGCCCCCAAAGAATGAATCGGGGGCTCTGCTGAGGCGAGACGGCGGGGCTGGAAAGCAGTGGCAGCAAAGGGCTGCGGTGGCGTCCACGCAGCGGGATGTGCGAGAGTTACTCCAGGTCGTTGTTGAGGGTCTCGGTGGCGCAGATCTGCCAGGCGCTGGGCTGGGACTCGGTGCAGCTCAGTGCCTGCCACCTCCTCACCGACGTCCTGCAGCGCTATCTGCAGCAGCTGGGCCGAGGCTGCCATCGGTACTCTGAACTCTGTGAGTCCTGGGGCTGCGTTGCGGGAGGGCTGCCCCCAAGCCGGTCACGAGTGACACCTCAGCCCCCCCCCCGCCCCCTTTGGGCGTCCCCTCCAGGGGTGGCGTTCCGAATCCGGCTTTGAGATGGGCGATCCTCTCAGACTCGGATGGTCCTGGGCTTCCACCGTCCCCTGCGAACTCCAGTCATCCCTTAGGTGCCTCTTCCTCATCCGCTAACTTCCCGCCACCAGCGGGAAAGCAGGGTCCCGGCTTGCAGCTCCACACCCTCTCACCTCTCCTGGTCCTGGAATGGTGCTTCGCTCTCTCTCATTGTCTTGGGTCTGCTGCGGCCGGAGCCACCCCAGAATGCTCTCCACCTCGCTCACCTTGCTCTCTTGCCTCCCTTGCCCGCAAACTACTACAACTAGTTGTCACAGGCGCTCCGTCTACCGGCCGTTTCTTACAAGGCTGGCCATTCTTGAGCTCCTAACTAGACTCGTTGACAGCTCTGCTCAGTCAGGGTCGTTGCCTCTTTTTTCGGCATCTGTTCGTTTCACAGACAGCATCTCCACTTGGTGCTTTTCAAGCCAGCTTTGTCGATTTCGCTGAATAACTTTGACAAGCATCTCAGCTACGCACGGAGTCCCTCCTTTATGTCTTTATGTCAGTGTTGATCGAAGTGTGATGGAAGGGATCATAGGTGATTTGCAAGGTTTCCCGGGTAATCAGGGCTGCAGTATCTATTGGCTTTTAAGTGAATGCCCCATAATATCTCTAGCCAGGAGTATTTAATAATTTGGAGCGTTTTAATAAAAGCTACAGATCATTTTATTGATGTGTGAAGCTGTGTGTGTGTGTGTGTGTGTGTGTGTGTTGTATTGGGTATACCATTCATTAAATTCCATGATATGAATTTTTGAGGGGAGGGGAGTGTTGAGACAGGGCTTCTCTATGTAGCCATGTCTGGAACTAGCTCTGTAGACCAGGCTGGCTTTGAACTTATAGAGATCCACCTGCCTTTGCCTCCCTAGTGCTGGGATTAAAGGTGTGTGCCACCACTGCTTGGCCAGCCGTAAGACTTTTAAAGTAGTAAGTTGTAGAACTAAATGTGTTTTATAGAGTACTTTGATCTGCTAAAGTGGTTCCTACCTTTAAAATTAAGACCTATAGATAGATTCATTGTACTTTAAGACTCCAAATGCCATTCCTACCCAAGTAATCAAACCCCAACACAAATCAGATCCTGTCTGTGATATAAATCTCATCCTGCCAATCATCTTTTTAAAACTATTTAGATTGTGTTCCATTTGCTACCATCTAAAAAATCTTAGCAGCACACAGTTCCCTTTGTGAGCCTGCATTTTTTTTTCTTATCTTCTGCTGCCCTAACATACTAATCTGCAACCATGCTGTGGTACTTACTTTTTCCAACACATTTGAAGCTATCCACTCCCATTCACATACTGTTTTACTGAATGTCCTTCTGGCCCACCAGCACTACCACTTACATTTTGAGATTTACTTATCACTTGCTCTGGGGAATTTGTGTTATCGGCTGTCATAATCCTGTGCATATTTCTCTTGTGCTATTTATCATCTTGCTCTGTAATTGTGTATGCATATATGTACCCTGTCCCAGGAGCCAAGTGGATTATATTCATATTCTGCATAAGTACCTAATATGCTAACTGATTGGAGCATGCTGATTGTATTTGTATTACCCAAGGGTGTGGCCAAAATAGTATAGAAACTCAGGAAACAGTTGTCTAGTAAAAGAGTGATAGTCTACAAATAGTGGCTACTTACTGAATAAGTTCCTAAAATGCACATTTTTTTTGGAGTGCTTGCTTTTCTAACGAGGGAATCCCAAAGTGGTATTCATTCAATTGCATCTTGAAAATATGCCATGGCAGAATGATTTTCAAGCCTTTGCTTCTTTGCCTTCAAGCCCCTCCTCCATTGTCCTTGAATATATTGTTACTATTATGTTTAAGACATTATATTTTGTTACCTAGTTCCTGAACAAAGGACGATGTTGTGTACCTTTTGAGTTTTCAGAATATCCCCTGAATACATGTTTACCTTTCATGCTGAGGAGTTCATGGATTTAAGCATTCCAAAGTAGCCAAGGGACCATTGTGCTTTCTTTCTTTTTCTATTGTATTTTATTTTTGAGGCAGGGTCTCTCTACATAGCCCTAGCTTCCTACAGCTCTGTGTAGACCAGGCTGGCCTCAAACTCACAGAGACCCATCTGTTTCTGCCTCATGAGTGCTGGGATAAAGATGTGGGCCATCATATCCAGTATGAACCTTTTTCTTAATTACCCATTTTTTTCCATAGTCAGTTTTCTTCCCTCCCCTAGACCCCCCACACCCCTACACACACACTTTTTATGAGATTATGATTGTCAGGTTCATTGTTCCCCATTTGGGTTTGGTGACTTGTTAGAAATGCTTATTTAAACAGACAATTTTAGATTGTAGGGTTGTAGACTATCCACTCATTTACTAGACAACTATTTCCTGAGTGTCTATACTATTTTGGCCACACCTTATGGTAATACAAATACAATCAGGGTGCTCCAATCAGTTAGAACATTAGCATTTATGCAGAATATGAATATAATCAGTTTGTCTCCTGGGAAAGAGTATTTTAAGAAAATTGTTCTGTCAGTGACATGTCTAGTAGGTAGAACTCGAAGCCACAGCTCTGCCTTGTCTGCCCTTTTACCTTCCAAAGCTCCCTTGAACCAGACATTGTGGTTCGCTTCTGTACACCCAGCACACAGAAGGCTGAGGCAGGAGGGTCACTGTGAGTTTGGGGCTAAGCTGTGTTATATAATGAGTTCTGTGTCAGTGTATTCTATATCTAGATCTTAACCACATAACACCTTTTTAGCTATCCTAGTCATGGTTAGAATATTATTTATAAAAAAAAACCTTTCATAAATCACTTTTTAAAAGTATATTGTGATTTTTCTATCTTGTCATTGGTTATAATGTCTCACTGTGCTTAGCTAATGTATAAATTAAAAGTTAGCATAGTTAAGCTATACATAGGCAAAAACTGTAGTTTATGTGGGTTTGTTACTGTCCAAGGTTCCGGCATCCACTGGGGTTGGTGTAATGTGTCTTCTGAGCCTAAAGGAGACCATTCTTCTGTTTTGTTTTTGAGACAGGGTTTCTCTGTGTGGCCCTGGCTCTTAATGGAACTCTGTCTGTTGACCATGCTGGTTTCAAACTCAGAGATCTGCCTGCCTCTGCTTCCAGGCAGGAGACCATTCTTTACTGATGTGATTATAGAAAAAAATATAGTTAGGGAAAAATATCTGAACTCTTTGGCAAGAAAAAGGGGGTCAAAGGGAGCATCAGAATGTGTTAGACTCTCAGAGACTATGAGGCATGTAGAGTTTAAGATGGTTCTGTTTTTACAGTGACAGTAATAAAGATTTTGATGAGAAGAAGTGAAATGTGTGCTTATTATTTAGTAAAAGGAAGAATGAGTATGATTTTTTCTTTTTTGTGCATCACTGAAATTATTTGCTTGTTTTTTGAGATAGGGCTTCTCTATATAACCTTTGGCTGTACTGGAATTCATTTTATATATCAGGCTGGCCTCAAACAAATTTATTTCAAACTATATATGTATATATTTTTTAATATTTTGAAAATAATCATGGATTTTCTTTCCAGTGATATGATTTGCTTTTGACTTTGTTTCAGATGGCCGAACAGACCCCATTTTGGATGATGTTGGTGAAGCCTTCCAACTTATGGGGGTTAATCTGCATGAACTAGAAGACTATATTCATAATATTGAACCTGTCACTTTCCCACATCAAATTCCTTCATTTCCTGTTAGCAAGAACAATGTCCTTCAGTTTCCTCAACCCGGAAGTAAAGATGCAGAAGAAAGAAAAGAATACATTCCTGATTACCTGCCGCCCATTGTATCTTCTCAAGAAGGTTTGTGTTATTTAATCCTCTCTTATTAGTGACCGCTTTGATGGAGTTTACATCTTTTTAGCATTCCATACTCTACTAACACGAACATTCTAGAAGTTCAGTCTCAGTGTTTTAAAGTGATTTACAAATTATTCTAACCCTTTAACGGACACGCTTGCAGCTGGTGTTGTCAGGCAGTCTTGGTGTGATCAAGGTTTTTTGTGATGAGACATTTCTTTCTTTTGTAACTTATAGATAGGAGAGAACAGAATGTGACCACATGGAATCTTCTTGGAACATGTTTTATACAAGAATGAGATATTGAGTTAGACTTTTGAAACAAAAGGGAACTTTAGGAATCTCCTCTCCTCCCATGATTTGATTACTGAAGAGCTGAATGTACCGCTGTATATGTGGGGATAATGAGTGTATTATGAGTACTTGCTGTTATGAGGCCTAGTTCTGTGTTTTGTTTTGTTTTCTTTTCTTTTTTTCTTTCTTTTTTTTTGTTTGTTTTTGATGAGTAGAAATACTTTTCTCTGGACCATTTAGAATTTTTGATTATAAAGAGGGTGGAGATGTAGCTCAGTTAGTTGGTAGAGTGCTTTCTTGCAATACAGGAAGCCTTGAATTCAACCCAAGCACTGTATAAAGTCAGGCATGATGGCACATACCTGTAATACCAGTATCCAAGAGGTAGAAGAAGGAGGATCAGAAATTCAAGGTCATCCGAGGCTGTATGGTGAGTTAAGGCCAGCCTGTGCTACATAAGATCCTGTCTCAAAGAAAAGGCAGACAAGCAGCTGGCTGGCTGGAAGAAAGGCTAGTTGGTTTCCAGGGTAAACAGGTTCACAGAGACAGAAAATGAATGGCATTTGCTAAGGCCAAGGGGAGAAAGGAATGGAGATTATGTTTAATGAGAATGGAGTCTGTGTTTGGAAAAACAATACATTGTAGAGACTGATGATGGTGATAGTTGTATGAGAATGTGAATATACTCAGTACCACAGAACTGTACCACTACAAAGTGGTTAAAATGGCCTGTGCGTGGACTCATACAGTATTTATACCTTGTGAGTGGCCTATTTCACACAGCATAATATCTTAATCCTTGTCTCCAGTGTTCGTGTGTCAGCATTGTCCACTTTGTTCTGTTTTTGTTTATTGAGACATAGTTCTGGCTCTCCTGGACCTCGTGTAGACCAGGCTGGACTCGAACTCAGAGATCCTTCTACCTCTGCCTTCTGGAGTGCTGGGATTAAAAGCAAGAGCCACCATGCCTGGTACATTGTCTGGTTTTTAAGGCTGGGTGATGTGACATTTTCATATTCCACATCTATTTCACCACCTCTTAATAGAAGCTGGTTGTTTTTAACCCATCACTTCCTATGAGTAAGGCTGTTATGACCATATGAGTATTGAGTGTAAATCCTTGTCTATGTCTGTGCCTCCAATTTTCTTGGGTGTATACCCAGCAGTGGATATGCTGTATTGGAATGAAATATATAATACAGAATTTTACTTGTTTGAGTGCTGGGCATTGAGCTCAGGGATTTGCACATGCTTCTTTGCTGAGCAACCCATCCACTTGTAAAGTTTTATTACATTGTGTGTGTGTGTGTGTGTGTGTGTGTGTGTGTGTGTGTCCACAGCATGTGTGTAGAGATCATTATTAGTTCTTTCCTTCAATTATATGGGTCCTGGGCATCAGAGCCAGGTCATCAGGCTTAACAGCAAGCTTCCTTACCTGCTGAGCCATCTCTCCTATCCCAGCATCTATCTAATTTTTGAAGAATCACACCGCTGTTTTCCAAAGCAACTGACGCCCTTTATCTTCCAACCAGGAGTGGCCAAAAGCTGCAATTTCTTACATTTTATTTTGTATAATCTCTTGTCCCCTAGCTTTTGAAGTATTATGTGCTTTTCATGGACTAGACTTAAACTTGGAGTGGGGTGTTTTACAATCCATGTGGCCATGCTGCCTGTCTGAAAACAGGACAAACAGTGGAGTTGTAGAGCTTCTTGGTGGATTGATGGGTTGCCGTCAGACCCTGGCTCTAGTGTATAGTGCATTCTACTGGAAAGTACTAGTGCTGTAATGCATCATCCTGAAAAGGAAGCCCTCCCCCATGTTGGCAGTAGCCATGGTAGACAGGGAAGGTACTTATGGTAAGCTTTCTTTCTTTCCTTTTCTTGGGAGGTGGTGGCAGATGGGATGTAAATCTGGTTAGAATTGGGGTGTGGGTGTGTGCATGCCTGTGGAAACCAGAGGAAGATGTCAGCTGTCCCGCTCCTGGTTGTCTGCCTTGATCCCTCACTGAGGTGTGGCTTTACACTGATCCTGGACTTGACTGCTTTTCAGCTGGCCTGGCTGCCCAGTGGTCCACTTTTGTTCTGCAAATCACAGTACTGGGGTTACAGGTGTGCATGGCACACCCAGCTTTTCACAGGGTGCTGGGCGTCCAAGTTTAGGTACTCATTCCTGCCCAGCAAGCATACTTCCCCACTAAGCATCTGTCTCCCCTTCAAGGTCACTTTTTAAAAGTTCTCATCATTCTCTGGTGGTCTGAGTCCGGTAAACGACAGACTGCTCTGTAGCTCAGCACTTTCTCTTTAAGTTCTTGTGGAGGAAAAAAACAAACAAACAAACAAAAACAAAAAACAAAGAAGAAGAAGATCTTGTGGAGGAATACCCAGTGGAGCCAGGAGTTAGTGACACAGGGCAGAGAGTGGTGTGCCAAAGAAAGTGCTCCATCCACCTGATGGCCCTGAATGGAGCTGAGCATCCTTTGTCCTGTGAGGCTGGTCAGAAGTCCAGCTTTCTCTTCTCTCTGGGCCTACTGCTGTGGTATCAGACTGTGGACCTCAGGGCATACCTCAGCCATCGCCAGCTTTCCTTAGTAACTGCTGAGCATTCTGCGCATCTCCACCTTTGATTCAGTGTGCTTATGACCTTTATTTACAGTTGGGGAAATCCCACTTAGATGCAGTTCTCTTTAAACCCTTGATTGTTTAATGATAGTGGGTTTTTAGCTTAGAAACCTACTTTTGGTATATCTGCTTTAAACAGACATTATTTACTTTTAAAATGTTACTACTGCATCTAAATACCAATATTAATGAAGGATTTGGGGGTGGGGCAGTGGCCAGGTAGTAACTGGATTGACTAGAACTATTGTCTCCTTCAGTAAGGCTGTGTGAAGTGGTCCTGGAATTCCTTTCTTGTTAGTGTTGATAAATGTGGTTACTTAAAGATCCAAGACATCTTCATGAAGATAGTACTAAGAATCCCTGACCTACATGTCCTCTCATCCTGTGAAAATTAATCCTTGTATGTCTGTGAAGTTTTTATCTCCCAGTATACTTAGTGGTACACAAAATTTGTAATTGTGTTCTGAAAACATGAATGAAACTCAAATGCTTGGAAGAAACAAGGAATTAGAGCAAGAAACTTTTAAAAAAAATGCTAATATATTAGTAATCAATACATCAATTAAAAAATTATTTATATTTATTTAGTTTGTTAGTTTTGGCTCCATTTATTTATTTATTTTTGAGGCAGGGTTTCTCTGTGTCACAGTGCTGGCTGTCCTAGAACTTGCTTTGGTTCCATTTATTTATTTGTTTGTTTGTTTGTTTATTTTTGAGGCAGGGTTTCTCTGTGTCACAGTGCTGGCTGTCCTAGAACTCGCTTTGTAGACCAGGATGGCCTCAAATTCACAGAGATCCACTTGCCTCTGCCTCTGAAGTGCTACGATTAAAGGCATGTGCCACCACCGCCAGGCTCATCAATGGTTTTTGAAATGATGTGATCACTAGTTTTATATTAGTGAATCACATAGAGGCCAAGTAAGCAACCAAGATTTATGTGTATTGTCATGTATTTGGCGTGTGACTGAGCTAGACTAGTCCCTCCTACCCTTCCCTCCCTCCCCATAGTTGCTTTGTTTGTTTGTTTTGGGGGTTGGTTTGCCTGTTTCCTCTGAGGTGGGTAGGGTTCTAGTACTATAACCCAAACGAACATGGACTTGACTCTGTAGCCCAGGCCGGCTTTAACTGATGAGCAGGCTTCTCTGGGACTGGGACTGCAGCTCTCCTTTCTAGTGTAGAACTTCAGCCCACACTCATTGTCCCTTTTAAAATGTTCTCAATTGAACTGTTTTGCAGTTTTCTTATTTACTACCGACTAGACGGCCTACTTAAGCAACTTAAGTTGCTTGATAATTTGAGAAGGAAGGGTTCTTTTTAAGAATTGGATTTATGCCAGGCAGTGCCGCCTTTAATCCCAGCATTCAGGAGGCAGAGGCAAGTGGTTCTCTATGAGTTAGAGGCCAGCCTGGTCTGCAGAATGAGTTCCAGGACAGCCAGGGCTACACAGAGAAATCCTGTCTTGTAAACCAAAGGGGAAAAAAGAAAAAAGAACTGGATATAGGAGGCCAAGAGTGTAGCCTAGTGGTTAGAACATTTGCTTTGAATCTGCAGAGCCCCTGAGTCAGTCCCCAGCACTTCAGAAAACAACAAAGACGGCAACAAATAAGGAAGAGGCAAGACATTTGGACCTAGAAAATCATGGATTTGTTTTCCTTTATTTTTATTTGATGTAATACAATTCCTATAAAGTTATGGCTATCATACTTAAATGCTGCCAAATAAATGTAGCTAAAATATCAGCTTTATAGTAAGTAGTGAAAATACACGAGAAGAAAGAAACATTGGGGTTTCTTTTCTTGATTATTTGAAGTGAAATGATCTCACTTAAAATTGTTTTGGCATTAGAAACCATAAACTTAGCTGGGTATGGTGGTGCATGCCTTTAGTCTCAGCACTCGGGAGTCAGTGCTAGGCAGATCTTTGAGTTCAAGGCCAGCCTCGACTACAAAGTGAGTTCCAGGACAGTCAGGGCTACACAGAGAAACCCTGTTTCAAAAAACCAAAGGGGCCGGGCGGTGGTAGCGCATGCCTGTAATCCCAGCACTCGGGAGGCAGAGCCAGGTGGATCCCTGTGAGTTCGAGGCCAGCCTGGTCTACAGAGTGAGATCCAGGAAAGGTGCAAAGCTACACAGGGAAACCCTGTCTCGAAAAACAAAAACAAAAACAAAAAAAAGGCGGGGGGGGGGGGGGGGGGGAAGGGAGGGGAGAAAGAATAAAAGAAATGGTAACAATTAAAAGAGAAACCACTACATTTATTTATTTATTTTTTACTTTATGTGTATGGGTGTTTATTTGTTTTGTTTGTTTGTTTTTTTTTTTTGTTTTTTTTTTTTTGAGCTGAGGACCGAACCCAGGGTCTTGT
Source organism: Onychomys torridus (assembly GCF_903995425.1). Lineage (NCBI taxonomy): Eukaryota > Metazoa > Chordata > Mammalia > Rodentia > Cricetidae > Onychomys > Onychomys torridus. The sequence goes on from NC_050447.1 coordinate 65,285,777, forward strand.
GCTTGCTAGGCAAGCACTCTACCACTGAGCTAGATCCCCAACCCCGTGTATGGGTGTTTTACCACCTTTATATCTGTGTACCATAGTATGTCTGATTCTGTGGAGCTAAAGACACAAACAGTGATAAGCTGCTTTCTAGAGCGTGCTGCAAATTTGAAGAGCAGCCAGGGCTACAGCTCCCTGTTCTTACTTATCTGAGATAAAGTCTCTCTTCATTGCCTGGCTGGTCTTGAACTCCGGGTGTAAGTGAGTCTCCCACTAAAAGTAGACAAGAGTTGCCTTCTCTCACATCATTGCCCACACTTATGCATTATCTGTCTGATAATAGCCTTTCTCAACCAATGTGAGATAATGTGAATGCAGTTTATATTTCCCTAAAGATTATCGATGGTTGAGCATATTTAAATGTATATGTTACTATCCATGTGTCTTCTTAGAAATACCCATTGTGGTCATGCAGATATCTCCAGTTCAAGATCAGGACTATAGGGATTTTACTTTTTTATTCTATATCAATATGTGTTTTATCTAAACTAACAGTTCCAGTTCTCAGGGATAACGAAGAATATTCTATAATTGCTCATTTTCTTATCTCAGAGTATACATCATATTGATACTGTCATTTATGATTACTAAAGTGGGTAAAAGCATTTGGTATTGTTTTGTTTGCACACACTACCTTATCCAAGTTTTGAGAAAGCTGTTTTGTGTGTACACTGCCAGGTCATGTAGCTGCTTTCTTGTCTTTTCCTACCTTGTTGCCCAGGTTTTGAGTGTCTGTTGTTTGTGTTTCTCTCAACTTTTGATTGTTGGGGTGTTATTTTTGGTATGTAATCGCTTTTTGCTTTAAAAAATTGCAAGTGTGGTTACAGACGCTCCTTTGAATTACTATGGAGTTACTTCCCAATGAACATATTGTAATCTGAACATACCATAAATTAAAATGCGTGTATAGGCAAACTGACAAGCTCCTGGAGAGAATCCCATTTACTCAGTGACCCAGGGGTGGGCTTCTTGCCTTTGCCCAGCAACTGAAGAAAGTATTGAACATCCAAACCTCGAAGTACAATGCCTCCTTTGCTATCATCATAACATCTAGAAATCCTAAGCTGAACTATTGCTCTAGTCAAGGCTGGCAGTAGTGTTGGTAACCTTCTAGGAGGTTCAAGGTAGTTTCTCCAGCTCCACAGTGCGCCCTCTTCTGTTGCTTTTGTGTAATGCCCCCAAATACTGTGACTTTTCTATCCCTGTTCCCCCATGCTTTTATCTGGATCTTTCCTTTTCCTTCAAGTTAGTTTTCCTAGTGCTCTCGAAAGATTAGTGTCTATATATTACTTTAAATTATAATTTTGACGCATTTTGAGGGAAAGCAAAGTATGTACCCCAACTATAAGTATTGGTGGTTTTTAACTTTAGTGTACAATAACGTGAAGAATATGAATGTTCTTTTTGTGTTTAAGTATGTGGGGTAAGATGGTTCAGTTGGCAAATCCTGGTACTGTTGAGTGGGGAGGACTCAAGGGATGTGTTCCCCTGCAGACCTAAGAGACCTCCTTGCAGCCATCGGGAGAATGATCATAGGAAAGAGCACAGTTGGGGCATGCTTCATGCATAGATTTGGTTATAGAGTTTTTCTAGAGAATTCACTACACAGGGAGCCAACGTTTCACAGTTGGGAGACTGTGGGTGATCAAATATGTAAACATACCGACCTTAAAGAAAATGTCCAGATGTTGAGTTAAAGTTTACAGTAAGGGAATATTCCAACACCTTTTATGCTTTTTGAAAAAAAAGTTTAAGATTATGTAATATGCCAAGGACCTTGGGCCCAGGGCAGACAAGGGTGTTTGTTCTGAGCAGCAGATGCACTTGCTGTACACCAGATGGCTGGAGAGCTGGCTACTGACGTGTCTTCCATGTGCCAGACATCCACTGTGACCCGGGCTGGGGACAGAGGTTCTCTCCCCCATCTCTGAATTTAGTGGCAGTACTTAAAGGCGGCCCTGCTTTCATTGTAGGGCAGTGAACTTACAGCCTTTCAGGTGTTTGTTTTCTTTCTCTGAAGTAGGGTCTAGCTAGGAAACCTAGGCTAGCCTGAACTTGCAGTCTTCCTGCCTCTGTTGCCTGAGTACTAGGACGCTGGCATGTGCCACAGTGTCTGACTCTTTCGGTTCCATCTAAATCAGTTCTGTTACAGATAATTAAGCGTTAGTCCTGAGGTTTGAGGATTCAAGTTTCAGGTTATCTGTCTAACTGCATTTGTACCTGGTGCTACACTGTCTACTGCTAACATGGGATTTTCGCTGCACTGATTGGTAGCTTGGCATTCACTGCAACAGACAGTACAGAGCTGCGGTTTTTCCTCCCAAATATGATAGACCTCATAAATAGAAATAATTATGATTGAACTGGGAAAATTATTTGATCTGATAAACTGGGGGATAATTACTTCCTTGGGATTATAATTGAATGACACAGGTTATCTTACTATAGGTCTTGGATGTGTTTTTCTGAAAATAGGTTCACATTTACCATTATTTTTCCTAAAAATCTATAGTGGGTATAATGATTGACATAACACAGCTTCAAACCACAGTGCAGTTAGTATGTCTGTAATTACATCTCCCCCTGAACCTTTCTAACCTGCGAATAACAACAGCGTGGGAGGTGAAGCCCATAGTAGGCCTAGTTTGCTTCTGCTTAGGGGAGTCTTCTGCATTCTGCCTGAGGGGTATTCTGCATCTTCTCTCCCACAGAAACTTCTTTGCACTTCCACTTCCACAGTTAGTCCTGTAAGAAAAATGAAGCTATGTGAGAGTGTATTATCACTTTCTCTATGTGTTTTCCACTGGTTTGTAGTAATAGACTTATTTTTAGTAATCGTTTCTTTTATAGTTTTTAGTTTCTTTTTTTGAAACTGCTGGGTATATTTAAGATATTTTTATTTAAAAATATTTAGTTAGTTATTTGTATCTTATTTTACCAAAGAGGAAAAAAACAGGTAATGCTTCCTCTTTGTGCCTCTCCTCTTATCCCTGCTGTACTCTGTCTCCCTGTCTTGTTCTCTCTCTCTCTCTCTCTCTCTCTCTCTCTCTCTCTCTCTCTCTCTACTCTATGACAAGTTTTATTGTTCTGCTAATTAACTTTTGGCAATTGGTGCATTGTATAGTACAATACCCCATGTGTGAGGTGTATACTTTCCCTCATTTCTTCAGACTTGGTTTCAACCAACTTTTGTTTTTTTGTGACTGGGTTTCTCTGTATAGCCCTGGCTGTCCTAGAACTCTTTCTGTAGATGAAGTTGGCCTCAAACTCACAGAGATCCACCTGCCTCTGCTTCCTGAGTGCTGGGATTAAAGGCAAGCATCACCACTGCCAGGCTCAACTAACAATTTTTAATAAAATGTTGTATAGTCAAATATATCGATAAACACTGATGTTGCTGGTGTTATCTCGTTGGAGAGGTGATGCACTGTGGTGTATGGAAGAAACTCGGTCCTTCTGTAATGTGGAGGTGACTGCAATTCAGTATGCTGCACCTTCCCTTTCTTGTTTGTATCAATAAATATCCAATCAAGTGCCTGAGTGTTTTAAAATTGTGAGTAAAAGCAGCTTCAGCTGTTTATTCACGACTTGTTTTAGACCTTCTCATTTCCATTTTCCCATTTAGCTGTGTGGAGTTTTTCTGGGATGATCACATGTAAATCTGTTGAACATGTGCCCGCCGTGAGGAAACATCTGCATTTAGAACAGGTCCCTGTTAGCAAAGTCCCATGTTGTCCTTTCAGAACTCAAGTTTCCTTTCCAAAGCTTAAAATTATTGACCATTGTCAGCTTCTTTTTCTTATGCTTTATTTTTAAGCATTATCATCCAGTTTGAGCAAAGTACATGTTAGAAATGAACTCATTCTCCCATTCTAAAGCAGCAGACTTCTTTCTTTATGTGGCCCCCTCTCTCCTACCTTATGAAAGAGTCTTTGGGTGATGGAGTCATGTCTCTTCCCTTCTTAGACTCCGGTTGTGTGTTGTGTTTACTTGTACCCATATTTTTCTTTATTCTTTGTACATTTTAAGCAGTGTATCCTAATTTACTTAGCTAGTCTCTTATCGTTGGACATTTGCCTTATTTTAAGATGTCAAAGCCTCACAGCATTGCTCCCTGTGTACATTTTTCTTTTATATTATTTCCTTATGACAAATTCTCAGGAGTTTGGGGGTCAAGGGTATGAACATGTTTATGAGTTTTGACACATCTTACACTCTGGTTTCAAAAAGCATTGCATCAGTGTACAGAGCCACAGTGAAAGTGTGATTGGGCCACATTCCAGCAGGCTCACTAAATGAATTTCAAAGCCTCTTTTTTCCCTCTGGTTAGATAAACATTTTTGGAGACAGGGTCATTTGTCTTTCAAGCTTTAACTTAAAATGTAGTAACTACCAAAAACCTTAACATCCCTGCCCCCGGCTAGAATTATGGTCACTCAGTAGATTTGATTGTCCTCGGCATCCCTATGTACTTCTGTAAGTGTGCATGAATACATGTGTGTCTGGAGTGCCCATTGTAGTGTAGCTTACCATATATGATTTTACATGCTGCATTTCCCATGTGATTAATTCATAGCTACTCTGTGATAGCTATTGACTATTTTCTATTTGCTGGACATTTGGGAGGCCTAGGTTAATGGTAAATATGTAAAGTGGACTGATCCGGTTTGAGTGGACCATTAGTCATGATCAGCTGTGTTGGTGGAAGATTTGTGTTTGAGATATGTAGTATTATTGAGTTAAGCGAGTTTGTTGGGTAATTTTATCTGGAATGCTTACTTAGTAAATATTTGTGCATATATACCTAAAGAATTAGCCACTCAGATTTAAAGTGAAGGTTGAGAGGTCTCTGAGATAAAGGTAAAGAATATTGTTCAGTGCCGCTGGATAGTCTCTTCAACTACCATTGCAAATGGCCACATGACAGGCCATCCCTGTGTTAAACATTCACAGGTCCAGTAACGCAGGACAGTCATTCATCTCCTCCCCCTCCTCAGCTGATCCTTCTAAATTGGTAGATGTTTTATTTGCACTTTCTGCTTTTATGGTTTTTCTTTTCTTTTTTCTCATGAGACAGTGTCTCATCTATCCAGGCTGGCCCTGAACTCACTGAGGATGACTTTGAACTCCTGCTCCTACCTCTCGAATGTGGGATTATAGACCAGCATCCCTCACCCAACTCTTTGTAGTTTGTTTGATGTCATCATTAAGCATAACTTGGGGAAAAGTGATTTTAATCTTTGATACACTGGTAGTGTCCATGGACTCCAGTTTTTCTTTTCTTTCATTTTGAGCAGTTTTGATGTTTGTAAGGATTAGAATTTCATGGTTTGTATTATTCCTTAGAGATCATAAAAGAGCAAAGAAAGATTTACTTCTTGTGGCCTTTGGATTATTTTGTAAATTGAAGGCAGAATTAAGTTTAGGAGGTCACATTTTCACAAATCTTCAAATATTTTCTATTATTTTCATAGAAATTATAATATATCAACTATTTTCAAGTATGCCTTTAAAATGTAAAATGTCAGTAAAATGAAAAATTAAGTTGCTTAAAGAAAAGTGAGCTGGGCGGTGGTGGCGCACGCCTTTAATCCCAGCACTCGGGAGTCAGAGCCAGGCGGATCTCAGTGAGTTCAAGGCCAGCCTGGTCTACAGAGCGAGTCCCAGGAAAGCCAGGACTGTTACACAAAGAAACCCTGTCTCAAAAAACAAAACAAAACAAAACAAAAAAAGAAAGAAAGAAAGAAAAGAAAAAGAAAAAAAGAAAGATTTTATTATATAAGATGAATCTTGGGACAAGAACCTGAATTTTCTTACTTTGAAAAGATGTAACAGTATGAAAAATATTTTATACAATAGTATTTGCATAGTAATGGTTAATATATTTTATAGTAAAACATTTTGTTGATTTTTTTTAAAGATTGTGTGTGTTAATATGTCCACATGCATGCACAGGTACACTTTGAGACCTGAAATGGGCATTGGTTGCCCTGGAGCTGAAGTTACAGGCCATTGTGAGCTGCCTTATAAAGGTGCTGAGAGCTGAACTGTGGTCCTCTGCAAGAGCAGCTCGTGCTCTTAACCACTGAGCCATCTCTCTCCAGCCTGGTAGTAAAATCTCTAATAAAATTGTTTTCATTGTCCTTTAGACAAGCTTCTGTAAATTATATACAAAAGGAATTAAAATGTGTGAAGATCACATCAGATCCGTTTGCTGAATGGCAAGCACTGAGTTTCCCAATGTAAAGAGGGTTAAAGTGGGAAAGCAAACCACGCCTGTCAGATCTAATGGCATGATTGCATTTTAACACCTCTCTTTAGTGCACAGTGTGGCTGACAGATGCAACTGGGAATAGTTAGAAAAACTGGGAACTCTGGAGCAGTCATCAGTGGAATGAAAACTCAGGAAGTCCCAGCGCCGTGGTAAAGGAGAAAGGCTCATTTCTCATTTCCTTTCATGCCCAGTGTGTTCAGATTAACTTTAAAGGAGCATGAGAGGTAGGTCAGAAGATTTTGTCTACAACTGAGTACTACCTGTGTGTGGAACCCATCTCAGCGGGCATCCAGTCATCAGCTAACAAGCCTGGCTAGGCCCCTTGACAACTGCCAGATATCCTATTGCAAATTAAATAGGAAACAGGGATAGACTTAGTTTCGCATTTAAAGGATTTCTTCAAGTTCAGCTTCAAATGAAGTTGTTGGTGCATGCATTTTTATTAAAGCTGGCTTTGTTGAGAAGGAAGGGATACCTTGACTGTCTCTGTGGTGTTATAGAAAATGCTGTGGGAAAATTAATGTCATTCAGTTCTGTACCTTCCCATGTCTATGTGGTGCATACAGTAATTCTCCTTGTAAATCTCAGAGGGTCGGCAAGCCCACGAAATGCAGCATGTTAGTGAACTTGCTTGTAGCTTTCAACAAATGTTTTATGGCAGAGTTCCTTTGAAGTATTTCTTTTTCAAGTTGGTCTTTCTGTGTCTTAGTAGTAACAAGAAATAAAACATGGTGAATTAGATTAGACTTTGAGGCACAAGAGGATGGATTCTGGATTTGAAGAAATATTAGCTGTAAAAACAGCATCTGTGTGCTCCTTAATGAAGTACCATGAATGTATCTCAGGGTGTCTGCACACTAACCCTTTATTTACTTGTTTTATCTGTATTTACTTTTCTCCATTTAAATTCAGTAAAACTCACTCTCCTCACACACAGTACTGGTAGTCTTTCTTGAACCCACTACAGAAGTTGAAATAGAATTCCGTCACTCCTTATCATGAGAGATTGCACCTAAGGCTGTTTGCCTGCAGGGCCATGCTTTACCACTGAGCTATATCCTTAACCCTTTGTGTGTGTGTGTGTGTGTGTGTGTGTGTGTGTGTGTGTACACGTACGTGTGTGTACATGTGTGTACGTGTGTGTATGTGTGTGTACATGAATATAGGCATACATAGGTGCCAAGACATGTGTATGTCAGAGCAGTGCCTCAGGTGTCAGTCCTTACCTTTTGCCTGTTTGGGACAGGATCACTTTCACTTCTGGGAATGAAAGACACACCCTCAGACATCCTCCTGTTTGTGTCTCATCTTGCTGCAGGAGCACTGAGATGATGCCCCACCATAGCCAGCTTTTACTTGGCTTCTGGAATTCTAACTCAGGACCTCACACTTGTATGGCAAGCTCTTTACCCACTAAGCCATTAGCTTATTTATATTTTGTTCTGAGATGGGCTCTTACTAACTTACCAAGGCTGGCCTTGACCTCACTCTATAGCTCAGGCAGGTCTTAAATTTATAACTCTCCTGCATAGTCTCCTAAATAGCTAGAATTACTGACCTGTGCCACCAAGCTTGGCTCACACAAAATCATTTATTCTTTATTATAGTCACTTAAAAGTAACTGTTGCCACGTTTGTGATAACAAGTGTTAATTGGCAACTTCACAGTATCTGGAGTCACCGGAGCAGCGGGCCTTTGGGCATGTGCATGGAAGATTACCTTGCCTGTGTTGATATGGGAAGGGTCCTGGTAATGGTGGGTAGGACTGTTCTTAGGCTGGACTGACTGAAGGGGAGGGAGGGAACTCGGCAAACATTGGGTCATCTTGACAGGATGCAGTGGGGCCAGTTCCCCAAGGCGTCTATCTGTCACCTTGAACTTTGAGCTAAAAATAAACTTTTTCCCACTTCAGTTTCTTTTGTTTGAGTATTTTATCACAGCAACTGGAAAAGAAATGAGGTGTAGGGATGAGAACTTTTAAGATCACGCCTTAGTAACTGGTGGGAGGATCTGAGTTTTGAATTGAAGCAGTTTAGCCTACAGAACTCATTTTCTTAATTACTAGTCCATTTTTGTAGTTAGAATCAGTTCCTATGAGTGATACTCCACAAGTAAAGCTTGTGGAATGGACCAGGGTCTCCAGGAATGGTTAAGAGGTCCACTGAAGGAACAGCTACAGGTTTCCCTTCCAGTGTGGAGCCCCGTCATCTCCTAATATCACCCCTCTAGCTAACACAGGGAAACTTGTTCAGTCAGCAGCAACACTCAGTGTTTTTTCTGTCCTCAGTGATGTGCATGTATTCAAGATACAGATCTTCTGATTGACCTTTCAGAGTGAGGAATCGCTGCACTCTCTTTATTCTGGTACTGATGGAAAACTCCTCTTGTCAATCTGTGGAAGGCAAAATCCACAGTACTCATGAAGCTAAGTCTGATGCTAACACACATGATAACACAAACCAGCCTTGCAGGATATTTTGTAATATTTAGAGATAAAGGTTTAGCTGGTAGTGGCTCAAGCCTTTAATCCCAGAATTTGGGAGGCAGAGGTAGGCGGATCTCTATGAGTCTGAGGCCAGCCTGGTCTAAAGAGTGAGTTTTGAGATAGCCAGGGTTACACTGTGAAATCCTGTCTTAGGGGAAAAAAAAAGTTTAACCTTGAGGTTATAGTTCCAAGTTTCCCCAGACTTCTATGTCAGTGACGTGTCTTGGGTGTACTTTGCATCTATTCATCCTATGGTAGGCAGCTTGGTTCCCAATGTGGTGATGCAGGATCTTAAGAGATGGGGACACGTAGAGTTCCTTTGTTATTTGGGGCACTGCTGTCAGAAGGACTTGTTAGCTCTTCTGGGGACTTGAGCTCTTCTGAGTGAGTTGTTAGGAATGAAAGTGGCCTGCTGTTTCAAGATATAATGCTTTTCTGGGCTTGGTGTTCCACATCTATATTCCACTACCCAAGAGGAGGAGGCAGAAGGATAATGACTTTGATACCAGCCTGGGCTACACAGTGAGATGCTATCTCAAGACATAAAGATAAAATAGCTTCCTCCCACACAGGCTCTTGCCATTGTGACATCTGCTACTATTAGGAACCTCAGCAGAGTCAGAACAAGTGTCCCTCAGGTCCTCCACCTGTGCCTTATCTGGAACCTCTAGAACTGTGAACTGAATGAGCCTCTTCATTATACGGCTGTTCTGCCTCAGGTATTCTGTCATAGACCAAAGAAGAGGTGCTTATTCCTCTCTCTTTACTTTGCTCATACGGCATGATTCTTGTTCTTGTTCATTCTCTGACTTTACTTATCAAGCACTGTTGCAAACTCAGAAAATATGAACTGGAGAGATGGCTCAGCAGTTAAGAGCACTGGCTGCTCTTCCAGAGGTCCTGAGTTCAATTCCCAGCAACCACATGGTGGCTCACAACTATCTATAATGAGATCTGGTGCCCTCTTCTGGCCTGCAGGCATACATACAGGCAGAACACTATACATAATAAATAAATAAATCTTAAAAAAAAAAAAAGTACTTTATACAGAAACATAAAATTCCCTTTTGTATGTAGCATAAATCTTAAAAGGTCTTATTAATAAAAACAAACCCGGAGTCAGGTATTGAGGTAAATGCTGAAAGATCAGAGAGACAGAACCAGCCACAGCTAACCTCACCTCCCCAATTCCTCAAACTGGAAGCCTCTGTGCCCTCATCCAAATGGATCTCAGCTGAACTGCTGCTAAAAGCCTAAAAGCTTAACAGCCTAGTTCTTGGTCCTCATGCCTTATATACCTTTCTGCTTCCTGCCATCACTTCCTGGGATTAAAGGTGCGTGCCATCATGCCTGGCTGTTTCCAGTGTGGCTTTGAACTCACAGAGATCCAGACGGATCTCTGCCTCTGGAATGCTAGGATTAAAGGTGTATGTGCCACTGCCTAAATCTATGTTTAATGTAGTGGCTGCCTTGCTCTCTGACCGCCCCCCCCCCATAAGTTTATTGGGGCGCATAATATATCAAACACATTTGTGTTTCCACTTTAATGGGTAGAACAAACAGGAAATAATAAACATATAACAAATAAATTAAAGAGCACATTTACAAAAAAAGCCACAGGAAAAAGGTAGATCATTATAAAGAAAAATGAAAATGCTAGGTATGTGGAGCAAGAGTTCATTAAAATTACATTGGCTGGGCACCAGGCTGAGCTCCAGTCATCCAATCAGTGAGAGTGAGGAGGGATTCTTTGAGCAAGGGACATTGAGATCATGATGGGAAAACATACAGAGACAGACAGCCAAACTAGTAGAAACTCATGAACTGTGGACCAATAGCTGTGGGCCCCCATGGGACTGGACTAGGCCCTGTGGATAAGCTAAACAAGTTGTTTAGCTTGAACTGTTTAGGGGACCCCCAGGCAGTGGGATCAGGATCTCTTCCGGATGTATGAGCTGGCTTTTTGGAGCCCAGTGACTATGATGGGACACATTGTGCAGCCTTGGTACAGCGGGGAGGAGCTTGGACCTGCCTCAACTGAATGTACCAGGCTCTGCTGACTCCCCATGGGAGACTTTTTCCTTAGAGAAGGTGGAATGGGGAGTGGGTTGGGGGGGAAGGCTGGGGGGTGGGATGAGAGGGGGATCTGTGGTTGGTATGTAAAATAAATAAAAAATTTCTTAATAATAAAAATAAAAATAAAGTTACATTGGGTGCCAGAGAGATGGCTCAGCAGTCAACAGCACTTGTTGCTTGTGCAGAGGCCATGGGTTCAGTTCCCAGCATCCACATGGTGGTTCACAATCATCCATAACTCTAGTTTCAGCCGATCGGACACCATTCTCTGACCTCCAAGGGCACCAGGCACATATGTTGTGCATATTCATTCATACATACATACATACATACATACATGGAGGCAAAATACTTAATATAATAAGTAATAAATTATGTTGTCATGGAATACTGTGAAAGAGTCATTGAGCATAGACTTAGAGGAGAGAAAAGGGCATCTGGAGAAGAGACAACAACAAGTAGAAGGAAATCCAGTGCAAGGCCCCAAGAGGGCACGAGGCTAGGGGGTTTGGGGAACCACTAAGGGGTCAATAAGCCTGGAACAGGATAGGAAGGAAGTCCAGAGGAACTACTAGAGGTCATCGCTGGAGGCCGGGTGTGTATTTGATTCATTCTCATTGAGGGGAATTGAAGCATTTTAATATTTTTAAAATTCCAAATATAAAAGTAAAAGGATTAGCTTCCTGTGTCTGTCTGTCATCTCCACAGGTAGTTCATAGTTGGTTCTGTTCATTACACTCTATTCAGTCTTTCAGGATGTCTTAAAGACAGTCATCCAGGCTGTCTTAAAGACAAACATCAGATTCTTTCATTATAACTTAAGACCTTTTTTTTTTTTTGTTCTTGATGTTTGGAGACAGGGCTTCTCTGTGTTGCCCTGGCTGTCCTGGAATTCACTCTGTATACCAGGCTGGCCTCTACCTAAGAGATCCATCCCTCCGAGTGCTGGGATTAAAGGCATGGGCCACCACTGCCCAGCTAATTTAAAACCTTTTTTTTTTTTTTTTTTTGAGCTGAGGATCGAACTCAGGGCCTTGCGCTTGCTAGGCAAGCCCTCTACCACTGAGCTAAATCCCCAGCCCTTGTTTTGTTTTGAGATACGACTTCATATAGCACACAACCTGGCCTCTAGCTTGCTGTGTAGCCAAGGCTGGCCTTTGAATACCTGATCTTACTAAGTGCTGGGATTGTAGGTGGTATGCCAGCATGCCAAGCTTTCATTGTAAATATTTAAGCATCCAGTTCTAAAAGATAAGAGCTGCATTAGCAGCATGACACTAATATCACTATACTCTTGAAATTAACGCCTTACAATGTCATCAGGTAACGGTTCTTTCTTGGAGGTGCTGTGAATATGGGTGTACTTTTACTCTCTGTTTCCATCAAACTCTTTAGTATCTCCACATCGTGATGAGATTGTTTCTTTCTCCTCCTTCGTATCTTGTAGCATGAATCTTAAAGAATCTTATTAATAAAATCAAACTGAGGCCAGTTATTGGGGTGAATGCTGGAAGGTCAGAGAAACAGAAGAAGCCACAGCTACCTGACCTTGCCAGTTCCTCAGCTGATCCTGTTTCCTCAGACTGGATGTCTCTGAGTCCTCATCCACATGAATCTCAGCTGCACTGTGCTGCTCCAAAGCCTAAAAGCTTAACCAGCCAAATGCTGCTAGTTTCTGGTCTTCACGCTTTATATATCTTTCTACTTTCTGCCATCACTTCCCTGGGATTAAAGGCTGGATTTCTGGGATTTAAAGGCATGTGTCACCTTGCCTGGCTGTTTCTAATGTGGCCTTGAACTCAGAGATCCAGAGGTATTTCTGTCTCTGAAATGCTAGGATTAAAGGCGTGTGCTACCACTGCCTATCCTCATGTTTAATATTGTGGCCGTCCTGTTCTCTGACCCCACCAGATAAGTTTATTTCAGGGAACACACAATATTTTGGGGAACATAATACCACATTATCTCCTCTCCCTCTTCTTTTTCCCACTTCCTATCTACATATTTGCTGCAGGATCTGGATTTTTGCTCTACATGGGTTTTCACAATCTGCAGTTTACTTGTAGCAAGCATCCTAATAGATGTGTTTCGCGTGGTCTTCTGTATCCCATAAACTGATGGTGGTTCTAAAGCCTTCTTCCAATGTTAGGTTCAGTGATTTAGTGGAGGCTGTTTTATAGTTAGGTGTGATTTCAGCAGACATCCATTCAGTCATTAAGTCAGTACAGGCTGCAAATGATGGCAGTCCAAGCCTTCATTAGCTCAAGTGCTTCCATAAAGAGAACTTCCTTTGGTGAACTCTAGGACCTGGTGGTAGTTTGTTTACAAAAGTAGTAAGTGGCTTTTCTGTTCAATCATTGTTTTTACTATAGTAAGATGATTCCTTAGCTTCTTGCAGGTAATCACCAACAGTTGTGCCTATTTTTTTTAATCATTCTGATTCATGGATTTAAAGTCATTTAATGGGAGCTGGTCATGATAGCACATGCCTTTAATTCCAGCCCTCAGGAGACAGAGGGAGGCAGCTCTCTTGAGTTCAAGGCTAACTTGGTCTACCAAGTGAGTTCCAGTACACCTGGGGCTACAATAGAGATGGCCTGTCTCCTAAGGAAAAGAAAAGAAAAGAAAAAGAAAAGAAATTTGATGGGTGTCAATACAACACAGTTGCTTCTGTCCACTGATGTTTTGATCATCCTGACTCTGGCATATGGGGCTAGTGGTCTGCAGAAGCTGGTTCCCACTCACTTACAAAGGCTCACTAATTCACTGACAAATACTGTTGAGATTTCAGGAAGTGTGTAGGTTGGTTGTGAAACACAGTCCTCATTAAAAGTCATGTAAACTTAAATAAATTACACTAAAAGCAAGATACTCAGGCCATCACATCTTAGTTCTTTTCTACTTAAGCTTGCTGTAATATGTGCTACAGAATACTACATAACTGTCTACTGTCAACTGCTCATCTTACCGTCAAGTTGAAACTGGTCACGATGGAAGGATCTGTATCACAGAAGTCAGCAAGTGCTCCATGTCATGGCTTGATTATTGTTTTGCTGGTTGTCTTGATTTGAGAACGTGATGGTGAAATACTGAAAATGCATGTTGGGCTCCAAAATGAGTCCTTTCTGTTGTTCTTTGGTCGGTTGTAAGCCATGAGGAATAGCCTTTCAGCATTCTGCAGCAAAGAGACTATTCCCACTATTAACCTCAAGTGGAATTCTGACATACACCATCCTTAATTTTGCTTCGGATTCAACCAGAGGTCAGCAGCTTGTGCCTGGTTCTATAGATTGAATCTCATTGGAGCACAGGTGTCTGTTTGTTTCCATGTTATCTGTGGCAGCCTTGATCCTGCCTTGGCAGTCAAGAGTAGGTGTGTGACAGATGCTGAATATCCCACAAACCTATGCTGTTTGCCATCTAGACCTCTAAGCAAAAGCTTACTTCTCCAGGCTAAACTCGCCTCTGTACCAGAAATACATTCATTCATCAGTTGAAAACATAGTGTTTGGCTACTGATACATTATTTTGGCAAATATCAGCAAAAATATTCTGTAATAATAAATTGTATATATGGGGTTTATAACAAATAGTACTATATTTTAAAATTATGTTCTATGAATCCCTTAGGTCACTAAAAATTAAACATAGCTTGTGTGCATAGTGTCATGTCCTGAGCAGTTGGTAAATATTGACCAGCACACCACTCCGTTTACTTGAACTGTCCTCTAGGAAGTGAATCCAGTAACTGATTCCATTGCTGAAATGACTTTGCCCTCTGAATGGGAAATTGGAAATGGAGTACGCAGAAAGAACCATTGGTTTTACAAGAAACATGTATGTAAAACTCAGCAGAGATAGCTAGGAGGTCAAAGAAATTCCTGTCAGCAGTGAGTATTGCAAATATTCATAGTTTGTACCTTTAAAGATTTTTAATTTTATTTTATGTGTAAGAGGGGTTTGCCTACATGTGTGTATGTATAGGATATGCATGTCTGGTGCCTACAGAGGTTAGGAGAGGATGTCAGGTTCCCTGGAGTTAGAGGTAGGAATGGTTATGAGCCACAGCAACTGCTCTTAACCAATGAGACATGTCTCCAAACCCTGTAAGTTGTATTTAAATTTTGCTGTTGATTTCTGGAAGCTCTGGCCTCTAAGCTACCGTAGTAGATAGTCAGAAGGAAACATATGGCCCAGACAGTGAGCTCTGTGTGCCCACTGTTGTGCTGGACATGGGAAGATATGCATGTTTGCTTGATTGAGTTCATTTTTGCCGAACTCTCAGGTCTGTAACACACCACTGATCATACTGACAGATTGGGTCATTCTGGCCTGATCCTGCTTGACATCTTGTATGTTAGAGAAGAGGAGAAGTTGAACTTCACTCATTTGTTATAATGTGAGTGAGTGACTTTATCAGATCAAGTCTCTGAATGCTAGAAGAACGTTTCCTCAGTGGAGCAGCTGTGGACACACAGCTTGCCTAATTAGTCCACATTCTCAGTATTTCTTCTCTAAGTTTCTTACGGTTTTCAGCATCAATGTAAGAGTTAGTCTTTCGGTGGTTTGGAGGATACTCCCCCATGGCCAATTTCAAGTCTGCAGTGGAAGGCCATGGATTGTAGAAGAGAACGAGGACTTCCATTGTGAGGGGATCCAATGTACATTGATGAGGGGACCGCAAGCCTGGCAGCAGCAGCTTTGTTAGTGATGTAACTGAGCCCAGCCATAAGCTTCCATGATTGACCTATCCCAGAGCAGCCCTGGGGATCTCACATTTTATAGTAGACAAACACCCGAGAAAAGTTGCTGTCACTCAGTTTTTTAAAAAGATATGTAAAGTGAAAACAAAAATGCTGTCTACTGAATGCCATGTGCCTGAGTCCTTTGTGAAGTGACAAGTCCTTCCAAAAGCTGTGTGCTCATCTCCTAGTTTTCAATAATATCTATTTGTTGTATGTGGTACTGAGCTTCGCAAGGATGTCTTCATACTAATGTAATATACTTTGAACTTACTTCCTACAAATGCAATGAACTCCCCCCACCCCTCCTCTAGACAACATCACTTTTTCCTTGTCATGTGTGCTTGCATGTGTAGGTTTAGAGGAGTATCTAGTCATAAAGTTAAGATCATAACACTGAGGAACCATCTTGAACTCTTCCATCACTAGCAGAAAGGTAGATAGTGCTGTATATTTAAAATATTATGTAACAACATTGTCATCCCTTCCCCAAAAAAGACCCAAGGACAGTGCACTCCCCAGGGTTCTGAAGTTCCTTTTGAAATTACTTTTTAATTGGAATCCAATCTTGTCTTCGTTGGAGTAACAATTAGTGCAGGTAAACCCTGTTTCTAAGGTGATCGGATTTGAAGCATCTTGTTGTTGTCTAAATGAATGTCTCTGAAGGGAAAAAAGGGCAAAACTAGAAATTAACTGAACTAAAATTCAGGGTCTTCACCACACTCTTCGCTCATTTCTGAAGCCTTCTCTTCACTGCCCCAGGGCTGCGCTTTACCCATTTGCTAGCTGGAGCTGTCTCAGATCTGCTCCCCAGGCGGTGTGGCCAGGAGGTGGTTCTCTGGAACCAGAGCAGGACTTGGCAGGATGCCTGTGGGATCGCAATGGCTATTCCCAGAGTGGAAGGTTTGGTGCCGGCCAGTCTTTGGAACATTAGAGTGAACACTGGGTAGTGTATTACTTGGTGGACGACTCTCCTCAGACCTGCTCTAGAGTTTTAAAAGGCATTTTGATTTTATGTTGCCTGAATTCATCATCCTATTTGTGAGTTATTTCATGAAAGGGCAATTGTATTTTGATTTGAGGGAAATCATGACTTTTTTCTTTCACACGGGTATATATGTAAGCAGAGCTCTTAGCTTTCTCTTCGCTTGTGAATGTGATTATTTACCTGAGTATATTAAGTGATGTTTTGTTAAGGTCAGAGAGAAAACGATAGGAGAGTGTTGGAGACATTAGGAGTCTACTGCTCATTCTCTGCATTCCTAGGGAACTGATTTCCAGCTGTATCACACCCCTGGCCCTTTTCAACATTCCTTTTTTTTTTTTTTTTCTAATGACCTTAGGGATTTCTCAGAAACCTTATGTCAGTTGAATTACTTGAGTAGGGAAGGTGAGAATTTGAGAGTTATGGGGCCACAAATTACAAACAGCAATCGAATGTCTTCTGTAGCATATTAACTTGAACTTTGCTTTATTACAGAGTGGAATATGAAATCATTTTACATCCTTATATACCATAGTAAAGGAATTACTCTTTTACGATGGTGGTTGGCCTGGGTGTCAAGGGCTTTTCCTAAAGAATTTTGAGAGTAGAATAATAAAGTCCTCATCTTCAGTTCATTTATTTACAGACTGTCAAAGAAATGGGTGGCATCACTGGTGGCTTAGAGCAGTTTTGTGTCATTTGGACTTGGTTGTTGTACTTTTTCTTTTTCCATCTAGCATTTGCTGTTTTGGAATATTCTGGATTGTGCAATCACTTCTGTCAAGTTGTCTACAGTTATCATCACAGGGCTTGCCTATTGTTGGACACACTTCGTTTTTTTTACCGGCTCTGATCCTGACTGCTCAGTTAGAAAATTCTAGGCTGTTAAAAGCCTAACATAAACCCTGTCTTAAAAAAAAAAAAAAAAAAAAAAATCCAAAAAACATAATGTTGATTCCTCAGTTACTAACTAATTCATGCTGATGTGTCATAAATGAGAACTTATTTTAGGGTATTTGTGAGTTTAATGTATGAAATCCAGTGGCTATTAATTATTTTTTATTGTTTTTAAATTTTATATGTCTAGGGGAGGAGGGGAAGTGTAAAGGTCAGAGGACAACCTCCAGGAGTTTCTTCTCTCCTTCCACCACGTGGGTTCCAGGGATTTCAACTCATGTCATCAAGCTTGGTGGCAAGCACCTTTCCGCACTAAGCCATCTTGTTGGCCCTATTCTTTTAATATCTGTTACTTCAACGTCATTTTTCATCATGAGATCCACTGGTTCATTAGAGAGATTTGTGTGTTGAGTTTGGGGTTTTTTTTTGTCATCAAAGATACTACTTCTTATATGTTTTATTACAAATTGGGCTATAGAATCTTATGAGACGGTACTTTTGGCCTTATTTACCCAAGTCCAATTCTCTTCATGCTCTAGTGAGGTAGAAAACTGAGTACCCTCAGTAGTCCATCCCTTTGGTTTCTAGTATAGTTAAAGCAAACTGTTATTATTGGTATTATAAAGAAACAAATCAGGGCTGGAGAGATGGCTCAGTATTTAAGATCACTGGCTGCTTTTTCAGATCCTGAGTTCAATTCCCAGCACCCACATGGTGCCTCACAACCATCTGTAATGAGATCTGGTGCCCTCTTCTGGCCTGCAGGGACACATGCAGACAGAATACTATATACATAATAAATAAAAAGTTAAATAAATAAATAAATAAATCTTTTTTTAAAAAAAAAAAAAAGAAAAAGAAATAATTCTAGCTTTTATTTCCCCTTCTTTGCATGTGTGCAATGTGGTGGGACCCCAAATGACTAAGGCCTTCTAACCCATCTGAAAGAAATGCAGTGTCTCAGATTGGGTGCAATTTAGTCGGTAGAATACTTGCTTGGCGTACACTAAGTTCTGCATTCAGTACCTGGCACATCCCAGAAGCTGGTCATGGTGGCATAGCTGTAATCCCAGCATTCAGGCACTGGAGATATGGTCTCTCTTCTTAGTGAATAAAAGGAAAATACGTCACAAAAGTGTGGTATAAGCCAAAAAAAAATCTAGTTTGTTTTAATAAAACTTTGGTCTTCAGACAGTATTTAATTTCAAAGGCTGTGTAGCTAGAGTTTTCCTGCCTGGCCCACAGTCAGGACAAATCTCTCTCACCCGCCAGTCCCACAGCTGCTCAGACCCAACCAAGTAAACACACAGAGACTTATATTGCTTACACACTGTATGGCTGTAGCAGGCTTCTTGCTATCTAGTTCTTCTATCTTAAATTAACCCATTTCTATTAATCTATAAGTTGCCACGTGGCTTGTGGCTTACCATTACCTTATATCTTGTCATGGCGGCGGCTGGCAGTGTCTCTTCTGCCTCAGCCTTCCACTTCCCAGAATTCTCTCTCCTTATCCCGCCTATACTTCCTGCCTGGCCAATTGCTACTGGCCAATCAGTGTTTTATTTATTAACCAATCAGAGCAACACACGTAACATACAGAACATCCCACAGCAGCTTTTTTTTTTTTTTTTTTTAAGATTTATTTATTTATTATGTATACAGAAGAGGGCGCCAGATCTCATTACAGATGGTTGTGAGCCACCATGTGGTTGCTGGGAATTGAACTCAGGACCTCCGGAAGAGCAGTCAGTGCTTTTAACCTCTGAGCCGTATCTCCAGCCCCCCACAGCAGTCTTGATATCCCATTTCAAGTAGGTGGGGCACTTGCTACTACATTGTGAATGGGCTTGTTAGTATCAAGTCTAGCCACGAACTAACTTTTTCTGAGCAGCATTTGGTGTTCTCTGTGTGTATTGCTTCAAGAACATCTATGGAGCCCTCAGAGGTCCTCTGAGGTATGTATCACCCTCATTTTAGGTGAAAAATAAAGCTAAAAACCCGAACAGGTACAGGGGAGGTGCCTGACTACTCTTTGCGTGGGAGATCCATTGACAGAGCCAGGTTTATATAATAGCATGAGGTTTTGTTTCTTAATCTTGTAGTCAGTGAGTGTAAGCGACAAGTGGGGTACACAGCTGTTCTGAAAATCAGACCATCTTTCCTTGTTTAATTTGGATGGCCTGAGTGTTGGTTCAGAGGACCCCAGGCTTGTCTGCTTGCTTCTTCATCTTCTTCAGGGTGCTCTTCACAAGCTGCTGTCCAATCGGGGATATTTTGGGGGTGCCTTACTGAGAATTGTAACCTATCCTCTGTTCGTGGACATGTGCCATTCAAACCTTGCTGTGTAGATTCTGGACTCCAGGAAAGCAGCACTGAAGTCCAGACTTATCTGACTTGGGCTTTTTCGTCAGCTCATTTCTGGTGAGGCTAGAAGGATCATGATGCAGTCTGTTCTGACACTCTTGGCTCAGAAAATCAGACTGAGCTGTGCTTGCTTGCTCACCATGGACTGGACTGATCTCATTTCCTTCATCCTTGTCTTTGCTTTTTGTCATCCTCCTCTTCTTTCTTTTCTCTCCCTGCGGCAGGGTTTCTCTGTCATCATCATGCTTAGTTCCCTAGCATTCCTAGCTGTTTAAAAAAAAATTTTTTTTTTTTGTTTTGTTTTTTGAGACAAGGTTTCTCTGTAGCTTTGGAGGCTGTCCTGGAACTCGCTTTGTAGACCAAGCTGGCCTCGAACTCACAGAGATCCACCTGCCTCTGCCTCCCGAGTGCTGGGATTACAGGCATGCACCAACACTGCCAGGCTATTTTTTGTTTTGTTTTTTTGTTTTTCGAGATAGGGTTTCCCTGTGTAGCTTTGCGCCTTTCCTGGAACTCACTTGGTAGCCCAGGCTGTCCTCGAACTCACAGAGATCTACCTGCCTCTGCCTCCCGAGTTACTGGGATTAAAAGCGCACGCCACCACTGCCTGGCAAAAAAATTTTTTAAGTCTTATTTTTTATTTTCTGTGTGTGAATGTTTTGCCTGCATATATATACTCCACAGGTGTGCCTGATAGACTCAGAGGTCAGAAGAGGTTGTCACATCCCCTGGAACTGGAGTTAGGATGGTTATGAGCCACCATGTCAGTTTTGAGAACCAAACCCAGGTCCTCTGCAAGAGTAGCAAGTGCTTTTCACCTCTGAGCATCTTTCCAGGCCCTAGCATCTTCCGGTTTTATGCTTTACAATCCATCAAATACTAAACGTGATTACTAATGGCCACTATATAGACTGAAATTCACTCTGACATTTTCTGTAAAACTTATTTTATTTGGTCTATGATGCAATAAAGTTATTACTTTTTTTAAAAATGAGTTTATTACCTTCAAAATGTTTCTAAAAGTAACTGATAATGCAGGATCAGGAATACAGTGATTTGGTCTTACTATTTCTGGCTCTGTGCTGATGCTTTAGATGGCACAGTGAATGCACAAGGTTGCCCTGAGGATTTTAAACTCTCAATGGAAAACACAGCTTAACATCCGCCAGACACTTGTGTGCTGCTCACTCACCATGCTTTATAGGCTTAGCATTAGGGTACACTGAATTCCTTTGGATGATGTCATATCTTTTCAAAACTAGATTTTTAGTCATTGCTATGATTGAACAATAGGAGGTACATAAAATCTACTGAAAAACAGAAACTAGATCCAATTTAGCAAAGTTTTACATATCTGTGCATATTTTGTTTAAACAGTTAACTAAGTCATTATTACGTGAATTCTAAATTGTTAGTCTATAACTACTTAACCAATAGAATCATTTTGGTGGCCTGAAACAGTAAGGGCACTGTGAACTGAAAAAGCTTCATTGCCATTTGATTAATCTCTAGTAAGAGATAATAGCACCATCAACAGGAACATTTAAAGAGTTGAGCAAAAAGAGCTTGTCTATAACAAACTCAGGGATGTAAGCTGAGATTGCTGTCCATCATCAATTCTGTAATTCTTTGAACTCTGTATCTTTATTAAGCTTTGATTTAAAATTCCATGTTGTTTAGTTAGCTTTCTTCAAGAAGTTCTACTTTAGAACTGTTTAGAATTGTTTTCAATAGTAAAATGTGTAGAAGCCATATAAATCTCCAGATTTCGTCTTGTAGAAAGGAGTTTTGGTTAGGGGCTCAGTTTCTATAACCCAGATAAAGACAGTGCCAATATTCAGTGTTTGTTTGTTTATTTGTTTGTTGAGACAGGGTCTCTCTATGTCCCCCTGGCTTTCTTGGAGCTCTCTGTTTACCAAGCTGGCCTCGAACTCATGTTGACTCTCCTGCCTTTGCCTCTGCTAGGATTTAAAAACGTGTACCACCATACCTAGCAGATTCAGTGTTTTAAATGTCTCCACAACTGTTTTGGAAATGACTTTAGGTCAGAGTTCTCCTACAGGATCTTTGCTGCCCCTGTATCATAACCACTGCCTCCCTCCAAAAGTAACTGTACACTTTCAGTTGAAAGCTTTTATATTGACGATTTTGTCTTCCTGTGCTGTCCCGTTAACCTATTGGTATAGTTTATGGAGTCAAAAATGCAGAAATGTGTGACTCCTTCATGTGCTCAGTTTGCAGGTTAGCAGAGTGACTGAAGTTGTATGCATTATCAACTAGTTGGTTCAGCAGCAAGAGCCTTGTCCCATTTGTCCTTTATTTCCAGAATCATCAACGTAGGCGTCTTACTAGCTCTCAGGATGCTGCAGGCTAATCTTGTATGCTCCCTGGCTTAAATCTAGAATCATCCACTTCTCAGAACAGTCTTGGCTTTACAAAAGCTCTGGTGGATATCGATGGCTGTATTGACGGGTTATTCTTTTACTGCTTCACAGACACCCTAACACTGCCTGTTGATGTCCACTGTTGCTATAAGAAGCCAGACATTGTTTGCATTGCTGTTTCATGGGTCTAGGTGTTGTCATTTTGTAGGATTTTTGTTGATGCTACTTTTAAGACTTTGTGTTTGGTTCGCAGCAGTTTGACTGCAGTTTCATCCTTTTATGCTTGGGAAACATACTTTTTCTGATCTATCCTGTCATCTCTTTTGGAGACCTCAATTAAACAGATATTAGACTTCATTTTTTGAATATTTATTTTTAATCATGTGTATGTGTCTATGTGGGCATATGTGCACATGAGTACAGGTGCCTGTGAAGGCCAAAGGTATCAGATCCCCTGGAGCTGGAGTCACGAGCAGTTCTGAGACACATGACTTGGGTTCTGGAACCAAATTCAGGTCCTCTGTAAAAGCAATGCACACGTTTAACTGCTGAGCCATCTCAGCATCCCTAGGGTTAGACTTTTTGTTTTGTTTTATTTGAGGTAGGATCTTTCTATGTATCTCTGGCTGCCCTAGAATGCACTTTGTAGACCAGGCTGGTCTTGAACTCAGAGATTTTACTGCCTGTGTTTCCTGGGTGCTGGGATTAGGGTTAGACTTCTTAACATGGTTCTATATATCCTTGATCATCTACTCATTTATTCAAAATTTATTCTTTCTGTTCTTCAGATATAGTGATAATATATTCATCTGTATTTAAGGCCATTGGCTTCTGCAGCAATACATAGCTAATTTTTAACTTAGGATCAGTATTTTCCAGTTCTGTCTTTAATATGTGTGTGTTTGTTCAGGTGTGTGTTCATATGTGTGCAGGTGCACATATGTATCAAGCATGTGCACATATGTGTGGAGGCCAGAGGACAATTTCAGGTGTTCTCAGGAACTCATACACTTCCTTTAGACATGGTGATCTTGTTGTTCTGGAACTTATCAATTCAACTAGAATGGCTGGCCAGCCAGCTCTGGACTGTCTCCTCCTCTCCAGCGCTGGGATCCCACATCCGAGGAGGTGACTTTACCCACGAAGCTGTCTCCCCAGCCTCACTCCTTGAGTTATCATCTGGCTTGCTTTGATGATTCCGTTTCCTCCTCTGAGATTGCCAATGATTATCGCTTATGTTTTGAACATGGTGAGGGATAGCCTCCTGTGGTCATCTTAGTGTGGTTCTCACTGCCTTTTCTTTGGTGTACAGGTTAGGCTTTGCAAGCATTTCTTTGTCTATCTAATAATTCTTAGTTATGGTCTTGACATTGTTAGTGTTAGTCTGTAGAACACTTGGAGTTTGTTGATTGGGTTTCGTCGGTTGCTTGTATCAGCAGGAAATCCATTTGTCTAAACTCAGACTCGAAGCTGTGTCTTGTAGGTTGCGCAGCAGCTGAAGTCTGCATGGTTCAGTGTTGCTGGTGGTACTCTTCTTACTCCTTTTGAGATAGCTTAGCATTATGTACCCCATACTGGCCTTCCAGCTAGGCTTCTCTTATCTCAGCCTCCTGAGTTCCGGGGTTGCAGTGTGTGTCGTGTCACACCGGGCACTTTTTAGGAACCTGCCTTTTTAGTCTTGATTGACATATACCTGGGATACAGTAAATCCCATGTGTTTAAAGTCTACTTTTTGATAAGTTTTGAGGTGTATAAATACTTCTGAAACCATTGTCAAAGACAGAATAAGGAAATGCCCACCTCCTCAAGAGTCTCCTCTTTCCTTCTTTCCAGCTCTGTTCCTGGGTAACTACTGGCATGTTTTTCATTATGTTAGCTTCATCATTTATTTGTTTGTTTGTTTGTTTACTCACATAATTATCTTTTTTCACTCACATAATTATTTTAAGGTTCATCCATGTTATTACAAATTTCTATACTCTGATCTATTGTGGGATCACAATTTATTTTATATATATATACCACAGTTTAGTTCCCCATTCACCTGTTAATAGGCGTTTGGGTTGTTTCTTGTTTTACACTGCTTCAGATAAAGTTGCTGTGAGCATTTATGTTTTCATTTATCACAGATAAATACCTAGGAACGGGGAGGCTAAGAGAGATAAACTTTTTAATCTCTGATCTTGGGATCAGATATTGTCTATGAAAATGCAGAGAGCGGTATGAGAGCATCTTCTTTACTTGCCAGTAAGCTGGCGTTTTTTAGACCCTCCGAACACTTGCCATGAGGCCTTTGCCTTCCCACAGTAGGCTTTGGATCAGCCTGCTGACTTCTGCAAAAAAGACTACGGACAATTTATTGGGATTGTCGGAAATCTATAGGTCAATTTGAAGAAAATTTCTGCCCTGACAATGCTGAGCCTTCCAATTAATGAGCATGATTTATCTCTCACTTCCTTATCTTGTTTGATTTTTCTCAGCATTGTGCAGTAGTTTTCGGTGTGCCTCTTGTACATAATTTATCAACTTACCCATAAATATTTTATATTTAATACTATTTTACATGACTGGGGTTTTATTTAATTATGCACTTGGCTTAAGAGTCATTTAAGTTCAAGGCACAATTGAGCAGAACATAGAGAAAATTTGGGGATAGCCCGCCAACGCCCAACATGAGGATGGTGGTCTAAGGAGCCGGGGTGGCATGCTGCTATTGTTCCACCGCTCTTGTTTACCTAAGAGTCACTCTTGTCTTCACTTTTTCCCTTTCAACGAGACAGGAAAACACCACAGTAGTATCGTACAGAATGAAAAACCTCTTTCCCCACCTTGCCTCTGGTAACCCTCTTCCCTCCAAGTCCCTAGCAGCCACTGGTCTTTCCACCATCTCCGTAGTTGTGTGCTTGAGACTCCATCGTGACTTCCCATGCTTGGTCGTCCACTTCTTTAGCTCTGCATAGTATCCCACTGCCCTGTGTATCACAGATTAACCACTTACCCACTGAGGAGCATCTAGTTGCTTCCTAGTTGCTAACCTATCTCATTATGACTAAAGCTGCTGTAAAAATCTGCACACAGGTTTTTTTGTTTGTTTGTTTATTTGTTTTGTGGATACATTTTCAACTCATTTGGGCAGCTTGAAGTGTTGCTGTCATCATCATTACCTGACTGCAGAGCCTGTCCTGTGCTTTTATAGTTAAAAGTAGAAGCCAGCACCCCAGTCCCCAATTCATCTATTGCCCCCCCCATCAATCTCCTTTGTAGAATTTGTTTGCTAATCACATGCTTCCATCCTTTGATTCCACAAGCATTGCAGCTTTCCATTTCTGCCCCAGCGATTTCACAAAGCACTGCCTGCCCTCAGACAGAAGACCCCCCCCCCCCTCAAATGCGACACTCCCCAGCCTTGGCCCTTTTCCGAGTGTAACTGTCTTTCAAGTTTGCTTGCTTGTCCTTGCTTTCTGGAACCTTCAAACAATTGTTTTTAGTGGTTTATCCAGAGTTCCTATCTATTAACCAAGAAAGGCTTGCTCTGATATGCAACTTGACAGTTTGTAGAAACTAGACTCTGACCCACAAATTTTCAGATTTGTGTTCAGGGCCCTAGCCTGGACACCCATAGCCATTGGTTTGAGCCTTGTTTCCAGACCTTTTTCCCTTGTGTGTAACATGTTTGTTTTCCCTTTTCTGAAAGTGTAAGGAGTTCGTCAGAATGTCTTGGTAGCAGTTGCTCTGAGCTGCATTTTGTGGCACACACTGTCTTTTATGAGTAGTTAGTTGAGAATCTGGAGGAAATCTGCCTGGAGTGTTGTGTCCAGTTTGACTGCTCTTTGTTTGAGTAGTTAGTTGAGAATCTGGAGGAAATCTGCCTGGAGTACTGTGTCCAGTGGACTGCTCTCTGTTTGAGTAGTTAGTAGAATCTGGGGGAAATCTGCCTGGAGTACTGTGTCCAGTGGACTGCTCTCTGTTGGCTCCCTTGGGCTCGTGCTGGCCACCATGCTGCAGCCTTCTTGCTTTTCTTCACCATTTGCCGTTTCCTGTGAATTCTTAACCTCTTTGGGAGTTGTAGACATTTACTTCCTTTACCTTCTGAATTGAAGACATTCATTTATGTGCTGCTGTGTTACTTTCAAGTTCAGTCTTCATTTCCAAAATATTTGTTCACTTTTTTAGATACATTTATTTTATGTGTATGAATGTTTTGCCTGCATGTCTGTATGTGCACCATATATGTGCCCAGTGCCCATAGAGGTCAGAAGAGGGTGTCAGAACCCCTGGAACTTAAGGTAGGGATAAGTGGGAACCATCATGTGGTGCTGGAAAATGACCCTGGAGCCTCTCCAAGAGCAGCAAGAGCTCTTACGTCCTGAGCCAGCTCTCCAGCCCTCTTCGTAGACTTGGAAAATCGCTGTTTGCATGTTTAAATTTAGTGATTATAGGCGTTCGTCCTTTAAAAACGGTAGATAATTAGGAGTTAGAAACAGTGGCTTGGAATATTACACTAATAATAGTGAAAGTATACACACACACACGTGCGTGAACACACATGGCTTGTGCGCGCGCGCGCGCGCGCACACACACACACACACACACACACACACACACACACACACACACACACTCTGAGAGCTTGTGAAACATAGCCATGCAGAGGAAACAGCAGACTTCTGAACCTATGATCACTTTTCTCCTGCCTTTTGTAATCCATCCTGCCTTTACGTCCCAAAATCTCACCAGTCATTCCTTTGTAAGTTCTGACGGTTTGGGGGAAGTAGATCCTTGTAAAAATGTAATTTCAGATCTGGAATTTGAAAATGGCTATACAGACTACCATGTGGGTATATTCTGTTCACTTTTATAGCTACTACAGTTTTCTTGTACTTTCAAAATCCGTTCTTGTTTCTTCTGTTTTTCCTCCCACTAACAACATAGATTATAATTTCTTTACAGATGCATTGCTGCCTAATGAAGTAATGAAGGGTGCTTTTAGTGGTTCGTTACAAAATAAAAGGTTAGATGTAAGTTTCATTTCTCTCTCAGTTTCCCTTATAAAATTGAAAATTTCACCATTAATAAGAAATGAAGACCTGTTGTTGATGTGGTAACTCTTAACCCAACTCTTGAGAGTTTTCAGCCCTCACTGGGCTGTGAGCTGCTGGACTTGACACAATTCTGTCTGCTCCCCTTCCCTCCTTTTTCAAAGCCTGGAATGTCTCAGCAGCCCATTGCCCTAAGACTTTAAACTCTTGCCTGATAGTTTCCTGCTGTGGCCACTTTGTTCTCAAGAGGATGGATTTGAAGGAAGTCAGCTTCATCTTGGACCGATTTTAAGATAAAATTTCTGCAGTATGAGCTTATAGGCCCCTCCGATAGAATTAACCTATTTATTTGTAGGTAAGTAAAGGCAACAGAAAGTCTTCTGTAGCCTAGTCAGCTAATGGTGAACTAGCAATAATTTGAGATGAGTTGTTTAATCTGCTAGTTCCTAAACTGTTTTTAAATGCCCTGTCTTTAAGATCAAAACTTTGGATTCATGTAGCTTAGAGGCTTGTATTGCGGTTTTTTACAAACATGTGAGGTTTTTGTTTTGTGGTTGCTTTGCTACTGATACTTGTGTAGTGTGCATGCATCACCAACTGTGGCTAGTAACAAGGGTGTTCTTAGGGAACTATTTATTGCATTAAAGAGATACTGCTCATGACAAGAGACAAATAAAACCACATATTGTCTCTGCATCTGAATTGGTTTTAAATAACTTGCTGTCAGCATCGACATGTATGAAGAAGACCTGTTGTTGATAAGTCAGGTCGTCACTTTTATGGCATGCTAAGAAATATAATTCATACGCTTAACTGGGGACCTTAGTTCCCTTTGCTACCTAAATTTTTGACTAAGAAATATTGAATTATCTAAGTATTTCTAATATTTGTTCATCGCTTAAACTTGGTTTGTCTTTAACCAGATGATATGTAGTTAGAAACATTTTTTGAATTCAGTTATTTTAAAACTACAAATTTCATCAAAAGGTTTTTTTTATATGTCAAGTTAAATATCGATTTAGGTTTAAAGTGCCACGAGTTGGATTTCATCATTTACATTAAAGAAGGCAACACAATTTCCATAATTAAAGTTTGTTCTTCCTGGCTTTTTCCCCCCAGTAAAAATGGCGTAGTTTTATCTGCAGAGTTCCATAACTGCCAGTAGAGGGCACTGTTGGAACACCAGATAAATATTGTATTGATTCCCTAACACCTTGTCTTTGCAATTTGCAGTGTTTTTAAAAGCAATATTCTCTGTGTAATTAAAATCAGTTCCCTGTATAATTAGCAGTTGAGCCTTATTCTTTGTGGCAGGGTTTGTTTGTGGATGGCATTATTTTTTTAAGTCTGTGTTCATCTATAGCCAGTGTCTAAACTGCCTCCTATTAAAATATAGAAAGGTGTGTTGCAGTTTATCTGCACTAAGCAATACTGGAGATGGAAATGTATAAAAATTACAGTAGGTTTCATTTAGGATCTGTGAGCTAATTATTCAGCAGGGAACGTTTAAAATTCTTGGTTCCAGCTTTAGAAATAGCAGAGTTAATGTGCCCCAGTCATAATATTAGTGTTCGGGTGCCCTGCATAGTAATAGAAGACAGCCAATTCTGTGTTAGAGCTCTGCTGATGAAAACTTCTGATCAATTTAGCAAATTCACTAATAATGTTCCTTTCATGCTTCCTTAAAACTCACCCACCACTGATGGATGCAGCCATCAGATCCTAAAACAGTGCTGTGGAGACATGGGGACAGCTACCTCTCTTGCTTAAAGCACATACATGTCATATGGGCAGTGAGACTAGAGAGAATCCCCACCTGAATTTTAAGTTGTCAGGGCATACTTCACAGCGGTAGGATTTCCCACCAGTCCCAAACCCCTCTACCAGTGGTCTAAAATCAGAAAAAAACTTATTTCAAGGCCACATTGTAAAGTCTTTCCTGCCTCATTTTTGAAACTGAAACTTTATGACTAATTGATGTTTTGAAATTATTTCATTTTATGGTTTAAAATTTGTAAAAGAAAATTAGCTGAGAATTTGACATCTTAATGCTTAATCTTTTCATTGGTAGCCGTGTAGAATGAAGGAATCAGCATTTTCTTGAGAGTTTTGTTTAACTTTATGAAGCACTTCAGTTAAAAGACCAGCAGACTGGTGACGCAGGGGACTGTGTATCTGGAGACAGGCTCTGAGAAGTGAAAGTGAGCTGCCATCAGCTCACTATGTGCATTGCACACTCGGGAGGCAGCATGGGTGATTCCACTTTTATTTAGCTCTTTACTTGACAATAAAAATGTGATGTTACCATTTGAGAGAGCAGTGAGACTGTTCAAAGACTCCACTGTGTAACTTAAGAAGAACACTTGGAAATATCTTTTAGGCATTAGTCACTGTAGATATAATTTTAGAATATTTTAATATAATTCAATTAAAATCTGAAAATTTCAGTATATGCTAAGAAAGGATTCTGCTGTTTGTCCCGAAGTTTCTCTGATGTTCTAGCTGACCCCAAAAGAAAGCACTGTAGTTTCTTTCTCCATCATGTTGGCCCCCTGCTCCTTTGTGCTCTGTGGTATTTAAGACCGAGGCCCTACTGGTTTCTTGGTTAAAATACATTACGTAGATTAGGAAAAAAAAGAACTGTATGCGGTTTATCTGTAGTTATAAAACTGCTGCTTTCTCATTTGTTGTTACCAAAGAGGGAATAAAGCAACTTTTCATTTGGTTGAAGCGTTTGTATTGAGTGCTGTGACTTTTCTATATTGTCTTGTAATGGTCGCCGCTGCCTTTTCTCCCACAGAGGCTATCACAGGCTTCAGTCTAGGCTATTTGTATTCAGCAAGGTCAAGATAAGTTTTATCTCCACAGATAAGTCAAGTGCATTAGGATCCATAGGTACTAGTAAAAATTTACTGAAAATATTATTGCCATGCTCTTAATGAATTTTTTAAGCTATAAACTTGTCATGTGGGATATACCTATACTGTTTCTTATTCCTTTGAATGACACTAAAGGAGTATGATTAATTTTGCAGGCATTTTAAAGAAACAGGAACAGATTAAAATAGCATTTTGGAAGTTGTATTTTGTTCCAGATTTAAACTTTTACTGATGAAGTCTTAGAGACTGTTTGTTTTTCTTTTTATAGAAAATGGCAAGAGAATAAATATTATAGAAGGCATCTATAAATTAAAAACATAACTTGACTTTCCTTGTTAAAATAATCATTTTTGACTTTGTATAGATATGTGTCTTATCCAGAGGCCTCCCCACAGAGTTGTGTTTCCTAGCTGAGGAACATTGTGGGAAAAGAGACGCCTTATCCTTATGAGGAGCAGTTTCTAAGAACTGCTAACCTGAATGTGTGGCAGTGAAAACAGAACTCAGGCACGTTCACTGTCGCTTTGAAACTCGAAGGGACACTTTTCTCACACATGGAAAGCGTTGAGTCTGTTTGACTTTCTGCAGGTGAGGTGACCATCACCTGACGAGAGGTGTAGCTACAGTCTATTTTCTTTCTGGGTGGAGACTCTGCCAGGTGCCTCCTGTGCAGGGGAAGTTACAGATGAGACTCGTTGATGTTTCTTTTGCAGTATCATGTAAAAATAATGTCTTCTGAACTTTTACAGGCTTAGTATTCAGGATTTTGCTCTGGCTACGTAAATTATGCTTTCAGTATCTCAAAATGTACAGTGTTCCCTTGTGCTCACTTAGAGATCAGTTGATGGCTTGTCCGTGCATTGTGGGAAGTTTTCTTGTCTCATCGATAATTGAAGTGAGGAGGCTGAAGCCAGTGTTGGTCGTTAGGTCTTTTTGTCCTGTGGCAGTAATAATGTGCCTTTTTGCCTCATAATTGGACCTCTTTGTATTATTTTCCTCCCTCTTTCTCTCTCAAAACTTCCTACATTTATTTGGCCATTTAAGTAAAAGTTACAGAAATACTTGGCACCCTTCTAGAAACTCAGCATTTTCTCCAAAGATTCCTATAAAAGATAGTCCTTGGGTTTTATGGTTAGTAAGTCTAATACTATGGCTACACACAGCCACCAGTGTAGCGATTTGCTTTTCTGGCTAAGGAATGGCAATGTTTCCTCAACACCAAGTAGCTTTATTTTATTCCTGGATGCTCTAGATTGTGCTGTGAGAAGGAGGAAACACGGAGGTAAGAGGCTGTGTTGGCCTGCCAGGGCTGACGCGGCTGCTGCTTTAGACCGGGCAGGCGTGAAGGGTGCTGTGGCCTCCAGCTGAAAAGTCACATGAAAGAAGTTGACTGTCTCTTTTTCAGAAGTTATCTTTGTGTGGCGGGCCTAGTGTGCAGCATTAAGAAAATTAGAGCTTTGAAAATAGAACAGTGGTCCTTTTAAAACATATTTAATGCAGTGAATTTACCCGCAAACTGTCCTGTGTCTAGTTATTCCAAAAGGAGAAACCTTGCAGCTGGCAAAAAAAAAAAAAAAACCGTGTTGGGAAAACGGCTGCTCTCTTTGAGAACGTTTTAATAAAGGAGGAAGACTTTTAAAAGCCGGTGTTTTCTTGAAGGATTGATTTTACTGATAGGAAATAGCTTCCAAACAGCGTTAGGATCTCACAGTGCTGTGGGATGTAAGCTGTGGTTGTGAAATGAGGTTGGTTTTCTCCTCATGCCTAGGGCTTTGCCTTTTCTGTAGAATAAAGGACATACCTACTGACCAAAAGCAAACACTTTTCACATGTGGTAAATGGCTTGGAGCAGCCTTTATATTTGATTCTTTTTGTTCCTAAGTAATTATCAAGCAAAACTTTTAATAAGAGAAAAATGAGAAAAAGTTAATTTAATTAATTAAGATTAATTTCCTACAACAATCTGAATTGTACTTTAGAATTAAAAAAGATCAGTAGTTACCCCAAAACAACACTTTTGCTTCATGTTTGGGACTACATATTTTAAACTATGAACCTGATTTTCTCTAAGTTGAAGTAGACATTTTTATATAAAGTTACTTGGGACAAGAGGATCCAGGTGTGGGTGTTTTAAATATGTATTTTCTAAACATGTCTTGTTGATTTCATTAGAAGAACACTTATTTATTGAAAGAATAGCTACTGAAATGTTGCTACTAGGAGAGAGTTTGTTGTCCACGGGGCAAGATAAAATTAGATTCACATGTGATAGCTGTGTACGGAGTCACAAATGTAAATTGTTATGTTGTGTTGTGTATAATCTGTGAAGTTGGAAATGGATGCATTGTTTCAAAAGCTGTGAAAGTTCTTTGGTTTAATTATCATTATCACTGGAGAGATACCAAGTCATTATTTCTACTGAACTCTTCATTCGTACCTTACGGTTTTCCCACCTCCTGAAACTGTTCTCCTCCCTAGATAGGCTGCCTTGCTTCTCCCTGCGAACTCTGCAAGTAGGGCAGGGCCAGCTGTCTTGTCCCTTGATCTGCCTGCCTTCTTTATCCTCAGCAATCTAAATCAAAGTGTCACCCTGGCCTGCAGGCCTGTCTTTGGAGCTCCCTTCCCCAGACGGCTGCTCCCTCCGAGGCCGTCCCGCATCTGACACTCGGTTTTGCCGTGACTGCCATCCTTGGGCTTGTTCAAGTCTTCCTCTATAGTCTGCCTACTACTCTGCACATTTAGTCAAAAGCCTTGTAGATGCATGAGACAGTAGCCAGTGTCTGAGTCTTTACAAGTAATTAATACTGATTTTGTAGGTTTCTGCAGACATAGTTTGGATGTGTAACTTTGGGACTGATCGTTGGAACTGATGGCTGTCGGGGTGGGACATCTAGATCACTGCCATTCTTTTCATATTTGACTGTGTTTGGAATTATTAATGAGTTAATTTCTCAGTGTTTAAAAAACTGAATCAAATAAATAGCCACATTTCTTAGCCTAAATGTTAAAGAAAACATAGTTGTAATTCCTTGCTCAATTCTTGAAGGTACAAAGGGAAAAAAAAACACACTTAAGATATTTTGGCACCCGTCTATTTAATTTCTAAATACTTGGACCATGAACAAAACATGATGTCATATATAGTAGGTTTCCAGTACTATTCTAATACACTACGTAAGTGCTTCCCTTTAGTAACGTTAGTGCCACAGTAAAATACAGGACCGTCGGGGTTGAGGTGGCTGCTGAGTCCGTGGTGAGGAGGGGACTTGACCGAGAGTCTAGTTTGAGTCAGAAATAGAGAGCATGGTCTTTAATCACAAGACAAATGCCTCCTCTTTCGGTATCTCTTGTGTTATTTTGAGAAGGGCCTGACTGAGAGGCAGCTCATCTCTGATGGCAGTTTAGCTAATGTTTCTGTCCCCTTCTATGCCAGGGTGTCCTGTGGTAGACTCATACTGTCCTTTATAATCGTTTTCAGTGTGCATCTGAGTGCATACTGCATGCCACTGGTGTGCATAGTGAGAGGCCACAGGTGCATCTGCTCTCAGACTGCAAGTCATACTTAGCGCGGCTTCAGCAGACACGCATGGCTTCTCGGGCTGCAGACATGAAATGGCTTGACCAAGATCGTCAGAGCTGGTAGTACCAGAGATGGAGCTTGAGCAAGAGTGCTTGGCCTTACTGCAGAGGCACTTCAAATACTGAGGTTGGAGAATTGTGACTTCAAGGCCGGCCTGAACTACACAACAGCAAGACCTTCTCAAAAGGTTTTGTAGTCAAGTTTGGGCGAATAAAACATAAAATTTTAGATAATATAAAAACAGATTACGGGCGGTGGTGGCGCACGCCTTTAATCCCGGCACTCGGGAGGCAGAGACAGGCGGATCTCTCTGAGTTCGAGGCCAGCCTGGTCTACCAAGTGAGTTCCAGGAAAGGTGCAAAGCTACACAGAGAAACCCTGTCTCGAAAAACAAAACAAAACAAAACAATATTGATAATATAATACATACAGGCTGTGAGGTGTTATATAACACTAAAAAGGGGATCTTTGAAGCACACAGTGTAGAAAAGTGTTGAATGTCAGGTTCAGTCAAAGAATCCAGGCCCAAGCAGTACCAGTGCCTGTGGTAGACTAATGCCTACTTAGACCGTGTTTGGCTGGGAAGGAACAGTTCCCACGGTTTTCAGTCTTCATCTGAGTATATCCAGCTTGTGAAGAGCCATGGTGTAAATGGATGTTCTTTGTGTATATTATTATTATTGTTGTTGTTTGGGGTTTTTTTGAAGCAGAGTCTCTCTATGTAGCACTGACTGTCCTGGAACTCAATATATAGACAAGGCTAGCCTCAAATTCAGAGAAATCCACCTGCCCCAGCTTCTCACCCCCACTAAATGCTGGGATCAAAAGTATATACCAACATGCTTGGCCCTGTATTTTGACAAAAAGTTTTAAATCCTATTAACAGTCTGGGTGATAAGGCCAGAGGCCTGTAGCTTATGGGTCCCCCTCCTCTTGATAAACTAATTAATTTAACTGATTTATCCCTGTAAGACATTTGGGCAGTTTCAAATGATATGCAGAAGTCTTTTTGATGTGAAAAAACTTAAAAATTATAATCTGTATAATTCATCTGGCATGGTGGTTCTTTCCTTTAAATTCACCATTAAGGAGGCAGAGGCAGGCAAATCTCTGAGTTTGAGACTGGCCTGGTCTACATACTGAGTTCCAGGTTAGCCAGGGCTATATAGAAAGACTCCATTTTAAATTACATATATAATTTTCGTAAGATGTTTAATTTGTTCATGTTTAGAGGTTTGTTTTTTATTTATTTATTTTTTGAGACAAGGCCTTACTAATGTAGTCTATAGTGGGCAATAAAACGTTTTTCTTTTTATTTCCTTTTTGCCTTGTTTGTTTGTTTTAAGGGAATATACCTTTGATATGAAGGCATCTTTACCAATATGATAATAGCACATTATATAGAGCTACAGGCTGATTCTGAGAATTTAGACAGGGTTAGAAGTAATGTCACACGTTCTTAGATGTTATGTTTTGCATAGCTGCTTACTGGGGAAGTCTCTGTCCTTCCTGTGAGCCAAGGCTGTTCACCTTTCTGCCTGTGGCTTTTGAAGTGTCCAAGTCTTAGCCGATGTGTGTTATTGAGATAGCAGTACATGCAGTGAAATACATGCCTAGGCATTTGATGTGCAGTTTTCAAAGTCCCATCTTGTCATAGCCTTGGGCTAAATAGTCCTAATAAAGTGAAGGGCAAGCATTGCAGCCCTCAGCCCTGGGCGTGGGATGAGACCAATGAGCCTCACTGTAAATGGCACTTTCATTGTCCACAGTTTGGTTCTTGAAGCAAACTGTTTTCTAATGAATGTGATTACCCCTCTTGTCTTTCGAGTGAGTCAGTGGACACAAGTAATAACAGCCACACAGGTACCCTGACCAGTACCCCTAGAGCTCCACAACAGTGCTCCAGTAGCTGGTGCCAGGCACTGACCCGGGTTTCTTACACTGTCCTCTCTCTCCGGTTGTTTGCAGGTCATCTTGTTGCCTTTAGTCCTGTTAGAGCAGAATTTATACATGTACTCTTACTCCCACAGTCACGTCTCTACAAAGCAAGGGTGTCTTCCTATGCCTTGAGGTCTCCAGTACATGCATTTCCCAAACAGCTTCTATTCTGACTACCCAGATTATCAGAATCAAGTCTTTGCTCCTCTTGTGATGCTTATGTTGTAGTTTGGCAAACATTAGTTTTGAGACAAGGGTATCCATAGACTGTGCAACTTTTTTGGTTTTTCGAGACAGGGTTTCTCTGTAGCTTTGGAGGCTGTCCTGGAACTCACTTTGTAGACTAGGCTGGCCTTGAACTCACAGAGATCCACCTGTCTCTGCCTCCCTAGTGCTGGGATTACAGGCATGAGCCACCACTGCCTGGCGACTGTGCAACATTTTAACTATGTAGCTATTGAGATTAGCATACCTCATTTTCTGCAAATTCATTGTATCATTGCTTGAGGAGCAATAAAGTAACTTAGAAATTACTCACTTTACTAAAAATTTCCCTTAAAAGGTGAGCTTTATGAATTAATTATATTATTACCTATTAATTATTTCCCCCACCATCTTACTTGATACATTTCCATGTCTTCAACAGCTACCTCTAGTATTCTACATCAGCATATCAGAATTGCATAATGCCCTCTAAAAGAGCTATATGCTGTAAAATAGTGTGATCTAATTAAATTAGCAGAGACAAACAATATAGACATTTATTCCCCAGACACACACAATAGCAAGTTTAGACACAAAATTTAGCAATAAAGTATGAGTGTGAGAAATGGTTTTTCAATATCAAATAGATACTTATATGTCTTACAAACAGACATACAAGAGATCTTCAGCTTCTGGAGGCCTTTCAAAGTCAGATAGATTAACAACTGTGCATTTAAACATAATGAAGAATCATTTGGTTCACATTGGCAGAGTGATGGGGTCAGAGCCATGACAAAGGAGCTCTTACACGAGTTATCTCAGCTCTGTCTTCTTTCACTGTACTGCGGTGCTCACCTGGAGCTTCACACAGGCCTAAGCCACCTCTGCTGTCCACCACCAGAGAGCCAGATCACTGCTTGACTTGAGATTCATTGGCTTCCTTCTCTATACCACTGGACTCACTTAAAAACAGAAGCAGAGCTGTGCATCAGGGTTCTTGAGCAGAGCAAATGACTAGGGACTCTTATCGATCATGTTGGTCAGCTTCCATACTGTCTGACCCTGTGGGTTCACAGGTGCGTCCTGGAGTTCATAACGTAAGAAGTAGTGAGTTCTCTCAGACAGGTATTGACTGGGCTCCTACCTGGGCTCAAAGCTGCAAACCACACAGCTTTGATCTGTCTGCAAGTCTTCACAGACTTAGCTGTTTCCTTGCATGACCCACTATTTATCTAGATTACAGAAAAACAACTAGAACTGTTAAGGTACATCCTTTTATACTTAGCTGTTTCCTTGCATGACCAACTATTTATCTAGATTACAGAAAAACAATTAGAAATGTTAAGGTGCATTCTTTTATAAATTTGGGGAGGTATTTTAATCTGTGGTATGGCACAGAGATCTGTTTATTATAGAAATGTTGATCTCAGCATATTAGATTTCATCTTTACCATTAGGCATACATATGTCCCTCCAACAGTCCTTGCCTTCTTAGAAACTGGGTCTCTTGATAGGATCTTAGAGGCTAACTGGCCCAGATATCTCATATTGTGGTCAAGGAAATAATATTTTGAAGATGAGAAAAGGAATCTTCAGAAGAACAAAGTAAATGTATGAAATCTGGTCCTTGGGATGGCAGACAGTCTTGGAAAGGCCTTAGGGAAACATCATCATAACTAAAGAATGGCACATATGTTTCACAAATGGAATATATGCTGGGACATACATGCTTCAACCTAAGATTTCTCATCATGATGCCTAAAGATGGACTGCTCATGCCTGATAGTGAGAGTGACTGGTGATATAGCTATTGATGGTGTACAAACCTTGCTTGAGTGATGCCTACTGTGAGTAGGATTAGCACACTGAGCAGTGACTGGGTTAATCTGGCAGATAAAATTTACTTTACAATCACAGACGCAGGAGAATTGCAGGAAGACCCTGAAGAGTTTCCAAAAAGCCTTCATCCAATTTCCCTTGTTGCCCATTGGTCAGTTTCTATGTATATGTGTTTTTATTTTCTTAACTGTGTTTGGAAGTATGTTGCAGGCATGCCACCTTTCTCTGCTACATTTTTGTGTATATTTTCTTAAAATGGAGGATTTCTGATACTGAACAGTACCATTGTCAAGTCAGAACATTGGCACTAGGATACTACTACTACTTGATCTGTTGACTTTATTCAGGTTACATCATTTGTCCCACTAATGTCCTCTATAGCAGGACAAAAAGAAAATGTATCTGGCCCAGTGTTCTGGAGCAATCCCAGGCTGTGTGTGGTGTGGCTTTGTTTTGTTTTCATTTTATAATAGAAGAAAGAGTTTATTTGGGTCTTATAGTTTCAGAGAGTTAGAGTCCATGGCCCTCATGGCAGACAGGTTGGCATCCAGCAGGCAGGCATGGAGCAGTAGCTGAGAGTTCACGTCGTTTGAGGAAAATTCTGATTTGAAGACCGTGTTTGTTTGTTTGTTTGTTTGTTTTTAATCAGAAATGCTGTGAAAGTGGTGGCATGTTCTCCCTGTGTCCTGTCATAAGCCCCTTGGTGGTGATTTTATTTGGTCACAGTGGTGTCTGCCATATTTCATTTTTATCAAGTTGCTTTCCATTTTATCATTAATATCCGTCTGGTGGAGGGATGTTTGAGACTATATAAATCGGTTTCTCATCAGACCTATGTGCACATGTAGTAGGTGGATGCACATGTGCCTGTTCAGTGGCAGGACAACCTCAGTTGTTGCTCCTCAGACATCCTTTCATCTTTTGTGTGAGACAGAGTCTCCTATTGGCCTGTAATTTGCCAAGTAGTCCAGGATAGCTGGCCAACAAGCTCTAGGGGTTCACCTGTCTCTGCCTCCTATCTTGCCATCATAGGGATTACAGGTACACATACAGATGTGATAACACCTGCCCTTTTCCACAGGTTCTGGGAATTATACTCAGGTCCTGACATTTATGAGGCAAACACTATCTACTGAGCTACTTCCCCATCCCTCTAACTTGCTGCATGCCTCCCAACCATGGGAATTCTTAATCCCCTAGAGCTATAAACCAAAATAAACTCCTGTAAGCGCCTTTGGTCATGGTGTTTTATCTTAGGAACAGAAAAGGAACTAATACAGAAGTTGGTATCACAGCTGGTGCTATGGAAAACCTGATCATGTTTTTTGGTGGAATGAAGAAGGCTTTGGAACTTTGGATTAGAAAAAGCAGTTGAATGCACTAAGAGCTTAACAGGCTATTCGAGTAGAATCCTAGAAAACAGCAATCCTGAGAATAATGCAGGCAGTGGATGCCTGGCTCCAGAGGTTTCAGAGAAGAACACTACCAGCAGCTGCCTTAGAGACCATTCAGATAAGTGATGTTTTGGCAAAGAATCTGACTGCCTCCTGCCCATGTCCTAAGAACTTGTCTGAGGCTACATTAAAAAGTAATGGACTAATTTATTTGTTGAAAGAAATTACAAGACAGCAAAGCATTGAGTCTGTGGCATGGTTATTACTGATTTCCACATGCAGGTCTTTAATGAAAAAGAGCAAGTGAGGCAGAAAGAAATACAAAATGTACTGTTTGGAGAGAAAAAGAACACTAGGAAGCTTAATGTTACACTCAAGGGCCTTGCTGTGAGACTGTAATTATTAAGAAAATTTGTGCCATCAAGGAGAGGCCTTCTGCTTTGCACTGGAACTATAACAAAGGTGCTGTTGGGGCATGACCATACCCAGCTAAGCTTCCAACTTCTGGAAGAGACCCTAATGGGTTTTCTACTCCTAGAAATCACTTACAAACAAAAGATGTTGCTGATGTGATTCAAAGGGGCCAGGGTCTACTCCAAGCTGGCAGCCAAACTTGGCTGTGTTATCCACATTGTGGATGATCCTGGCTTGGAGTCATGAAGGATACAAGAGTGAGGGTGTCATGGATTCTTTCTCTATGGTTTCAGAGAGCCGTTGAGGCCAGGCAACATGTGGCAAGAAAGTCTCTTGTAAAGAGTTTATAAGATATTATTGTGGATCTTGCCCCAACAGTACCCAGGCTGTGAAAGTGAAGCATGGGTTGCTGTGGAGATCTCAAGATGTTGGAGATGCCAGAGCCATGAGTCTTCTGCCAAGGAGAGCTGCACACAGGGAGTGGACCTAGCCCATGAGAGAGGCATATTACAGGCAGCAGAGATTTAGGACTACCTAAGTACTTGGGAACTCAATCCCAGATGCTGTGCATGAAGCTACAGAATTTGGAGTTTTCACTGCTGGGTTTTAGTCCTGCTTTGGTCCACTCTGCCCCAATTCCTCCCTTTTGGAATGGAAATGTATATTCTGTGCCATTGTATGTTGGAAGTATATAATTTGCTCTTTGATTTTACAGGGGTTATGGTTAAGAGATTTTACAGGGGTTATGGTTAAGAGATTTTCTTGAGTCTCAGAAGAGACTTGGGGTGTTGCACAAATCCTAATTGGTCTTATAATAAAAACCCATAGCCAGATATTGGGGTAAATGCTGAAAGATCAGAAAGACAAAGGAACAAGCCACTAAAGAAACTTCTCATCTCACCAACTCCTCAGCCAAAAAGACTCAGTTCGTGTCTCTTCCTGCCTTATATGCCTTTCTTTTCCCAGCCATATCACTTCCTGTCTCAACCTTCCTAGTGCTGGGATTAATAGCATGTGTGCTTCCCAAATACTGGGATCAAAGGCGTAAGATCCCAAGTGCTAGGATTAAAAGTGTGTGCTACCACTGCCTGGCCTCTGTGTTTAATCTAGTGGCTGGCCCTGCCCTCTAATCTTCAAGGAAATTTTATTTGTTAGAGTACAAACAAAATATCACCACATTGGGGCTTTTAGACAGTGTTGGAACTGAGAAGAACTATGGGGACTTTTGGAGTTGGACTAATTTTGCACTCTAATACGGCCATGAGCCTATGGGGGCTCTAGGGAGTAGAATGTGGTGGTTTGAGTGAGAAATGTCCCCCAAAGGCTCATGATTTAAACACATGGTCCCCAGTTGGTGGTGCTGTTTGAGGAGGTGCCTTACTTAAGGAAATATGTCACTGGGAGTGAGCTTTGGGCATGTATAGTCTTTTTCCACTTTCGGTTTGCTCTATCTGCTCTGTGTTTATGGTTGAGGTCATGATCTTTCAGCTTCCTGCTCCTTCTGCCATACCTCCCGGTCCTTTTCGTTTGTTTGTCTGATGAAGATGATGTTAATGATGTCAATTTGATATAACCTAGAGTTATCTGAGAAGAGGAAACCTCAAATGAGAAAATGTTATGATAAATTGGCTGGTAGGCAAGCCTGTAGAACATTTTCTAAATTAGTGATTGATTTGGAAAGGCCCAGCCCATTGTTGGTGGAGCCACTCCTGGGCCTGTGGTGCTGTGTATAAAAAAGCAAGTCAGAAGGAGCAAGCCAGTAATCAGCACTCTTCCATGGCTTCTGCTTCAGTTCCTGCCTCCATGTTCCTGCTTCTAGTTTCTACCCTGACTTCCCTGGATGATGGACTATAAGCTGTAAGCTAAAATAAACCACCGTTCCTCCCCGGGTTGCTTTTGGTCAAGGGTAGTATCACTGCAGAGAACTCCTAACCAAGAAGAAGAACGATGCCGAAACTAGCAGGCACTTCTCCTTCCTTCTCCACTGCCCTGGACAGAAAGTTTGTTTTTACCATCCATCTTTAGCAGTCCCTGAATTCATGAAAGAGCTGTCACCTTTTCAATTGAGGAGGCCCTTTGCAGCTTCTGTGCACTTCCCACTCTCCAGGACTGCCTCGTTCTCTGTAGGCCGTTATTAAGTAAAGTAAAGGTCACTTGATCACAGGCTATGTGATACTTTTGCACCGATCTGATAACTCTGACAGGGTTACTAAGTGACTCATGGGCACGAGTACTAGCTACTCAGGGACTACCTGGCTAGTAGTGTGTGCAGTGGGCTGTGCCAGACAGAGGGCTGGTTTACAGAGGGCTGGACTGCATAGAGTGGGTCGGTACTCAGAATGCACTCAGCTGGCACAGTCTAAAGTATACATGGTGTTTATCTGTGCAGGGCCATGGCTCTCTGACAGCATGAGCCAGGCCCTGCCTCACCAGTCTCCAGCGTAGGGGAAGAAGGTAAAAGAAGACCCTGGCTTTGGTGCTTCGTAGCTCTTAACCCTTTGAGCCAGTTTCCTTCTTAGTAAAATGAAAACAGCAATGAGTTCACAGAGTTTAAATTAAGTGAGAAATGTGTGCATTATAGCGTACGACAGATAGTCAGCAACTGGCCATTTCTTTTCTATTTCCCTATCATAACATTACATGACATCTCCCTTCAAGTACTTCTAGTAGTCATATTCA
Source organism: Onychomys torridus (assembly GCF_903995425.1). Taxonomy (NCBI): domain Eukaryota; kingdom Metazoa; phylum Chordata; class Mammalia; order Rodentia; family Cricetidae; genus Onychomys; species Onychomys torridus. The sequence goes on from NC_050447.1 coordinate 65,327,995, forward strand.
GGAAGTAAAACTTATAAAATGAGCAAAAAGCACCATTCGTTGATACTGTATTGAAATTGTTTAAAATACCTTCTTAGTGAAGCGTGAGTTAGGGTCATGTTATGTAACACAGGCTGGTTTAAACTAATAGCAACCCTTCTGCCACAGCCTCAAAAGTACTGGGATTCCAGACATGTGCCACCAGTCCTAGCCAAGTTACTTACTCTAAGACTATCTTTAAACTTTGTTTGAAATGTCTTTTACATATGGAATATAAACATGTTAAGAAAGTGATTAAAAGGCTGAAGAGAAGAGTCAGTGGGTAAGAACACCTACTATGCAAGCCTTGAATCCCTCAGCACCCATGAAAAAAGCCAGGCATGGCCATGTGCATGGTGTTAACCCCAGCCCTGGGTAGGGCAGAGGGAGAATCACTGGGGTTTGTTGGTGTCAGCAGCCTAGCTCCAGGTTCTTGGAGAGACCCTACGCCAAAGGAATAAGGTGAAGAGTGATTGGATACCAAGTATCTTCTTCCTCTAGCCTCAGCAAGTGCTTGTGTAGGCATGCACATACCCCCTACACACACACACACACACACACACACACACACACACACACACACACACACACGCGCGATTGGAAAAATTGAGCTTTCAGCATTGTGAACTGATACCATTAGTAAAGGGTTTGCTAAGGAAGATTAGGTGACCTTCAGGGCTTGCATTTTATGTAAAATAGCTTAGCCATGACCCCTGTTTGACGTTTTTGCTTATAAAATTGTCACTGGTTGGGAGAGATCTTTTTGTGTTCACCATCAGTCAAGGGAAGCTTTATCTTCACAATGGAGAGGCGATGCAGGTGGCTCTTCTCTCGTCTGCACCTCTCTTCCTTTTCTTCCTGCACTTCCGCTGTGATAGGGAAAGGGAGCAGTGGATGAGAATGTAACACCAGACTCCCCAGGTGATAACTGTGGACTGTTTAGGTACATGAATTGATTGCCTGGGACAGAAACAGATAAGAGCCCTAGAGTGTTTGATGCTGAGTCATCTGAAGTCAGCCCATATACCCCAGGAAAGGGATTTTCAGTACACACTGACATTGGGGTTGACCAAGGAAAATCTGGGGACTAGACGGAAGGTACCTGATCATACTTTTTCCATGGTTCAGATCTTTTATACTTTTAGTTGGCTAATTCAAAAGTACCCGAGTAAATTTGAGTTGAAACAGTGAAGCATTTTCACTGAGTTATCTGGTCTACAGGCCAGTGCTTCCAGCTTCAGCTTAAGGACCAGTACTATCAGAAGAACTCAAGGAGAGTTTTTCAGATGGAGATTTCTAGGCCTCAGAGCCCAAATTTTAAAATGCTCTGATTGCCATTGCTGTCCCTGCCAATGGGACAGTGTGACAGCCTGCCTACTTCAGGCTCCATTGCTCCACAGCCCATTACCTCTTACCCAGGTCTTTCTCTCCATTGACTCTTCCTCTCCCATACAGATGTGCTTAGATCTCTGTTCTCCAGAAACATGTCTGAAGCCTGTCTTTGACTGTTCCTTCCTCTCGGCCCAGATAGCTAATGTCCTTTCTTCTTTTACAGCCACACTGCCTGAAATACTACTCACAGCATTCGTACTTAACTTCACTCACTGGATTCAGGAGAACATGTTTAGCTTCTCTTTCTTTTCTGTGTAATTGCATTTTAAAACTTTACTGATGTTGGATACATTTAATTTCTTTACATTAATACATTTACACATTGATGCCCCACTTACTCAGTTGGCAATAGATGCGAATCAGCTGAGATGCATGAGGTCTCTTAAGCAGGACTGGGAAGTTGTGCTATGACAGAGTGAAGGTGGCCATTCACTTGCTTGTAGTCCACAGTTATCTCTAAGTCTGTTGGGTCAGCTGCTCTTATGCTTAGGTTGATACCCTCATGAAACAGGAACACGTGCAGGAGGCGGAGGAGATGACTATGCTATTGTTTTGTTTTTGAGACAGGGTCTCACTGTGTAGCCCCTGCTGACCTGGAACTCACAAGGAACCATGTGTCCCCGCCTCCTGAACGCTGGGATTAATTGTAGTTAAACACACTGAACATGGCAAGACTTTCATACCTGTTCCTGGTCCAAGTTTGCCACTAGCCACAGTATCCTTTTAAGAAGACCAAATAAGAAACTAGCCCCAAATTAGAATTCTTATGAAACTGAGTTTTTTCCCCTCCTCTCTCTGGTACACAGAGCTGAACAAGTCCGTGATTGCAGCATAGGTAAATAGATTGTAAAGATGTGTAGATAGGCTAGATAAGGTACAGGTCAGTTTTTTTCATTCATCTAATTAGAGAAGTTGGGACTGTTCCATAGAAACTGTTTTCTTGAAGTATCTAGTGGCTTCTTAGTCCCTAGTTTGCTCCATATTTTCAGAACTCTGCTCTCTCCGTGTCTTTGTAGTCTCCAACCTTACTGACTTCCTTTCTCTAACATTTCTTAGCATCTGTTCCCACTTCTGTTCTCTCTCCCTCTTAAACCTTAGCACTTCTCACTCTCCATAGTCAGGGGATGGTTTCAGCCATAGAAAAGTCTTTGCTTACAGCAAGTGGCCCCACTGCACTCCACACCCTACTCTAGATATGCCATGTGCATGTATTTAACTTTCACAGTGGCCCAGTGACGTAAGGAATGTTCTTATCCCTTAGTTAACAACCAGGGAAGCAGGAGCAGAGAGTAACTTGCCTGCAGTCAGAGGGCTAGTACGTGACAGGGACTGGATTTATGTTCAGTCTGGCTCCAGGGCTCCAGGGGATATGTGTGTATGGCTCACATATACCTCCCATCTCTTTCCTAAGCTTTGGACCTCTTTTGCAAGGTCTAGATTTTATTCAGTGGTTTAGTAGTAGTCATTGTTTCTCCAACACAATTGATGATTTCTTGCACTAACTGGTTCTTGCCTATGTCTGTATCTTTCATGTCAGTAGCCTTCTCATCACTCAGCTTTCTTCTCGTGGCAAATGCCTGTAGGTGATGTTATAGGCTCCTTCAAACTCTCCCCTACCCTCTCATTCCTAGCAGTCTACATGTGACATCTGTATCCGTTCCAGCCCCATGGCACCTTGTCCTAATTTGGATGGCTAGTTCTACCAGTAGTCCATCAGTCTCCATTCTGTGTTCTGTAACGCTATCCGAGCAATAGTTCTGAAATCTGTCTGGTTCCTGCTGTACTTCAAATGCTTCAGCTTTGTTCACCTTACTGATAAAACCAATCCCAAGCTGTAGTAAGTACTTTTCACGAACAGCTTCTGTCCCACCTGATTTCAGCCATTTCTCTTGGAACTTTCTGTCTCAATGGCTTTAACTTTAGCAGCCAGAGAAACTGGCCATCCTCTCACCCATCACCCTTTCTTCCTCTGCCTGCTAAACTTCTGTAGCCCTGTAAGATTCAACTCACTCCATTCGTCTCTTCTCTCTTCAGGTTTCATCCTGCTTTTAGCATCCTGCTTAGATTCTGGTCGTACTTTAGGATACAGAATTTTTCACCCATTATTTAGCAATTCTAGTAACTTGTTTCCTGGGTTTTAGCGTAACAGTTGAAGCACAGTTAGTCAGTCCGCCACACAAAAGACATAGAGAATTGTTCGCGAAAGATGTGCATCTATAGCATAAATTTATATATATACTATACACTCTACGTACACATTCATCCTATTTAAGTGCAGGTGTTACTCTTTCCATGAGTGTTGATTTTCTGGTTGGAATTTAGCAGCATTTGCTTATGACAACATCCTGCTATATATTCAAGGGTATCCCAGAGCTCATCATATGGTGACCCTCTTGGCCTCAGAATCCCCAAGTACTAGGGATTATGGGTGCAACAACTGTGCCTATCTCCATGCCTGGTGTCAATCTTGCCGTTCCTGCATAAACACACTTTGGTGTAGCAACTATTTTCTACAGGTTTCATGTCTTTAAAATTGAAGTTAGAAGTTTAAGAACTGAAAGACACTGTACAAAACCCTTCTACTTAAAATTTTAGCTCTTCCATTTTGTATTTTAAATTCTTGCTCACACCTATATCACAGAGGTACTGCTTTATCCATGAATAGTCTGTATAGAATCTTTAAAGCATTCAGTTTAGTGTGGTGATATATTGTGTACCTTAATAAAACCTGCTGAAAGATCAGCGAGACAAAGGAACAAGCCACTGCCATGTCTCACCTCACCAATTCCACGAATCCTCTGACTGAAATCCTCTGAGTCCTCAACTGAAAGGCTCCAGCCGAAAAAGCCTCTAGCTGAAAGGGATGCTTCTGCCTTTAGTTCCTGTCTCCTCACACCTTGTATTCCTTTCTCTGCCCAGCCATCACTTCCTGGGATTAAAGGTGTGTGTGCTTCCCAGTACTGGGATTAAAGGTGTGTGCCACCACTGCCTGGCTCTGTTTTCTGTCCTAGACTGAGCCAATCTCATGTAGTCCAGAGTGGCTTTGAACTCACAGAGATCCACACTTCTCTGCCTCCTGAATGCTAAGATTAAAGGTGTGTGCCACCACTGCCTAGCCTCAATGTTTAATCTAGTGGTTTGTTCTGTTCTCTGATCTTCAGGCAAATTTTATTAGGGTACACAATATATCACCACAGTTTAGTTTTCTAGAAACAAGTTTCTTTTTATACTCATGTTTCCTTTGTTAATAACTGAATTATGAAGCAGTGTCTGTTGGAGAATAGCACAACTGGTCCTTGGTGAGCAATGAGCCAGGTAGGAGGTAAGAGTTGGAACCACAGGGCAGGCAGTAGCAGCAGTCATGTGACAGGAAAATGAACAGCCTTGATTAGCCCAGAGAGTCAGGGGGAAGTGGAGAGTGCTGAGTTTGATGACATTATCTTCTGTTGTTTGGTTGCTGTATGATTGGGGGGGGTTATAATTTTGATATGAAGGAATAATTTTGTGAGTCAGTTTTAACCTCTTGTTTTCTGATAATTTATTCTTGACTTTCAATCTCTCAATTAACCTTTAGGGGAAAAAAGTAAAGATGCTTATATACAAGGCAGAAACACATAAAAAAAAAATGTGACTGCAGCTGCTTATATACCTGCAAATCATTTTCAGAGCCTTCAATATTAAAATGCTTGTGTTTTTCAAGTTGATTATTAGTGTGCCAAATTGAACAGTGATACAATGTAACTGGTCCTGATTGTGTACCCAAAACATGACTGCTCTGGTGTAGTCCCTACCAGAGAAGTTAAAAATATGTTCTAAAAATAACAGTGAACTTTCTTTGTCTTCTCTTTCCTCTCTTCAGCACCTTCTCCACATTCTTGGTATGCACTTTCCCCCTCTAGATATTTGATTGTGGTATAAACAGCTAACTTAAACATCTGTTTATCACTGCCTGGCTAGGCTGAGTGCAGAATTTCAATTGAATTCTCTCCCAAGAGAGCTTTGAGCTCTCAGGGTAAAACACATCATCTTTTCTTCTCTCCAGGGATTGTGAGCTGAAAGAATTCATCTAAGTAGTTTACACGCATTTTGCAAATGTTGTATCTACTGGACAGCTTTGTTGCTTATGGAACTCTGCCAGCATAATGGTAGTATCTACTTTGTTAACTCAGGTACAATAATGTTTTATGGTGTAACAATGTATGTATAAATTTAATAATTTTTGCTGATGGTGATTTAAAACAGTTTTCTTTAATTCCCAAGTGTATGTGTTTAACCATTCCTTCATTAAATAATTAGCAGTTATTGCATATTCAGCTTTGCATATTACAAACTCCAGATATATATTATGAACACTCATTTTACCCCTTTGCTCTGGAAGAGTTTTGGACTTTCTGTGGATTTCTATGTCTTTTCATAAGAGCTTGCTGAAGAAATACATTACTAAACTAACTAAAAATACCCAAAAGTAAATGCAGGACTTCGTGTATGTTGGGTGCTAGAGAATGCTCAGAGAGAAGGGCCTTCTTATTTCCTATTATGCTGATTTCTTTCTTTCAAATTTGTCTCATAAGAAAGCAAAGTAATTTATCTTTCTTTATCCTAGCTGAGTGTTGAAACTGAAGATTAAATGCAAAATATGAATAAACAAGTGAAAACTTAATTAACTGCATGCATTACAGTAAAAATGTTTTTTAAAAGTGACATATATTGTGTTTTGTAATCTTAACATAATGTTCTTAACCTGGTAGAATATATTAACAGATCATTAAAATAAAACTGTTGGGCTGGCCAGATGACTCAGTGGATAAAGGTGCTTGCCACAAATGCCTGGCAACCTGAGTTTGATCCCCAGAACCCAATTAATGGTGAAAGGAAAGAAATAACTCCACACAGTTGTCCTCTGCCCTCCACTTATGTGCCATAGCATGCATGTATACATACCACACACCATGTGCATGCACACATGTGTGTACACATATCACTAAAGGGGGGGGTGTTAAAATGAAAATATCTGTAATTCTTTGTTTTGACATACATTTAGTTTTTTTAATTAGATTGTTTTTATAAAGTTCCAGTGACATGGATAGCTAGATGATGTGTGTACTGTGGAGGAACTAGGAATGCTCTCTACAGTTTGTAAATTTCTGCGTGTATTGCCTTATTATAACTTGTCAGAATCCTATCTGAGCCTAGATTCCCTGGCATTGTACCAAGCTCTCATATTCTCACGGGTTCTCCTGTGTTGTGTGTCTCTGGTTTTTATCGCCTTAGCTTCTTTCTTTGTGTCATTGGTTGCTTGTGTTACTTCTGTTTCTCTCCTGTGGCCAGATCTATCCTGCTGTCTTCTGCTGTGACTGCTCCCACTTCCTCCTCACTGACCCTTTGCGTCTGGCTTGTCATGGTCTATCTAATGTGCTTTCCAAGGTTGTCTCTTTCCCTATTCCTCCTCCTCCAGCTTCCCTCTGTTCTCTCATACCAATGTGTTGACAGATAGTTTCAGTCCTTACAAGAGTACTCCTTATGAAATTGGTCCTCCCAATTGAAATACTGCTTTTTAAAAGTATTTCTTTATGCCTCATACCTATTTAGTCAATCTGCTCAAAAGAACTTTAAGAAAAGCAAAAAAGAATAGAATTAGTCTCTAATTTCTCTCTCTCCTGTCTTTAACTAAATGTTAATCAGTACAGTGGGTACACAGTGCAAATGATTTCATCTGTGACTTTCTAATTTTCTACATTTTTTCTATAGAAAAGTGTTAATTCTAAACTGACCCTGCCCCACTAATGCATGTGTACTTACGTTGTATTATGCTAACTCACAGCTGACGATTAGTCATGTAATAGAGGCACTGGTGTATAGTACAGAGTTACAAGACTATGTATTGACTTTGGAATGTAGCACATGCTTCAAATGTTTCTTTTCTCTAGCCAATGCACATTTTTCAGTGGCATAATTATTGTCATTAGAGAAAACCAGCCCTTGGGGAACATACTTGGTCAGAGAGAAAATAAAAAATAGATTACACGGTAAAAACAGTATCATATAGAACATCAAGATCAACTACCTAGCAGTCTCCTGGAGTACGGCTCAGAGCTCTGGTTTCCAATGACTAGGTCTCTGAAATGGAGAGGTGATGTCTATCACGTTGACAAGTACAGCTCAGGGTGGTGTGATATATGCAGAGTGATGTGTGTGGTGTGTGTGCTGTAATGTGGTATGGTGGAGGGTAGTGTAATGTAGAATAGTGGAGTATAGTTTTGTGTATAGAGTGGTATTGTGTCATGGAGTGCAGTGCAGTGAAGTTTAGCATATGGCATGGTGTGGTGTAATGTAGTGAGTATAGTATGGCTCAGGGTAGAGTCTGTGGTGTGGTGCAGTGTAGAGTATGTGGTACAGGGTAGAGTATGTGGTGTGGCCCAGGGTAGAGCATGTGGTGCAGGGTAGAGTATGTGGTGCAGTGTAGAGTGTGTGGTGTGATACAGTGTAGAGTATGTGGTGTGGTGCAATGTAGAGTATGTGGTGTGGCACAGTGTAGAGTATGTGGTGTGGCACAGTGTAGAGTATGTATGTGGTGCAGGGTAGAGTATGTGGTGTGATACAGTGTAGAGTATGTGGTGTGATACAGTGTAGAGTATGTGGTGTGGTGCAGGGTAGAGTATGTGGTGTGGCACAGTGTAGAGTATGTATGTTGTGCAGGGTAGAGTATGTGGTGTGATACAGTGTAGAGTATGTGGCGCAGTGCACTGTAGTGTTGACTATTGTATGATGCACTGCTGATTCTTACTTGATGATCAGATGCTGAACACGCACATGATGAGCAGCAGGCATATGCATGTGATGATTAGAGACAACTTTGAGGAATTGGTTCTTTCCCCTCCTTTATGTGGATTTCAAGATGGAACTCCATTCATCAGTCTTGTACAACAAGAGCTGTTCCCACCAAACCAACTTGCCAGCCCCAAAATGCAATATTGGTGTTACAAAACTATTTCTTTCAGTGGGGTTTTCCTCTTCAAGGATTTTTGATGAACTTGAGTCTAGGCTAAGACTAAATGTAAGACATAGTGTTCTGATGAAGGATGTGTCTTTATGTTTTACTCTTTAGCAAGCCTTCCTTATTCCAAAACCTCCAGACTGAAGGCAGCTTAGAGCTTTTTCTCATGAACTATTAGGGGTTTTGTTTGGCATACTTTCAAGCCTCCACCTCAGAATGACAAGGAGTAACTGAAGGGCTTTGGGACAGCTTCAGTAGGCCCTTACCCTGTTTCACTGGCCTCCTAAACTGACCAGAGGAGTAGCACCTGTCTTGTCAGTGATTTCAACTTCCGAAAAGTTCTTTGTTAAGCCTCTGACATTTCTTCTTCCACAGGAAGAAGTCTCACAGCTCTGAAGAGTGAGTGCTGTCTTGTGTGACATCTTGTGTATTTCTCCCTTGCCCAGCCATGTCCATGTAGCTATGAGTTGCAGACATCACTGGATCATGAGTCCCACAATCTTTCTTACAGTAGAAAGAAAAGGGTGGTTAAAAATAGAGGGCCCAGGTTGAATCTTCATATTCTAGGACATGATCCTAATGGGAAAGGTGTGGGCTTTGGAGCAGAGCATCCATTATGTGGCCTCCGTAGTCTTAGAGCCAGTAGACCTCATCTCCAGAGTGGAGAGAGGAGTACCTACTTCATACACTTGAGGTGAAGAGAGACTGAGTAAGTGTGCTTTGGCATGTAGTGGACATTTATGAGTGCTCCTGCTGCTGCTTCTTTCCCCTACTCTCATTATCATTTGCCCACCATCCGCAGTGAGCGGCATGCAGAGGTCAAAGTCCAGGCTGGGCCTCTGGCTGAAATGGTGAAGTCAATACAAAGAGATGAATGGGAGAGTGGAACACGTAGGGTAAGGAATGGGCTGCTGAGTAAGGTTGAAGGGGGTGGTTACATTAGTGCTGGCAGGTCCTTGTCCCCTTGTGTATCATGAGCTTAGAATAGAAACTTGTTCTGTTGTGTTAGGCTACCTTCTTGGAGAGACCCTGATGGAAGTGGGGAGGAAAAGAGGTTTTCCAACCTTACCTCTTAGCCCACTTCTCACCATGCTTTGCCTCCCAACACCCACTGAACAAGTTGAGAACACTTGGACTACAGAGAGCTGGTCCCGTGACCCATAGGACTAGCATGCCATGTTCTACAGCGGTGGTTCGCAACCTTCCGAATGTTGTGACCCTTAATACAGTTCCTCATGTTTGGTGATCCCCAAACATAAATTTTTTTCATTGCTACTTCATATCTGTAATTTTGCTACAGTTATGAGTTGTAATGTAAATATCTGATATGCAGGATGCCTTATATATGGCCCTATGAAAGGGTCTTTCGACCCCCACAGTGATCACAACCCACAGGTTGAGAATTGCTGTTCTACAGCCTCATGAAATCTCAGTTTTCTCTTAGGTGAGAAGGGTCTGTCATAACGTAAATAGCTTTTAGCAAAAGAGGACTAAATATAACAGGGAAACAAAGAGTTAAGTACTATTTTTCTTTTGCTGAATAACAAATGAGAAAATTCACATCATATTTCTTTCTTTTTTGAGTTTTTCAAGACAGGGTTTCTGTGTGTAGCCCTGGTTGTCCTGGAACTCATTTTGTAGACTAGGCTGGCCTCAAGCTCAGACCTGCCTGCCTCTGCCTCCTGAGTACTTGGGATTAAAGGCATGTGCTACCATGCCCAACAATCACATTGATTACTCATGTTACTATATGTATAGGTCAGAACTTCCGTGTAGTTCAGCTGGGATGTGTCTTTGAAAATCACAGAAAACAAAACTTAGAGTGTCTGTCAAGCAGATTGAGTCTGGACCCTCTTCAAGTCCTGGGGTTGTTTGTTGTAGCTTTCAGTGCCATGCCTCTTGGTGTCCAGCTCCCTGTTCTCAGTTTGCTCTGTTTTGACAGCCTGCTCATTCCTTACCATGTGGTACCTTCCCTTTTTGCTCCGGTTAACCACCCATCAATCCTCATGTATTGGAACCCCAGCCTCTTTTTCTGATACTGGCCAGAGGAAACTACTGCATGCGATCAGGCCCACTTAGCCAAGCCTTCCTTCTGTACAGTTGTGAAATTAACATTGCTTTGTCTCTCATGGGCCTCCTACACTTGAGGGGCTAGAGATTCTAGGCAAGCCAGAGTCAGTGGGGGTTATACTTAGATTTCTGCCTGCCTCTGAACATTTACCTGAATAAAGAAGTCTCACTTTGGTTACTGACTCTCCTGCATAACTCTAAGTCACTCTGTTGTCTTTTAATACTAATGATAGATTTGAGAATTCCTGTCCTGTTCTGAATATCAGTCATGCACATGTCAGTGTTTCCTGTGGGGCATGTTGAGAGTCTTCTCAACTCCATGTTTTAAAAGTTTCCTGATTTGACACTGTGGGCTTCATTCTCATCCATTGTGCCACTGGGCAGTTGGTCTTCATTCCTGCTTTTGCATCTCAGAACGTTTCTTGTTTGATATTTGGATAATTTTACTTTGGGGTACTATTTTCTTTTGGAGTTGTCATTGACTAGACCTTGAATGTATTAATTCATCTTCTAATACTCCTTATTCTTTCCAAGAGCTTATCTTGATTTTATTCTTTATCCTTTCTCTATGTTTTCATTTCCAAGTAATAGAATGCACAAATCAAAATGGCTGAAACAGTAATTAATGATTGTTTTAATTAATGAGGAATTAAGAATCAGTCCTCCTAAAACTGGCAGCATGGGGAGCAGCAGTGTCATCATCACAAACATCCTTCCCATCTCCCTTGGTGTGTGATGATGAGCTTTCCTCTCTGCCCATCCAAACATTTGTGTCCCTACTGCATAACAACGTGCAAAAGCAGGAGGAAGGAGACCATCTCTAAGCTCTCTTCCCTTTTATTAGAGAAGAAAATCTTTCCCAGAATCTCTTTGGTAGAGTTGACCTTAAGTTTCATTAGCCAGAATTAGGTCACCTAGCCACTCCCGTCTGCACAGAGTAACTGGCCAGATGAGTACCTGACTTCCTGGCCCCTGGGGATTGGTTTTGGGTCCTTCTTGGACTCCAGACAGGTCTTGATAGACAGCTGTGTTGTCTCATCACTATCTATGCCAGTGGACCTGGCTTTGTAATGTGGACTCCCTCTTCAGAACTTGTATGTTAAACTAGGCAGTAGAATGAATACATTAGATATGGTTGGGTATGTGAGAGCCTTGGTAAGCCCTTGCTTAGGCCTTTCATGCATGACTTCACCCTGGGAAGGCAGAACACTATCACCCCCAACCCAGATGTGTGAGGCACAGGAAGTCATGCCTCCTACTGAGTCCCCTGCTTGCTGCTCCCTGGGCTCTTGTGGGCAGTGTATTGCTGCAGAAAGAAGGAATGACTCTAGAAGTCTCAGGTGTGGAGCAATGGCTTTTGTCTCCTCCTCAAACCCAGCCCACATGCTCTTGACTTTCAAGTTTATTCTGGAATGCCAGTTGTTTTTCTATGGAAGAGAGAAGAAATGTATATAAGCCTGACACCTCTTTAGTCTTCTAGGGATTTTTGTATATCCTCTAACTTCTTATTCTTTTTCTTCTTTCTTTTTGGTTTGTGGAGAAAGGGTTTCTCTCTGTGTAGCCATGGCTGTCCTGGAACTGGCTATGTAGACCAGGTTGGCCTGAAACTTACAGAGATCCACCTGCCTCTGCTTCCCGAGTGCTGGGATTAAAGATGTGCACAATCAGCTGGGTGGTGGGGGCTCACGCATTTAATCCCAGCACTTGGGAGGCAGAGCCAGGCGGATCTCTGTGAGTTCAAGGCCAGCCTGGGCTACAGAGTAAGATCCAGGAAAGATGCAGAGCTACACAGAGAAACCCTGTCTCGAAAAAACAAAACAAACAAAAAGATGTGCACAACCATCACCTGGCAATTTCTTATTCTTAATTCACACAGCTATTTTTTTTTTCCTTTTTGCTCTGAGAATGTGGACTGCATTTCTGGTTCACATTATCTTCTTGAGTTGTCTTTGTTTCTTCTGAATACACTACTTTCCTTTACAGCGAAGTGTCTCAGATGCTTTGTGATCACTGAGTGTGGTTTTTACATTTAAGTGATGGACTTAAAATTGAATGAGAGTTTTGTATATATGCTCAGGGATTCTTTGGGTTGACCAGACTGGGGCGATTAGGAATAGCACTTTTCATTGAGGGTCTTATTGTATGAAAACCACCCTATCTACTTAGAAGAATCTTTTACCCAGCTGCCAGGGTTTTGAAGAGAACATTCAGAGAGTGGCTTAAGAATGCTGATACGTGCTGGTCTCAAGCCGGACTTTATGTACACTTGCAGTCTCCGTCTTGGGAAGGCTCAATCAGGAAGATTGTGAATTTGAGCCTAGCCTATATGGGCTGGGTCTACATAGTGAGTCCTTGTTTTACAAATAAATAAATCAATAGAAATCCAGGTAGGAGTCAGACATGGTACTACATGCCTTTAAGAGTACTTTCCAGCCAGGCGGTGGTGGTACACGCCTTTAATCCCAGCACTTGGGAGGCAGAGCCAGGCAGATCTCTGAGTTCGAGTCCAGCCTGGGCTACAGAGTGAGTTCCAGGAAAGGCGCAAAGCTACACAGAGAAACCCTGTCTCGAAAAACAAAACAAAAAGAATGCTGATATGTGGCTGGAGAGATGGCTTAGTGGTTAAGGGCACTGGCTGTTCTTTCAGAGGTACTAAGTTCAATTCCCAGTAACTACATGGTGGCTCACAACCATCTCTAATGAGATCTGGTGCCCTCCTCTGGCCTGCAGGTATACATGCAGGCAGAACACTGTATTCATAATAAATAAATAAATCTAAAAAAAATGCTGATGTGTTTCTTCATTGAACAAATTGAAACTTTTACTTAATGTATTAATTACTTGTAATCGAAAAATCTGAAATCCACAATGTTCTTTCTCAAAGACAGAATATTTTGAGTGCCAAGATGACCCAATTTGTAAAGCCCACAGGTGATCTCATTACAGGTTACAGTCAAAATGCAAGTTCATAAAATTATATAAAGCTATCATACACCTGAGTGTACAAAGGATGAAACATAACGACTTCCCAAGTCCAAATCAATGCAACTCTGCTCCACTTCTGCTCCCACACATTTCAGATAGGAGCTTCTCAGCAGGACCCGTGGTATAGGCTCACTTGTTGTATTCCACGGGCCCTCTTGAATTTTTGCTACCGAGAGACCCATGCTACCCATCACCTGGCCAATTTCTGTCCCCAGATGGCTTACCTCTTGTCTCCTCCTCGAGCTGGGGTTGGGAAGGGCATCCAAGTAGCTCATTTCCTCAGAAGCACATTCACTTTATTCCAGCTCCCCTCTTGTTGGCTCCATGTCCATCTTCCAAGGGCCTCTTAACCTCTGTTCTCCACTTAAGAAGAGCTGTGAGCTCTTTTACATATCTCTTTGCCGAGTACACTGTCAGGGTTCCCTCCCTGTCTCACTTTCATTACCCCTTCTCCATCCTCTGAAAACATTGATATCTGTGTGTGTGGTACACACCATAGTGTGCAAGACTAGGAAGCAAGCAAAGATAGTCTGTCTTCAAGAAGCTTCCAGACCTATTGATGCTAAAAGAACACACTGGAAAACATGGGAAGGAAAATCTAAATGTTCAGAAGTAGGAATGTTAAATAAATCATGCAGTGCTAAGTCAAAAATAGAATATAAATTGCCTTATTAGTATTTCAGTCATTAGAATAAATACAAATATGCACAGAAAATACTAAAATAAAATGTAAACCTCACATCAGCACTGCTTTCTTTTCTGAGCACTACTTTCTTTTCTGAATGATAGGCTTGTGTTGACCTTTAAAAATAGTATCTTTTGGGCTGCAGGGGGATTGACTTTCCTCTTGTTTTCCTTAATGGCTTTAAGAACTAGAATCAACATACCCCACCATGATATCATTCTTTTTGTTTGTTTGCCTCCCCGTTCTTTGTCTGGTGATGGCTGGCTCAGGCCACCATGCTGTAATGGTAAGGCTTGCTAAAGTCACCGGAGTGTGCTTCACTGTGACAGGACTTGGGCCTTTAACAAGGGATTCGACTACTGTACATTTAGCCACTTCCTACCATTTCTCCTATCATTTCTTATTGCCCAAAATTTCAAATCAGCCAAGAAATGATGAAGAATATGTATTCGTCAGCAGTTTCATGCACGTATGTAATACATTCTGGTTGTATGATGGTATTTGAAAACAATTTGAAATAAATTAGACATTTCTTGTTATCTACTGAAGACTGGTTCCAGTACCCCATAGGTACTGAAGTCCTTTATAAAAAATGGCTCAACCAGTCAAGTGCCTGCCTCTAAAACGTGAGGACCTTAATTTGTATCCTGGGCACCATGTAAAAGCGAGGTGTAGTGGTACTCACTGCTCAGCTGAAGCCCTACAGTTGGAGGATAGAGGCAGGAAGATCCTTGCAACTTACTAGCCAGCTAGCCTAGCCAATTGGTGAGCTCCAAATTCAGTATGAGACTTTGTTTCAGAAGATAAGGGATAGATTAGGGAAAATACCTGAGTTTGACCTCTGTGCATCACCCGCCCCTTTCAGGATAATGCATGGTATTTTTATACAGCCTATTGCAAATTCTCCCCTACTCTTTGAATCATCTCTAGTTATGGGTAACACCTAATGTAGTGTGGTGCTCTTTATGTTGCTGTTTGACTCTGTTGTTAGGGAATAATGGCCAGGAAAAAAGGCAGTTTTCTGAGTGATATATTTGATTGGTAATTGGCTGAATCCAAGGATGAGGAAACAACGTGTGTGTATGTGTGTGGAGAGAGAGAGAGAGAGAGAGAGAGAGAAAGAGAGAGAGAGAAAACCAACTTAAATGTTTAATGGAGACATTTGTCTTCACATCATGAAGCAATAAATAGGATACTGTTTCATTTCTTTTATGCCTTTTACTATTTCAGAAGTGCAAAGTGGCAGATAAAATAGGTGTCTGGATTTTTAAAAAAGATTTATTCATAATATGTATTTTATTTTTTTGTATATTTTTGTGTGTCTGAGTATCTATGTGCACCATTGTGTGCAGTGTCCAAGGAGGCTGAAAGAGGATGTCAGATCCCCAGAAACTGGAATTACAGGAGTTGGGTGCTACCATGTGGGTGCTGGGATCTGAACCCAGATTCCCTGTGCCATCTCTCCAGTTCCAGGTGGCTCTTTTGTGTGTGATTACTGGCTTAAGTGACTAGAGAGCCACTATTACATTATGACCCTGAAAGGACTCAAGAAAATAAGCAGGAACAGTGATCCTGATGTGACTGACCACTTTGTGTTTCTGTAATGGGAATTTGAAAATCTGGCCTCAGAAAGGGATTATGACACCTCAGAATCCCTTTCATTGTTATGGAAGGACTTTATACAATTATGTTTTTTATGACACACCTAAGTATCAAGTTCTCCATTTGAGGGGCGTTTACAAAATAAAGGTATAGAGTTCTTAACTCATTATTCATGGAACTTGCCATTCTTTAAGGTTTTGATTGGAAGCTTGGGGGGCTTTTTTCTAAGCATGAACTCTTATATTTTTAAAATTTTTTGCTTAATTAAATGTACACCATTTCATCTTCCTCTCCCTCCTATGTCAGCCCCTCCTAAATTCATAACCTCTTTTTTAACCATTGTTGTTACATATACAATATAAAGAAACAAATAATATAAATACAAGCTGCTGAATCCTTTCAGAATTACCAGCATGTATATGTTTCTAGAGCTGACCACTTATATTGGGTAAGAATCCTTGGGGAAGACTGATTCTCCCTCTTTCAGCAGTGAAATTATAATTTTTTATCATAGTGAATTTAATACAAAATAATTCTCAGATAACATGTTAATTTTAAAATTATTTTTAAAACCAATGCTTCATGAAGGAGTATTATACAAATACTTATAATCTCAGTGTTCTTATGAAAAATTTTCTAGATGCTTTGATTTGTGTGTGTGTGTGTGTGTGTGTGTGTGTGTGTATGTAGACCAAGAACTTAAAAAAAATTGTTTTAGGTTATTTAAAGTTTCTGCGACCCTATGTATATAATTTAGTATAAAATGGGCCATACTATAAACTTGTGGATTTGACATGTTATCTAGATAGGGATTGTCATTTATACTATTAAGCCTCTTGTAATTGAATTTAAATACTGTGATATTCTGATGTATACTTTTTAAATAAAAATTATGAATAAAAAATTTGAGACATTCTTGAAGTGTTTCCCTAACTCCATGAATTCAGTGCTGCAAAAGTCAAGAGTATTTCGTGAATGGAGTTAATTACCCACAGGGTGCATGTTGGCCACTCTAAAATTCTTATAAAAACAAAGAAATTAATTATCCAGCACAAAAACAAGTCCTACTCTTTCTGGCAAACATTCAATTAACTTTTTAGTGCTTGCTGTTTAATGTTGGTTTTGACCACCCAACCATTGAAAACTGCTTTCCTTTGAAACTGGGCTTGAGCAGGAAACAGCATTCCGTGTAGCTGGTTAGGTGGTCAGTCTCACTGGGTCACCAGCTTTTTCCCAGGAGCTCTGAAGTCAGTGAGCTGTTCTGTTTCGGAGTCAGTGAAGATGTGCCTTAAACACATTTGTTTTTGTATTTTGTGTCAGCAGTTAACCTCTCAGATATAATGGAATAACCAGAGGAATTCTTTAATTTGATTTCATGAAAAGATACTTTCAAAATGTAATAATAGTAATTTGAAAAATTATACCTTTGGCCAAGGCCTGTGACAATCACATTTAAATATTTTTTTGAAAGTCAGTGCTTGTATATCTTTTCCTTCTGATATTTTAGGTGATAAATACGTCTATATTTTGGAAGATTTAGTAATCCTGTCATTTGCCCACTGGCATTCTCTGCCTTTCTTTGCCTTTCAGTACACACCCTCACTCGCCCTGTATTTTCTGAGCCCAGGTTTTGACAGTTCACCCCTGTACAACGTGTGCTTCCTGAGAATAAGGACGGTGATCCTCGTACCTGAAGATTGACACACTGGTGTGATGTAACTGTTTGATATTGTTTGCCCCAGTTTTCCTGGTCCATGACTTATAGCTCTCAGTTGACCCCTCAGTTCAGGATTCCCCCAGAAGTACTCTTCAATCTCCAACAACATTCGGACTCTCAAAGGAAGAATGTTTTATTACTGGGACATTAATTGGAGAGTTCAAGCCCCATATGGATGTGTATGATTGTTTCCCCAGGATTACACTTAAGGAAAAGTGTGGTTGGAACATTTTGTAGGACTACTCTTGGCATTTTTGTGCGTTGTTGGGGCTCATCAAGGCAGTTTGCCTGTTTGAAGGGATTGAGAATCATTTAGTTCAAGTAGTGTCTACAAGACACTTTTGATTGCAAGTTAGCTTTTTCCATTTATAATTAACAAGTGGTAGAATGAAATGTACAAACTATAAAAGTATTCTGTTTAGCATTCATTGATGATTATTGCCAAATTAAGTTACTATAATTGCGATTGCAAAATTTGATTGTCTATTGCTTTTATTTCTTCTGCATTGGGATTCTCTCCTTTCTTGTTCTGCTCTGGTATGCTCTTATGGCAATCTTCCTATGTAGTCAAGCTGTATTTGAACTTGCATCCTCCTGCCTCAGGCTTCCTAGGCTTGTAGACTTGTGTACTACCACACCCAGTTTTTAAAAAGTTCCACCCTGGGCTTATCTGAACTCAGGATTCTTTCTTACTCCAAGTATAGTAATGATTATAGTAATGATGCCCCTGCCTAGACACATGAGAACCCTCACCTGACTCCTGTGTCCTCTGAGGAACGCTCCTGCCTGTTTCTTGGAGGCTTTGCTCTGTTTTCAACTTTCCCAGCACCAGACACCTGTACACATCTACCTTAACTCAGTTTAGACGGAGCCATTTCTCCATGGAAGACCAGCTCCTGTTAGTGACAGAAGGTATGTAGTAAAGAACTATATTTCTTATGGACTAGAGAGATGACAAGAGAGTTTATCACAGAGGATCTGAGTTCAGTTCCCAACACCAACATTGTATGGCTCACAACCACCTGTAAGTGCAGCTCCAGGGATCCAGCACTCTCTTTTGGCCTCTCCAGGCACCCACACATGACATACTCACAGAGACACACAGACGTGTAAATAAAAGTCCTTTAAAGTTACATTTCTTAAAATGTATCTCATTAGCGTGCTTTGAACTTCTGTAGTTGTTGGAGACAAGAGTTTGCTGTAAAGCACAGGCTGGCCTCAGACTTGCAGTCCCTCCTACTTTTAGCCTCTCTCAAGTGCTGAGAGTCAAGGGCTGTGCGTCCACGCCCACTGCCTTATACATTGTGAACTGTGGTCACCCTTCTGTTCTGTGGAGCATGGACTTACTCCTCTTACTTGTGATAGTCCGATGGATACTTTTTATACAGAATATATTTTTGGTACCTATTATCTGATCTCCTAACACCCACTATTACGACCACTTCCTTTCCTAAATTTGGTGTTTCTTAAATGGGACAAGTGTCTAATCCTATCATGGGTCTATAGTTAATGTGTTTTTATCCAGGGAGATAACTCTTATCTATGAGTCAGACTTTAAGATTACTAAGATGATGCAGAGTTCAGCTATGTATAATACACCACAAGTTAGACTCACCTGTAAAGATGTAATTTTAGGAAAGATAGAAATACATATTGTGAAGCATAGAATGTTGATTTTTCTCTTGAACTGAAAAATCACCTTTCTCTGGCACATATTCTTTTTTTTTTTTGGAGCTGAGGATTGAACCCAGGGCCTTGCGCTTGCTAGGCAAGCGCTCTACCATTGAGCTAAATCCCCAACCCCAGCAGATATTCTTTTTATGGTGTGTGTGTGTGTGTGTGTGTGTGTGTGTGTGTGTGTGTAAGAGATTGTTATCATTGTTCCAGGAAATTCTATGGGTGTTAAGATGCATGGCACAGCTCTCTCTTCAGGGGATCACTATTAGGGCACATGGGATAAGAATTCAGTTGTCTAAAATACTAGATAAATTACAATAAGCACCACAAAAGATGCAAAAGTGTTGCAGGTATCTAGAAAACATCATACCTGGTTCAGGGTAGCAGAGAAATTTCATGGCATGTGTGAGTGAGAACAGAGTTCAGTATCCATGGAAGTCAGAGCCACAGAAAGAGAAGCAACAGAAATTGCCAGAAATGGGGCTGGACAGATGGCCAGCAGTGAAGAGCACTCACTGGCTGCTCCTCCAGAGGTCCTGAATTCAACTCCCAGAAACCACGTGGTGGTTCACAGTCATCCATAATGAGATCTGATGCCCTCTTCTGGCCTGCAGGCATACATAATATATATATAATTTATATTATATAAATCTTTAAAAAAGAAAAGAAAGGAAGGAAGGAAGAAAAAGAAAGAAAAAAGGAAATGGCCAGAAATAAGATGAAAGCACTTTTCTTTATTTTATTTATTTATTTACTTATTATGTTCGCAGAAGAGGATGCCAGATCTCATTACAGATGGTTGTGAGCCACCATGTGGGTGCTGGGAACTGAACTCAGGACTTTTGGAAGAGCAGTCGGCACTCTTAACCTCTGAGCCATCTCTCCAGCCCCTGAAAGCACTTTTTAAGACTTACAGCTCAGAATGTGTTTGTTGTCAATTCAGTAGGCAAAGCGAACCTGCTCATACCTGTGGAGTGATGTGTGGACATCGTATTAGTTATTTTTCTGATTATTGTAAGGTAATACCTGAAGAAATCGGATTTGGAGCCTGGTGATGATGGCTCAAGCCTTTAATCCCAGCACTTGGAAGGTAGAGGCAGGCGGATCTCTGGGTCTATATAGTGACTCTGTGACCCCAGGGCTACACAGAAAAACCCTGTCTCGAAAAACAAAAACCAATTAGGGAAGGACTTATCTTCCTCCTGGTTTGAGGGGTGCACAGTCTATCATGGTGGAGCTGTGGTGGTGGGTGGTCACATTGCAATCAGGAAGCAGAGAGAGATGCATGCTGTTGCTCTACTCACGTTCTCTTTTGTACTCAGCAAAGACTCCACTGTGGAATAGTGCAGCCCACATTCACAGTGGATCTAGCCCTCTAATAATATTGTCTGGAAACCGTGTCAAAGACATACCCATAGGTATGTCTCCTAGGTGACTCTTGAGTCCAGTCAAGTTGACAGTGAAGCTTAACCCCACAGACATGTTCTTCAGAAGCAGTGGGTAGGTCTTGAAATGGAGCACAGATTGAGCAATAAGCACCTAAATGGTAATCTGGACATGTGTTATTTTACAGAATGTTGGCCCTCATGGTATTTAAGAGAAATCGGCAGTAATTTCCAACATTTAAACCTGGATTTTGGACTGGGGATGTATCTTGGCCATCGACCACTTTTCTAGAACATTGAGGGTTCAATCTCCACAGAAAGGGGCGGGGGAGTCTAAAACATGGGATTTTTCTAGGTTCTCTTGAATAACTAAAAGTTCTGGTGTACCATGGCCACAGAACTGGCTGAAGCTAGTGGAACCTGTGTGAATTTTTTTTTCTAATAGCTGTGATTCACTGACGTGTCCTTTGCTGCCAGTACACTCTCTCCTGAGCTGTCTGTCACTCGCCAAATCCTTTTTCTCACATTGCCCTTTCCTCCTGGCTTCCTTTTGTTTTGCTGGATGTCAAGGAAAATTGAAGTATTTCTTGCACCTATAAGGGCCATGTGCTCTAAGAAAATCAAGAGTATGTTCTTTACAACAACAACAACAAAAAAGATTTATTTTATTTTTTGTGCATGAGTGTTTGGCCTGCATGTATGTCAGTGTACTACATGCATGCAGTACCCACAGAGGTCAGAAGAGGGCACTGGATCCCCTGGAATTGAATTTCAGTGTTAGGAGGTGCTGGGAACCAACCTAGGTCTTCTACTTAGCAGCAAGTGCTCTCAACTTCTGAGCCATCTCTCCAGGCCAGAGAGCATATTTCTTTGTGAGTGTGTGGAATATTCTTTGTCTTTAATTATGTAAATAAAGGGAGTGTTGGTATCGGTACCCAAGGAATAGAGTTTGATATCCCTGAAGTGATAGGCAGGAAGAAACAAAAGGGCCAAGTTCTTGAGCATACATGATGCTTGCTGCCTTTAATATACATTAGAAAGTCAGTTTGCTTCCACTCAGCCTAGTGTGGAAAGAAGGTGCAGCAAGATCTTGATCTTGTCTCCCTCCAAATGAAAATAAGCTTAAAGCCATGCTTTCTCTAAACAGAGAGCGCAGAAGGGATGGATGCCGTGAAAAATAGAAGTCCTTTCCTTTTCTCCTATTTCTAGTCGAAGTTGGCATTAAACATTTTGTTTGTTGTGATTGTTAGCTTTAAATCAACTTGTAGTAATGTAGAATAATCTGCGAAGAGATCCTTGCCTTGATTGTTGAATTATCTGGATTAGGTAGATTGACCTGTGAATATGTCTGTAGGGAACTGTCTTGATTATTTACTTGCCCAGTCCATTGTGGATAGCCCCAATTCATAGGCAGGGTGTCTTGAACTATATATATAACATAGGAGAAAGGTAGATGAAATGAGTTAGAAGACTTAGTTTTGAGGTGAGTCAATAAGACTTTTGTTGTTGTTTGCTTGTTTCTGTTTTATGACAGGGTCTCAATATGTAGCCCAGGCTGCTTCAAACTTTGGCTTTCTGTCTCAGCCTTCCACATGGAAGGATTATGCATGTACACCACCGTGCTGAGAAGAACTGTTTATACATTGGAGCTTTAACCTATTTTTTTTTTCTTTTGGTTTTTGGAGACAGGGTTTCAGTGTGTAATCCCGGCTGTCCTGGAACTCACTCTGTAGTCTAGTGTAGCCCTAGCTATCCTGGAACTCACTCTGTAGACCAGGCTGACCTCAAACTCATGGAGATCTGCCTGCCTCTGCCTCCCGAGTGCTGGGATTAAAGGTGTGTGCCACCACTGTCTGGCTTTTTTTCTGACTTTAATTGAAATACATTATCAGGGCCAGGAGGTGGTGGTGCACGCCTTTAATCCAGCACTCGGGAGGCAGAGCCAGGGGCGGATCTCTGTGAGTTTGAGGCCCGCCTGGTCTACAGAGTGAGTTGCAAGAAAGGCACAAAAAAAAAAAAAAAAAAAACTACAACAGAGGAACCCTGTCTCGAAAAAAAAAAAAAAAAAAAAAAAGAAAAGAAAAGAAATACATTATCAGGTAGTCTCCCTCTTTTAGGTAGAATTATTTGTTTTATGCACAATGAAAATAGAGAAGTGCTTGCTTTGAATTTAGCTAGTAAAAGTGTAGCTAGATGTTAGTCTATTTTGGGAGAAAAACTTAAAACTGGAAATAAAAATATTGCTAGGCAATACTATAGAAATAAAATTAGATAAAGATTCTGCTTTGAATAAACTGTATTCTAAAAATATACATGGTAAATATACCAATTTGAGGTGGGGAGTTATATTCAGGTTTGTTTTTTGGCAACTGCTAGTCAGGCAAAAGGAACCAAGAGCGCTTGAGTGTATAAGGGCACCCTGCAGAAGGAGTTGATCCCTTTCCATTGCTTGCGTGTTGTAAAATATACTTGTAGTTTTTCACCTCGTGTCTAACCACCCCCATCCTAACTTTTCTAATTTCTCCCATGTAAGTTTCATCTCATAGTCTCTTACGTTTAATTTCCATATTAGATGGGAACCTTGTTCTCAGCTATTGACATCATTCTATCCGGGAAGTAAAACAAGCAGGCTATCTGATGATGAGCACATTTAAGTAGAGCAGGGTTGGAGTGTTCAGTGTCTATTACCTGATGACATAGCCGTCCATGGCAGGTGGTAACTGTAGCTGCGTTCTTACTCCAAAGCAGCAGTCTGTACTTGCTGGGAGAGGGGACAGGTGCTAGTCAGGATTACCCTACAGCTCTCTGCTCCTCACAGAGGGGAAACAGACAGATTTGGGAAGGTGGCTGTTTAGGAAACCTCAGTCCATGCTAAGCTCCTATTGTTCAGCTTCATGCAATATAAAGGCACATGGTCTTCTATAGCATGTTCTATTTATGTATGTATGTGTTCAAGTATATAGGTGCATGTGGAGATCAGAAAACAACCTTAGGTGTTTCTCAAGCATTTTCCACTTTTTGTTTGAGACAGGGTCACTTACTCACCTGGAATTTCACCTAGGAGACTAGACTAGCTGGCACAGACCTAGGGATCTACCTGCCTCAACCTCCCAGTTTGCCATCACTGGATTACAGCACCACTGCTCCCTGCTTTTTATGTCGGCTCTGGGAATCAAAGTCATGCTCTTGCAAATGTTCTACTGACCCCTCTTGTAGCTTCCCCAACCCAGTAGCACGTCTGTCTTTAACCTTTACATATGAGTCCATCCTTTCCATGGCTATTTACTTTCCCCTATCCATTTTGTGTTGACATTTATGTGACTCACTGGATGAAGGATCTTTGCTTCCATAGACCCAAAAAGCTTGAATAAGTTTTAGTAAACTTTGTAAACTTCAGACCCAGGTGTGGCACACACACAGAGTGGCAGCAGTGCACGCTATGTTCCTCAAGACTAAAACAGCATGCATCACCACAGCTCTGCTTGGTGTGTGGTGCCTCAGAGCTTCTATAAATGACTATTTAGACTGTGCTGTCTATTTTAATGTATATAGAAAAATGTGATTAGCACAAGGACCCTGGGATTTCCCAGGAATTATTGGACAGGAAAAAGTTGGACATAAGTTAAATCTAAGCTGATTTAAAAGTCAGCTTGGATTTGATGGCTCATGTCTGTAGAAACTGAGATGCTGGGGCAGGAGGATTGCCACAAGTTTAAGGCTAGCCGGGGCTACGTAATGATTCACACTCTAGCCTGGCTGGGTGAGTTGTAGAATAAGACCCTGTCTCAAAATAAAAACAAAGTAAAAGTAAAATTGAAAAGTAAAAAGAAAAAAAAAAGAGATGTATTATGCAAATAATTTGCTGATTGCAAAAAGTTTTTTTCTTTTAAGATTTATTTAGTTATTATGTACACAGTGTTCTGTCTGCATATATTCCTGTAGGCCAGAAGAGGGCACCAGATCTCATTATAGATGGTTGTGCGCCACCATGTAGTTGCTGGGAATTGAACTCTGGACCTCTGGAAGAGCAGTCAGTGCTCTTAACCTCTGAGCCATCTATCTCTCCAGCCCCTGCAAAAAGTTTTTAAGGTGATAGAGAAATGCAGGCAAATTCATGAAGTTTGAGAAATACAGACTTAGTTGAAACCTAGCAGAAATGGCTTTCCCAAAATTAGATAGGTGATTTATAGCAGAACCTTAGGAGATCCTGTGTGTTCTGTACCTTTCATATGTACATACATATATACATACATACCACAGATAAGCTGCTTCTTTGTAGAGGGAGATCTGTCTCTTAGAACTTGAGAAGTATCTATTTATTAATATGAAGCCTTTCATGGTGGGTAAAATTATCAAATCTGAGTTTGGCAAAGGTCACTCTGAAGTCAGGGAAAGGTTGGCTTGAAAACTAGAAGAGACTGCAGGATAGGAACTAGTGAAGCATGTTCTGTAATAACCAGCAGAAGTCGGTAAGAACCTTTATTCTGCATTTTCACCCTGTTAAATCCACATTGCTTTTACCCTCCATTACTATCCCTTTCTGTATATCTTTAGATATATAGTTGTTGTTGTTGTTTTCCCAAAGCAAGTGTCACAATGCCAGATGTCTCCCAGAGCTAGGCATGAAGAAAATAAAGAGGGTTTGGTGTTGGGGATCCAGAACTGGAGGCACCTTTTCCTATTTGG
Source organism: Onychomys torridus (assembly GCF_903995425.1). Lineage (NCBI taxonomy): Eukaryota > Metazoa > Chordata > Mammalia > Rodentia > Cricetidae > Onychomys > Onychomys torridus. The sequence continues at coordinate 65,353,206 of NC_050447.1, forward strand.
AATAGATGGCTGCTGCTTGCCTCCGAATGCTTATTTCCAGGCAGGAGTGCAAGTTTTGCGGTGCTTAGTTTTTCATTTTTAAAATAGAAACTGAAAATTCAGTAATTAATTGAAACCTGATTTTTCTTTTTCCTTCTTTCTGGAATTCAATCTGTAGACCAGGCTGGCCTCAGATTTAGAGATTCACTTGCCTCTGCCTCCTAAGTGCTGAGATTAAAGGTGTGTGCCATCAACTCCTAGATGAAAACTGATTTTTCAGTGTTGAATTTTCCTTGAAACTTAAACAATAGCTGTTGAATGAGGTAGCCCTGAGGATTAAATGTGTTAATAAATGGAAAAGTCTTAGGCTAGTACCTTACCTCTTGTGCGTGTCTTCTGCCATAGTAGAACATAATCACCATTTCCATCCCCACTCTTAGGCCCACCTCTTTCCCCTTGGAAACACAGGTTACTGGTGGAGGGAAAATGCACAAAGCCTGTTTTATGATACTAAGCATCCCAGATACTCCTCACTGCTGGAGGCACAGAGCACATAATGACACGGAAGCTAACATAAGACATTTTTTAAGCCACAGAACCCTTTCTTCAACAAACATTGACATGGAAACCTGATATGTAAGAGAGATTAACTTGGATCTGCTCTGTTTGAAGTCGTTATGGGCAGTTGAGTCTCTACTAGAATCATTTAGGCTGCTTACGGCACAGACTTGTGGGCATAACCATGCTTTTTCAGTCATTGAGTCTGGAATGAGACTCAAGAATGTATACTTTTGATAAGTTTCCATGCTGGTGGTGATGGGGTGGTAGGAGCAGAGAGAACCACAAATGAACTACTGTGTTAGATGGTAGTAACCTTTTACTTAGAAAAAGCCAGAGACTTGGACATTTTATGTGTTAGTCACAGCTAGGGCTATATCTTCTTCCTTCAGGGCTTTTGGAGGTCTGTTGTCTGCCATGTGTTTAGTAGTATGGACCAGTGGGGAAGGTCCATTGGTCCATAGCTGGAGCTTATTGTAAATTCACATCCACAGCCCTCATTCTAAACCTCTCAGAAGATCTGGACACTTAAGAGCTGTACTTTTAAGAACTCTGTAGTTGGTTCTTATAGCTGCTGAAGTTTGGGAACTGCTAGCCTGGATGTACTCTACTCGAAAGCTTAGGAGCAGCTTAAGAAACTGCCCATGGAAAGAACCATGTCACCTCTCTCTGCCTCACAAAGCAGTCTTTCTACCAAATTTCGGTTCTTACTCTACCAGAAGCTTCCTTGACCTTCACTGTTGCTAGTGTTAAGGAGACTGTCAAGCAGTTTCAAAAGGGAAAGCAAGGGAAAGAAAGGCAGAGGCTGAAGGTCCAGCATGTGTGAGCCCTAAGCTCAGCCCTGTGACCCAGGAGGGATAGGGGTAGTGAACCCGAGGCTCACAGATTGGGCTGGACTGGCTCCAAGGAGCCACCTGTTGGTGTCTACTGTCCCCTGACTGGTGTCAGGGTCACAGGCATATGCCACTGTTGTAGGTTTTTGTATGGATTCTAGAGAGCTAATGTCCACACGCTTGCATAGCACTTTACTAACTGAGCCGTCTCCCAGCCCCAAGAAATGGAGTTGGCAGTCCTCGTTTCTTTTCTGAAATGCATCTCATTGAATCAGAGTCATGCCATATGATCTCAGGTAGCTTCAGTTAACTCTCTAAAGGTTCCTCTACTGTCTGGAGTCACATAATCCAGTCCCTGACAAACAGAAATGGATTGGGAGTGAACACGTGAAGTGTGAGAAAGGAGCTGTGTCACATGGCAACCACTTGAACTTTTGTTGGCTCCCTCTCCTGGCAGTATTTCGCTATTTCTATATTTGTCTTTTAAATGATAGAAACACAGAAATTAGAAGCTTGGCCTTTCTAAAAGCTTGTTGACATTTCATGCCATCATATTTTAGGCTTACTTTAAAACAATCCCTTTAGATAGGAAACTCACCACCTAGTTTACAAATTGTCTCTTCAAGCCTATGTGCTTCTCCCTAGTGGTTATCCATCATCTCCCTAGTGGTTACTATCCTAGCACACACTCGGCCATCCCCTGTGCCAGGGATAGTCTTCTGTTCTCTCTTCAACCAACTGATGAGTCTTGACCTCACTCTAAGTAGGACAGACATTTGTCTGCTAATATAGCCTAATAAACGAATCTGTGTTCGTCCCAAATCTCCAATCTGAGTGTAAATGTGACCTCAAGTCCAGTTATGGATGCCTAGAGAGCACAGAGGATGGGGGTCAGCTGCCACCACGAGGAGGGAGGAGATCACTAAATCCAGAATGTGCTGTCCAGCCAAACAGATGTCACAAAACAAGTGAGGATGAGAACAGAGATAGTTCAAATGAGATTTATGTGACATGCCAGCCACTTGTAGTTGCAGTTCAAGTTTAGTTACTGATTTGAAGACTTGACTAAAACATGTAATTTGGGGCTGATTTTCCTGTAAATTTGCATATGGAGTAGCTATTCAAATTATTATTAATTTTGATTGATCTGACAGTGGTGTTGGTTATATGTGCCCTTAAGGTGTCTGGGAGTACTTGCAGGTTGTGTTTGGGGTTTGTGCTAAAATGCAGTTGTAGAAAAAAGAGGAGATTGGCTGGCTCCTGTCTTCAGGCGCACTACTTAGCACGCCTCTTTGGCAAGTCCACAGAGAGAAGCAGTGTCTGTCCCATTCTCATAACTTAGACGATTTCATTCTTTTGGTGTGCAGGCTGACTTTTCATCACTAGGACAGAGTATCTGACGGAGCAGCTTGTAGGAGGAAAGGGTTAGTTTGATTTGGGGTTTTGGTGACTGCAAGTCATTCACTGGGAATATGTGCTGGAGACTTTTACATCCCATAATCTCCAAGGACCCACCCCTTCTAAAGGCTCTGTAGTCTTCAGAATAGTGCCACAAATTGGTGACTACACACTCATAATATGAACTTATAGGGGCCATTCCAGAGTTCCCTGTAGCAGTTGGTTACTCCATACAGTGTAAGTTGTGGAGAAGAGTCTTCTGTGGATTTACTGTTCCTGACCCCATGCTATGCAACTGCAGGACTGGGACTGCCACTGGGGGCCTTGTCCTCAGAACTTAGCACAAGGCGTGCGGGAAGTTATCAGTCATGCACAACAGGATAAACAAAGGCTGAGGGCAGCCCTTAGCAGGTGCTCTTGCCTGTAAGCGTAAGGACTGGGTTCAGATGCCCAACACCCATATAAAAAGTCAGTAATGGCTGTAACCTTGGCACTGGAAGAGAGACAAACCTAAGTGAATGTTCTGTGAATCTGGCCAGCCCGCCTAGCCAAAATAGCAAATTTCCAATTCAGTAAGATGATAATAAGGAAGAGAATAATAGAGAAAGACACTGTACATCCTGCTCTGGCTCCCATTTGTGCACACCTGGGCATGCACATCTACATTCTCATGTATTTGCCACATACAACATACAATGCCACATACACAAAAAGAAAAAATGAGAAAGAAGTTGACTTTAAAATGTTTGCATTTTAATGTTTCTAAAGTTGGAATTTCACTGTGATTGTTGAATCTATTATGAATGTGTGTTTTTCCTCTTATCTTGCTTGTGTGTTTTCCAGTGCAGGCCTGTTTTTCTACTTGAGAATTCATGTGCGAAACATGTTGATATCTTTAGTAGTTGGCACTTTAAAGTTTGTTGTTCAGTCATTGACATGTTGGACTTGTCTCTGTCCAGGGCCCTTCTCCTGTATCTGTGTGCCTGTCCTAAGCTTTTTGTGGAAAACTCACTGCTCTTTCCCTCACTGCCATTCATTCCAGATAGTGAATTCTTGTTAGAGGTTAGGGTGACTACTTCCCAGATTCCCAAACAACTGTATCAACCCAAGTTCATTCTGCCAGGTCATGTTTTAGCATCATGTCTTGTTAGGAGTCTAAACTGTCATTATGTCTCTTATGCCAAAAAGAGTGACTAGATTGGCAATTGTTTTGCTGTGGCTCCACCCTAACCCAGAAGTCTTTGAGCTGTATGCTTCCAAGTAAGAGTTAAGCTTGATACAAAACAGAAACTTTGCTGTCATACAGCTAGACGTTCTCCTCCCTCTTCATCTTCCTCGGGCAGTTAATATATATATTGCTTATTTTGCTCTTGTTTTTCAGTTGCATATACCTATAGAAACAATTACTTTTAAAAAGTAGCATATAAATAACCTCATGTGCCTGTCACCCTTACTCTTCAATATTGTCTGTAAATCTTTGGTTGTGCCATCAAGAACTCAATGCTGGGTATATAAGACTTGAATTAACTCTAAAAATATATTTGCCTGTATATTCACATACCTCCATGTATCCCACTTTTAGTTCACTTATAATTAATACTACATTTAATGTGTGTGTGTGTGTGTGTGTGTGTGTGTGTGTGTGTGTGTGTGTTCCTATTTAATAGAACTTTCCGGATAGTCAAACTTGTTAAGGGTGTGTTTTCCATACTGGATTTCTTAAGCATATGTGTTTAAGAGTCTTTGACAGTTGGTTTATTTCTGGTTTGGTAAGCTTGTGTTGTCGTAGAGCATGTCTCAGGGCAGCCTAGGAATGTTTCCCACTTGCTCTCAACACAGTTGCTTCTCTGTTTTGTTTACTATTAGAGACTCTGTCTTCATATAGCTTTGCAGGGACTGACCAAATAAATTTGCTTCACAGTCATTTCTCTGGCTTTCTTGAGAAACCTAAGACAGTGTGCTGTTCTAGAAGGTCCCTGAGTCAGCCCCACCTGCCGACTAGATCCATGCATGCAGCACACATTTCTTTACCGTCTTCTATGTGCATACACTTGTTTGCTGACATGATAGATAATTCAATGATGGAAACAAAGTTCTTTAACTTGAGCCTACATTTTAGTTGGGAGACAAAATCTAAAAGGAACAAAAAACAGTTGGTAGAGTTTTAAGCTCTAATAAGTAATAAGGCCGTTGATGACCAAGATGAACACCATTTCAGAGGTATCCAGGAAGAGCACGTGATATGAGAAGATGGAAGAAAGAATACAGTGTGAGAAAGTGGAGACAGTGAGTCCATATGGACTGTGCCTAAGGGCAGACCTAACAGAGAACAGAGGCTGGAGACCCAAGCTGGGTACCACCAAGAACTGGGTTATAGAATGTACTTAATGATTGTTTTTCTTCTATGTAGATGGAAGACTAGTTCACGCTTCTGGTCTCACACACACATTGTTAAGAAAAGCTTTAAGAACATTTGATTACAAATAAATGCCTGGTTCATTTTTTGGTTAGATGAGTGCTGTTTTGGTTTTATTGGGAGGGTGTGTGTGTGTGTGTGTGTGTGTGTGTGTGTGTGTGTGTGTGTGTGATTTCAATCATTGCTTATAATGTTGGGCTTTTCATGGTGTGTATTTTGTTCTGATATGTAAATGATAAAGTATTTCTAGCTATCTTATCCTAAATACAATCATACTGGTTTTTATGTAACATAAAACAAACTAGAAAATAATCTCCTAGTGTCTACTCTGTATAATTCAGAGGAACAGTTTTAAAGAATAAGTCTGCATTGAACAATGTAAATGCCGTGTCTTATTTATTTGATAGAAACTGGCATTTTAAAAGTCAGAGTGGAGATAAAAATCACAGTTAATTGTTTTCATTCTTTAAACTAGTAGGGCTAACCCTGGTAGCTTTTATATATTGCAGCTAAAACATTTTTCAAATGAAACTTCCTTCATATAAATAGTTTAAGGAAATATAACATTGCCAGCAAGGGAGACTGTTTTATCAATTTAGAAAGTTAATAAATTTGTGACAATACCATAGCTAAGAAGTCAGTCATTGCTAGTTTTCCAAATCTCAGCTCTCACTGACCTTCCACTTGAACCTAGCTGTAATGTAAACATTTTCTTGAGGTGGTTAGGGGCTGGGCCAGCCAATCTGGAGGGTATTAGTGGTATTCTCTTGGGAGGTTGGAACCCTGGGTAAGTCTCAGGAGCTCCTTTCCAGGCCAGAGGCTGTCTTCAACATTACATGTTGCTTAATTCTTCTGTGCTCTTGCTAATAATGCCTACCGTGCCTCTTGGAAATCTCATTAGTTAAAAAACGTAATTAACTTGCCTTTGAAGTGGAGGGTAAGGGCAGTCGTATTTGGAAGCGTTTCTGTCCTTTCCATGCCCGTTGCTAAAATACATAGTGAGGGATTCAGCCCACTGAAGTTGAGGTTATTACCCTTGTGTTTCAAAAAGTCTGACTTTTTAGGACTCGATTACACATCCAAAATATTTTTGTTCAAAGCAAAGCAAAGTACTGTATCAACTCCCTTTGACCCCTCAACCTCCTTTAAACCTTCTGAGGTGTACTGAGCAATGTTTTTCAAACTTCAGGTCATGACCCATTAATAGTCGTTAAATCAGTTTAGTGGGTTCAAATCTTCATTTAAAAAATTCAGTGGAATACAGCAATCATAGTAAAGGAAGGTATTGTCTCATGGTAGTTTTGTTTGACTTAGACAGGTGTGTATGTCAGTCTTTGTAGAAATGTAAAGAGGGAAGATACGTATTTGCTCTGGATGATCCTTGGAGTCTGAAAAGTCTTGATATAGAGAATATTTTTGAAAAATGATTTACAGTTTCATGTTTAAATGTTTACACTTTAATACCTTGAATTTTCAGCTACCAAGCTGATGCCAGAGTTCACTGAGTATTTTAAATGCAATTTAGAAGACAGGAATGTAAAGAAACTACATTTTAAAACTGATTCTTTTCTTATTCTGATATTATCCTGTAACCAAAAGCCAAACTAAGCAAGACTCACACTCCTCTCTTAGTTCACAAAATACTTGACAACTGTTTTTTAACACATATAAAAAGAAAATAATAAAGAGTGAAAATGTAACTATTTGGTAGTAATCTAGACATTTTATGTAAAAGATTTACATGCATTGAGAGAAACCAATGTTTCATTTAAGAATGTCATGTGAGTTAATAGATGTTTTGAAATACTCAGGCACAAAAATCACAAAAAGTTTCTTAGGCTTATGTTCAAATCCACTGTATCCCTACTTGTTTTACTTCATGTTCTTTCAAACAATGGTTTCCTCCTTCTCAGCATTCAACTTAAATAATTAAAAAAAATATTTGCCCCTTGCCCTATCAATGTCAGATTTCTCCAGCTTATAATTAAACATTTCTTCCTATTGAACATTTTTTTTCTGCTTACTAAATTAACAGTGAGCTCTATTGTTAATTCTTTAAAGTTTTAGACTAGATTTGTATTTGAGCACTGATGTTATAAGTGTTATCATTTTTACTACTACATAAAGTTAACCTCAGTTTCTCCAAACCTTTCTTCTCTGTAAGACTGATGATAATCAAGTTGTATTCCAGATGTCAACCAGATACCTGGATATCTTTTTATATCCCCAAGTCACTGCAAACCAGTGACTCAGAATGCGGGGCATGTTGTTTTCTTAAATGCTGTGGGAATAAGAGTATAACACAATGAGACTGGATTGTTGATTAAGAACAAAAACATAAAGACCAGCCAGGGAAGTGCCAGTCACGCTTAAATAATACATTCCTAAAGTAGATAGTTGGCTGTGCCTTGCTCGTGGCTTAATAGTGATTTTTAGTGTTTTGACTGCCAGCTGTCAGCTTTCCATCCTGGAATATGTAAAAAGTATTGTATTCTCAAATTGCAAAGCACTAATGCTCCTCCTCAAAATATTTGGGAAGCACTTAGGCTCGCACTTTGTCTCAGTTATGTCACTTTAAAGATACAAAAGTAGATTGAGTGCCTCACTGGGTTACCATGCGCTTTCATATCCCCCGCTTATACATTTAAACTATTTCATAACTATTTCTCTTGATGTATGGAAAACTTTGGTGGAAATCAGTCTTTTCATATTATATTAATTTTTATCTTTTTACATGACTTAACAAAAGTTGTGGTGCTGTGTCAGCAGCACATGTACTAAAATTGGACTGATACAGAGAATACTAGCATGGCCCCTGCGCAAGGATGACATGCAAATTCATGAAGCCTTCCATATTTTTAAAAAAAAGTTGTCAAACTATGAGCAACTGTATTTAAACACTGTTATGACTCAGAAATTTGAACTCAAGATGAGGAGTAGTGCTGTCTCTTGGGTATGTAGTATCATTTAAAAAGTCCTAGTAAGAAGAGGGATTGGAATTCTTGAGTGCCTTGTTTTATCTCAAATAATAGCATAAAGAGTTTGCATGGCTGTCTACATACCACTTCGTTGCACACTTTTGTGTGTGCCGTGGAAATAAACGTTCGGGGCTGACATGGAGCTTTGTTTTATCTGAATCAGAACACACGGTTTCACCATCGACATGTTCTGTAGCATCACATGCTTTAGAAAAGCTAGTGCTGGTTTTTTTTCTTCTAGTACTTGCCACATCTTCATGTTTAAAATGTCTCAAAATGAACTTCCTCCCCCCCCCCCCCCCGGCCTCAGTTTATTCTTGAAGTTAGTGTTACTGTGTTGGCTATAAGACAAACTACAACGAAAAAGGGCATTTCTTCCCTCTTGCAGTTGCTTTGATGTTCATTCTGAATTAGAGTGGCCGATGCATGATGGTAAATGTTCTGTTAAATACAAAGTGTGCTTTAAATACAAAGAAAATATTGACTTCCTTCCCTAGTTAGTTTGATTCTCTGTACAAATATCACTCACTGATCAGCTGTTATATTGGAGTAAGTGGGGAAAGAATTGAATTTTTGCCCACGAGTGACTTTATATATATATAAGAAAGGCTGCTATCTGAAGCAAGAAACTCTTATAGAGTTAACATTAGATGAAAATAGCAAAGCTGTTCATTTTTACTTCGGAAAGAAAGGAGGACTGTAAAGAAAAGGACGTTTCATGCTTAGTTCCATATTTAACAGACACAGCAGTGCGTGGACACTTGAACTGTGCAACTGACAGTGAGTGCGCTGTCATTTCTTAAAATCATCTTAAAGCATTGGCTGTTGCTAAAAAGAACCATTCAGCATCTTTACTATCACCAGGGGTAACTTTTGAAGCTACTGTGTTGTTGTTTACCAGCCCACACTTGGTGCCCAGGGATTCTGGATGTGAGAGAGAAGTGGAAAGACATCATTTTCCTTTTGGTGGAGTACACCATTTTTTTCTTTTTGCTAACCAGATGAAAAAAAATCCATTAACACAAAGCCACTGTTCTCAGATAGCGTAGTTTGATTTTACAAGACATCTGAGTAGGATAAGCCTCTTCTGTGATATAGCTGGGCTGACTTAGTCTCTGCGTTTCCCTCTCATATATGAGTTTGCAGCTCCCATGAGCTTTGCCTTCAAGACCTGTGATCTGCCCATCAAACCATAACAAACACAGAAGTCAAGTGCATAGGTCATTTACACACCTTGACCTGGGTAGTCTACCACTTTTCCTTTAACCTTTCTCAACACTAAATTCATTTCTTTAGGCAAAAATTAGGAACTCCCTGTTGGGCTGGGAGAGTAGCTCCTTGGTGGAAGGCCTGGTGGACATATGTGAGGCCCTGGGCAGTCCCAGAGCATTGTGCAAAAGAAAGGAGAGACAGTGCTGTCTGGGTAGAGAACCAGCAACCGAACAGGGATTCCTTGGATCTAGTCTTTAAAAAATATTTGTAATTTGCACATTACAGAAAAAGTAGACAATAGCTTTTTTTAAAAGACCAATGACTTTATAATCCCCATATGTATTTTTCTGGCTTTTTATGTGTGTTGCCTTATTTTTTTATCATTTGTCCTATTTTTAGTTAGTATACATATCCATATATGTACATTGTTGTACTCAAAGCAGGAGAATTCTTTGTCTCCCAGCTACCACATCACTTTTGTGTTGTCCGCCACTGAGACCTCTTTACAACCCATTGCAAAGCTGTGCTTCTGTCAGAAAGTGTGTCCTAAAAGACCCTACTTTGGAGATAATCGTGTCAATTTAGCTTTCTGATTCCTTCTCTCTCTTCTCTTTCAGGATTTTAAGAGTGAAAAGTACTTTGAAGCCTTAATGTTAAAACTGTATATAAGTAATTAACTTCTCTTGTTCAAATATATATATATATATATATATATTTAATTTACTTTGGGAGACAAAATATTGGCACCTGGAATGTTTCCTGCCAGTTTTAGGATAAGGCTCTGTTTAGTTTAGTTTAATCCTCCTGTCTTTGTCAGACTGTTTCCTGTGTGTGTTCTCTGCGTTCGTGTCGATGGGCACATGCCATGTGTGGAGGTCAGACCTCAGCTGTTGGTCCTCACCTACCAACTTATTTGAAACAGTGCATCTCGCCATTTGCCCATGTGGCTACCAGGCTAACTGGCACAAGCTTCCTATCATTCTCTTGTCTCTGCCTCCTGTCTCTCTGTAGCAGTGCTGGGATTACAGGCATACTGTGTCTGGCCTCATGTGCTTCCGAGTGTCCAAGCTCAGTGCCACACACTTGCCCATAAGTTCTCTACGTACTGAACGCAAGGTTCGCTTGTAGTTTCACCAAGTTTATCATAGTTCCTCACTTTGCTCATGTCTCAGTCGGTTGAGCAGTGTGTAATCTAGCCAAGCTTTTTTCTAAAATGAGGAACAGGTGGCTTAACCTCTTTGTGATGGATGGTCAGTGCCTATTGCATTCCCAGTTGGGCAGGAGTTACGGTCAGAATGTGGGTGGGGGTGTGAGTTGTCATCATCTCTTACCGGACAAAGGTGGAAAGAGTTGCTAGGCATCGTGAATTATAAAGAAAATTGCAGAGTGCCTGTATCGTAGCAATTAAAAAAGAACTGTTTTAGGATTCAGTAAAGTGTTTGCCTCACAAGCTCGAGGATTTGAGTTGCATGCCTAGAAACCATATTAAAAATAAAAACAAGGAAGGGAAAGTAGTACATGTTTGTAATTCTTGCTGTGGACAGACCGAGTCAGGCTCACTGCCCACCTAACATAGCCTACTGGGCTAGCTCCAGACCAGGGAGAAATCCTGTTCTGAAAAACAAGGTAGACAAACCCAAAGTTGGCCTTTAGGCTTCACACGCTTCCGTGTACATCACCACACACATGCATTTATCTGTGTATAAATGCGCACACACGCACACTCACAGACTAGCCAAGTGTGGTGGTATAGACCTTAATCTTAGCACTTTGGAGTGTGAAGTAAGAGGGTAAGAGTTCATGGTCAGCCCTGGCTACAGAGAGTGTTCGAGGCCACCCTGCACTACACTGGGACCCTGCCTCAAAATCAAATGAACAAAAAAACCTTTGATGATACAGCTTCTATAAGGACTCTTAAAATCTCAACAACTACCCATGTCAGTTGCAAAACAAAATGGCTTTTAAATTGTCTGTTGGTCTAGGTACTTTACTATTCTATTTCTGTTTTCCTTTTTTTGTTTTTTGTTTTTGGGGTTTTGTTTTGTTTTGTTTTTTGGGTTTTTTTGTGACAGGGTTTCTCTGTGTAGTTTTGGAGCCTTTCCTGAAACTCACTCTGTAGACCAGGCTGGCCTTGAACTCACAGAGATCTGCCTGCCTCTGCCTCCTGAGTGTTGGGATTAAAGGTCTGCGCCAACCACCGCCCATCCACTAACTAAAAATTTTAATCGTCTATTACATGTCAAGTTAGTAAACTATATTTTTAAACTTTTACTACTTTTTCATTATAGACAAATTAATATTATCTTGGATTTACGAGAACATTTTAGTATTAACAATATCAGAAAGAAAATTAGAATATGTTTCTATTGGGCTTAACATCACACACACCTAAGCAATGGCACTCTTCTAAATGGTGGAGACCCGAAGATAAAATGGCCTATCACCTGAAACCTTAACTAGATGAGGATGGACATACTGGCAAAAGCTGCGCCTGATGGAGAGGTAGCTGTGCTTCATCAAGTAGAAAGATGTGCTGCCCTGTGGAGAGCATCCTTCACTCTGAAGCTCTAGAACACCTTCACAGGTGATGTTACCTTCTCATCTTTGAAATTCATGAGGTCAAAATTAATTTCCAGTGATTTTGAATGACTAAGTATAGACAGGGTAGGCCTGTGAACACAAATTGTTTTATCTGTGTGCCATGGAAATTCTTATCCTCATCATCTCCATTCTCCACTCAGTTTTCCTTTTTTTCACTTCTTTTGAACTACATAGCATTGTTAGCTCATGAAAACTGGAAGCACACTGCCACTCTGTTTCTGCTGCACCCCCAGCTTCTTTCCTCTTCCCCAACAGTATCTATCTCACGCCACCAGTACTGGCTTTAGATGATGTGGTCACAGAAACTTATGTGTTGACCAAGAGCTAATTTCCAGGAAGGTGTTCCTATGACTTAACAGATAGTATGTAGAGTATCTCTAACTTATACTTTATAAAGTTCATTGCAGAGTCTTGAGACTTAGCTTACTGTTAGAATACTGTTAGAATACTTGTTTTAACGTGCACAAAGACCTAGGTTCTATCCCCAGCCCTACAGAGAAAATCACGTGCAGCCTTCCGTTTTCTGTGTTTGGTTCAATGATGCACAGCTGTAATTATAGTAGTCATGAGTCTAAGGTAGGTTTGCTCCAAGTTCAAGGTCAAACTGGTCTCCCTAGCAAGTTCTAGGCCAGCCAGGAAGGACTGCATAATGAAGTCTATCTCAGAGAAAGCACCATTACCAGATGGGTTAACACCCATCTGAAATTGTAGTCCCAGTGGATTTGATGCCCTTTTTTGGCCTCCATAGACACTGCACACACAAGGTGCACAGACATATATGCAGGCAAAACGCTCACACAATAAATGATAGATAGATAGATAGATAGATAGATAGATAGATAGACAGATAGATAGATAGATAAAACGTTTTAAAGTGTCTGCTAAGGAATCTCAGGGAAGATCTTCTGTCCTCTAAATCTGGACATTTTTTTTTGTTCAGTTTTCTTTTGATTTCTGAATTTGTAATGAAAATTACATGCTTTATTGCCTCCTGAAATTTATTTCAAAAATGGCTGGTGAAAACTTGATTCTTTTAAAAACTGTATTTGTTTGTATGTGTGTGGGTGTTTTCCCTGCACCTATGTTTGTGCACACAAGTGTGCAATGCCTGTAGAGGCCAGAAGAAGACATCAGATCTCTGGGGCTAGAATGACAGACAGCTGTGTGCCACCCTGTGGGTGCTGGGAATCAAACCTGACCCCTATGAAAGAGCACCCAGTTCTCTTTACTGCTGAGGTATCTTTCCTACCCCCCAAACTTGATTTATTTAAAAAACAAACAATCAAATAAATAAATAAATCATTCATTTGTGGGCCAAGCATGATAGTGTACATCTTTAATCCTGGCTCTTGGGAGGCAGAGGCAGGCAGATCTCTGTGAGTCTGAGGCCAATCTGGTCCACAAAGAGAGTTCTGGGCTAGTCTGGGCTACACACTGAGACCTTGTCTCAAGCAAAAAATAAAAATAAAATTTATTTATATATGCTTTAGATGTAGAAAGTGATACAATAAACACTGATTTTAAAACCTTTGACTTTCCACAATACAAAGAACCACAGAATTAGAAGCTACCATTTTGTCTATTTCCTCTGAAGTATAAATTTCAGGTAGACAGGCATTTACATCTGTTTATTCCCTGCTGTGTCCTAGGACTTAGTACTAAAGATTTGTTGAATGAGCTAATTAAAATAGTTACAGTGCAACAAACTTACTTGTATTCTGTATCAATTTATATTGTTAGACAACTGGGGGAGGGATTTGCATAAATGAATTTTATCTTTCATCAAAATGCCATTGTAATCTATTTATGAAGATGTTTTCAAATTATGTTGTAAGCTTTATTTTATTTTATAACTAGAATTAGAATAATTGCTACAATCCTCAGTGAGTCATTGAAGTTTGTAAGACTGTCCTTGGGTTCATAGCCATGTACTACTGTATGGTCAGTTTCAGTCAATATCAAGTGCAGCTCTTTCTGCTGCAGATGTTGGATATTTTTTTTTTTTTTTTTTACTCACAGATATGTAGAAAATGCCATGACATGGGCTAACTTTATCTTAGCACCTACAAATAGGTGCTTTTTGTTTTTGTTTTTGTTTTTGTTTTTGGTGTGTGTGTGTGTGTGTGTGTGTGTGTGTGTGTATGTGTGTGTGTGTGTTGTGGGGAACTTATAGTTGCTAATGATTTCTTTTTTAAAATTATTTTTATTGCATATATCTATTTAGAGAGACAGAGAGTTCATGTGCCACAGCACATGTGTGGAAATCAAGGACCGCTTTGATTCTCTCCTCTCACCCATGGGTCCCAGGCTTGGCAGCAAGTACCTTCCCATTGAGCCATCTCACCAGCCCATATTTAGTAACTTCTTTTTCAGTTAAAGAACTGATTTCTGGAATATCAAACTTTCTTGATGCCTGACTCCTGGAGAAGCAGGCATATTGTAAATTAGGTAAGCTGTGGAACTGAAGACATGTTTACGAAAAAATTTTCTTCCCCAAAGAGAATTGCTTTTCAGTGTTGTAGATTTGCTTGCACTGTGTAGAATGGCATGCTAAAGAAGAATATTTATTATGGTAAAAGCCAAATTTTCATACTTGAATTTAATGTTAACAACTATGTTTGTTCTGAAATGCACAACTGTATTTTAAGGAGGATTTTTGCCTTCTAGATTATTCTCTTTCAGCTTTTTTATTTCACTCAGGATTTAATTCTCAACACGAGAAACTGTTTTATAGAGACAAATCTTACTAAAATTAAAATTCAAGGATTTCTTCATTTGTATTAATAAGAGAGCCTTTTCTGTGTGTTGATAACTTCTAAAACATTTATTACCATCCTCACTTACAGTTAAGTGCAGCTGTGCTCTGAGCACAAGGTGTGACTCCTGGGTATTAGGCCTGTGTATGGTTTTTATCTTGGGATGGGGTGCCTGCATGAGTGTCTGTGCACCACATGCATCCTGGGGCCCTTGGAGGACGTCAGATCCCCTGGTGCTGGAGTTGAAGAGAGTTGTGAGCCGCCCAGCATGGGAGCTGGGCTCGAACTCCAGTCCTCTGACAGCAGGAACTCTTAGCAGCTGAGCCATCTGTCAGTCTTCCTCCACTCCTGCCTTGTTTTTTGAGACAGTCTCACTGGAACCTGGAACTTTCCTACTAGGCTAGACTAGCTGACCGGGAGTTCAGGAACCTGTCTCTCCCACCCCAGAACTGGGATTACAAGTGCATGCCACCTCACCTGCATTTTGATGTGAGTTCTGGAGGTCAAAATCAGAGGGAGATCTTTCTCCTTGTGTAGCAAGCTTATTACCCACTGAGACTTCTCCCCAGTCCCACAAATATTTTTGATCTGTAGTTATTGAATCCAGGGATTCAGATAACCTGTGAATACAGAAGGCTGACTATAGTTTCTCAAATTATATTTAACTGATTCCTGACCTGCGCTAGGCTTCAGATGGTCACCCTTTTTCAGCCCTGTTGCTGGATTTCAGAGAACACAATGATTTTCCTCTCCATTTGACATAGTGATCTGGAGCAAAAGATAAAATGTGTGCTCACTGTCTGTCTAGCCATGAGTGGTGTAGTTAAAGGTCTGCAGCACAGGCTCCCTCCTTTGGTTTAGTTTAAGGAAACCTTGTTCTGTAGCTCAGAGTCCATTTTATATTATGCTAGAACACTATGGGAGATGAGAAAAGTGCCTGAATAGAATAAGTACCATTTTTCAACACAGCTTAAGAAGAAGTCATATAAGAAACAGAGGAAGTCATGTTTTAATACTTTTCTAGTCAGCAATACTGTAGATGTAATTAATGCTAGCATCCACTTTTCCCCCATTACACAAATTACCATCAGAAAATAAAATGATTTTTATTTCTGTACATGTATATCAACATTTCTAGAGGGAAAAGTGTCTTTATAACTCCTACAACTTTTTCTTTCTAGAATTTATCTGCCAAATCTGAAGTGCATACAGTGACTGTACCAGGAAGAATTTGGTTTGCCTGTCTGGTCATTGCCATTGATACCCATGAGAGAGTCTCAGAGGTTAGAGGGAAGCTGCCCAGTTGATGAGTTTGGGTTGCTTTTGCTTCGTTTAGATGGTATATGTGTGACTCCTTTACCTAATAACTCATGTAGTACCAGTACTTAAGGTACCTACCTGCAAGTGCTCTTAATTTCTGAGTCATCAGAAACCAGCCCCCACAAACCCATCTTTCTGAATCTTAGGTTGTGATAACATTTGGTGATGTAAATTGATTTTAGGCAATCAGGCAATGAATTAAAATTGTGTGCTACAGTTGCTCCACAGGCATTTTAACGGCAGTCAGTGTGTATCTGGTACTGGATATGCAGAAATGGTTGTACAGTCCCTTCCTTCTCAGAGTTTGGTTGTGTGGCCTTTGGCTTCATGGAAAAGACAGAAGCATGAATGGGTTGTTTATAGTACACTGCAGTTGATGAAGCCACAGAATGTACTAGGTCTTTGAGCAGTGTGGACTGAGGTATGAATTGAGAACATATTTTCCATATACTTTATATATTCATTATTCAAGAAAATTATTTTACTCTCTCTCTTTTTTATTTTATTTATTTATTGGTTTTTCGAGACAGGGTTGCTCTGTATGGCTTTGGAGTCTGCCCTGGAACTCACTTTGTAGTCCTGGCTGGCCTCAAACTCACAGAGATCCACCTGCCTCTGCCTCCCGAGTGCTGGGATTACAGGTGTGCGCCACCACCGCCCGGCCTTATTTTACTCTCTGTGGGGATAGACAATCTCTATGGATTTGTGCTGTGGTTAGTATTTGGAAACCATGAGCATTAGAAACTTACTTAGAAACACATTCATCGTGAAGAATATAATTTATTTTTGAGGAAATAGAATAGTCAGTTATCTGAGCATTTTCTTACTAATGTCATCTCCCTTCCCTCTGCACTCTGAACTTCTTCTCTTCCCTCTGCACTCTGAACTTCTTCTCTTCCCTCTGCACTCTGAACTTCTTCTCTTCCCTCTGCACTCTGAACTTCTTCTCTTTCTCATAAAGTTTTTGTGCTTTTGGAAAGTGAAAGTACCTATTAGTCAGCATGGCCGTTCATCCTGTCTAAGAAAGGGTACAGGATAGATTTGTGCACTAAAATGGTAGCAGTTGTCACCTAGAATGGTAAACTCCTCTTCCATCTGGAAAACACAGAGCGCTTTGAGAATGGACAAACTGGCCATGCGTGCATCCTCCCTGGTGGCTAGTCCATCAGAAGCTGTAAACCTGAAGTTCTGGCTAAATATTTTCTGTGGCATATATTCAGAAGTTAAGAGACAGAGTGAAGGTGTGGGAAGGAGGAGGAGGACAGTTGATTGATTACTCATCTGTGTGTTTATGTGTCCTAAATGTGCAACCAGAATTACCAGTGAAACAAAACCGTGTGTATTCTCTAGCTCAGTGTAATCGTGAATGTAAAGAGCAGTTTATTACTGTTGTACTTTGCCCAAAGTACCAGTGTGTAACTGGCATTGGCTTAGACTGTACTTACTACTGAAGGAGCAAGACTGGAAGGGATCCCAGTTCTGTTGAAATCCTTTGCATTTGAAACTTGCTTAAAACATGGGGTGGGGTGGTTTACAGAAACCAGAATGACTGATACCTCGGAATAAGGGAGGTTGTAGTGTCTTCAGGACTGTCTTCTCCTCTTGGTAGTTGACGGTATTTACATACTGTTCCAGAAAGCATTTACTCTGAGGCTACAAACACCTCAGGTGTTTGGCTTCATACAATCCCAAAGGATACAAGTGACCGACCACATGGAAGGAATTCCAGACCACAGGTGTGTGGTAGAAGAAGCTCCAGGGCCAGGCATGCCTTACACATTTTCTCGACGTGGTGGTGCTGGGCACCTGCTGCAGGGACTGAATGTCTGATGAGTAGGCATGTGTTGTTACCAGCCCCACTGAAACCTCTCCTAGGACTAGAGAGCAGAACTGGGACCAGTATACAGTGGAGTACACTCCACTGTGAACAATGGTGACAGTAAGTGTTCTTGGTGTTTACACACACATTCACACTCACATGTACATCAGTGCTACCTACCTTTTCTAGGTCTCCAGGAATGACTCTGCTCTAATCCTCAAAGAGAGGGAAGAGATAATACATAGGAATGTCCAGCACAATTAAAATTATGAACACCCAGCAAGCCTTTCCTTTGACTATTACACATTGGAAAGAAGCACTTTTTTCTTCGCAGCATTTCTGAAATCCAGATGCTTCTCATAGTCACTGCCTGGCAGCTCTCATAACATGGCTGTCACCAGCTGCACCATGGACCAGAGTTGCAGAATGTGCATCAGTGGTTTGCAGGAGAGTCCCAGAGATATTCACTGAGCATGGAACACTGCCTTCTGACACCCTTCTGACACAGATGGATACTGTGTGGGAAAGTGTAGAATTTGGCACTCATAACTGCAGAATAGCCCAGAAGAATTAGACTTGAAAAGTTATAGGACTGTCCTATGCAGCTTATTATATTATTATTTTGTGGTTCAGGGAGTGATACCTTGAGAACCTCTAAGTAAATCTGGAAACATTGTTAAGTAGTGCACAGGCCTTGGCTCAGGGATTTTCTCTAATGGGATGTGAAATAAATGTGTCTTTTAAGAGATGGCACCTGAGGGTCAAGGAGGCTCAGTGGCCACAGCTGTCATTCCTTGGACATCTGTGATACTCTTGAGAAGTAAATGTTGCTGCTAAATGTCAAGTGTGTATGTGTGGCAGTGTGCTGACTGGCCTCAAGTGTGTGTGTGTGGCAGTGTGCTGACTGGCCTCAAGTGTGTGGCAGTGTGCTGACTGGCCTCAAGTGTGTGTGTGGCAGTGTGCTGACTGGCCTCAAGTGTGTGTGTGTGGCAGTGTGCTGACTGGCCAGTATTCTTGTTTCAGTCATTCACATAGCAGCTACTGAGAGGCAAGCATGAATTGAGAGCTGGAAGTACTCAGAAGGCAAAGCCAGTCTCTTCTTTAACAAAGCTTGTGCTCTAGAATAAAAAAATAAATAAATAAACATTACTGGCAGGTGACAGATATTGAAAAATAACATCTGGCCAGGCAGTGGTGGAGCATGCTTTTAATCCCAGCACTTAGGAGGCAGAGACAGGCAGATCTCTGTGAGTATGAGGCCAGCCTGGTCTACAGAGTGAGATCCAGGACAGACACCAAAACTACACAGAGAAATGTAGTTAGAGTTTTCCTGCCTGGCCCACAGTCAGGACAAATCTCTCTCACCTGCCAGTCCCGCAGCTGCTCAGACCCAACCAAGTAAGCACCCAGAGACTTATATAACTTATAAACTGTATGGCCGTGGCAGGCTTCTTGTTATCTACTTCTATCTTAAATTAACCCATTTCTATTAATCTATACTTTGCCACGTGGCTTGTGGCTTACCGGTGTCTTTACATGTTGCTTGTCATGGCGGTGGTGACTGGCAGTGTCTCTCTCCCCCAGCCTTCACTTTCCAGAATTCTCCTCCTCCTTGCTCTGCCTACCCTATCCTTCCTGTCTGGCTACTGGCCAATCAGCACTTTAATTACTTTAACCAATCAGATCAACACATTTGACATACAGAACATCCCACAGCAGAGAAACCCTGTCTCAAGAAACAAAAACAAAACAAGAAAAGAAAAGAAAAAAGAAAAGAAAAGAAAAGAAAAGAAAAAACAACATCTGGAGGATAGTGTCAGAGGCCTGTAATCCTGCCGTTTGGGAGGTAGAGTCGGGACAATCAGGAGTTCAAGGTTATCTTCTGCTGCATAACGAGTTTGAGGGGTGCCTTGGGTACATGAGACCTAACTCAAAGAGGAAGTGGAAGGAAGTGAAGGAGAGAGAAAAAAGAGGAACAGGAAGGGGACGGAGAAGAAGAGGGAGAAAGGTGGGGAATGAAAACAAAAGCTAGATTAAAGTGCCAGTGACTAATGGGGCTACAGTGTTCAGCTGTTCAAGAAGGTCTCTGATAAAGGAGAATGACATAGGGCCTTGGAGGAAATAAGGGTGAGGTCTCAATGTGATCACAAGTGACAAAATCATACACACTCAAAGGCCTTGAGGCTTCCATGCAACTCATTGACTGGAAGCACAGGAGAAAGGTACGACTGGACTTGAACCAGTGAGACAGGGAAAACAACACAGGAAGGTTGCTGCTACCCGCCTGACATAGTGCTGTGAGTTGGAGCTGCAGGCAGCTGCACTTCAGGAAGGAACTGGATCTTGGAAGTCACTCTGGATGCCACCTGCGAAGGCTCCCAGATGGAAGCCATAAGACCTGAGAGATGCTGGTGTCTTAGGCTAGTATGAGAGTTGTACATCAAGATGAGAATATGGCATGATCCTAACCATGGTATTGAAATTGTAAATCCAAACAAAAGACAGCAAAGTATGATGTAGTCTGTAAATGGGATAGTTGGGTCCCATCTCTTAGAAGACTTTGGGCATGCTTTTCCTGAAGGCAAACAAGCCTAGGGAGGCTAAAGTGGAAGGATCCTATGAGCCCAAGCTTCAAGATCAACCCAAGTAACACAGTAAGACCCCAAGCCAAAGAAGAAAATCAATCCTCCCTCCCTTCTCCCCTTCCCTCCTTCTTCTCTACCTTCCCCCTTCATTCTCTGTTCCTGGTTCCCTTTCTCTCTCCCCAACTTCCTCCTAATCTCCACAATATATCAGCATGTGGAACCTTTCAAAAGCTATGAAATGTCATCTCTGGGACCTTCTAGTTGAAGAGGTAAGTCAAAATTGCTGTAACAGTTTAAAGCATTATGTAATTAAGGATCAAGTATTAGTGAGTTAGAGTTGAGAAAAAGTAGAGATTTCAGTGGATTGGCATGTCGTACATACACACACCTGCAGAAAGATAAGAGCAGAGATAGGAACTGGCAATAAAAGAGCAAGAAAATGCTGGAGCTGAAAAATATTAATAAGCAAAAGAAAAAAGTTCTACAGAGGAATTTGAAGATAAAGTGAAGGAAATCTGAGCACTTACATAAAGAGAAGCCACTGGGAGATACGGTGTTAGAAAAGCACAGAACTAATTCATGTGGCCCTGTAGCCAATTAGAAGGATGACCAGGACGAGAAAACAGTGAAACCTAAGGACAGATAATTGTGCAAGAAGTAATACAAGAGAATTCTCAGAATTGAAGGATATCGAAAGAGGCTTAAAGGTACCACAGTTATAAAGATACCTTTGTAATACAAATGCAGACTAAAGCATATTGTTTATCATAATGTTACATTAGAAATAAAAATTTGGGAGCTGCAAAAGCATGACACTTCAAAAGAATATGAAGCAGTAGAGGTGGCATGGCGTGGACTGGCAGCTTGCCTTGTTCAGGTGAAGGACAACATGCACCAAAGCTCGTGTCGCAGTTGCTTTTCCGCTGCTGTGATGAACAGGTGGACACGGCAGCTATGGAGGAAGAATGTGTGTGGGCTTACAGTTCCAGAGGGGCAAGAGTCCACTGCGGCAACAGGCAGCAGGAACAGCTCATCCCTCATCCTGAGCCTCAGGCAGGAAGAAGAGGGACTGAACTAGCAGTGGCAGGAGTTTTTAAACACTCAAAGCCCACCTCCAGTGACACACTTCCTCCAACAAGGCCACACCTTCCAGCCTTTCCAACTAGGGAAGCACCACCAACTGGGAACCAACATTTCAATACCGAAGACTGCAGGGACATTTCTCTTTGAGACCAGCACAGCTGGCAGTGGGATTCTTTGTAGTGGGATTCACATACCAGTGGTCAGTGTGAAAACAAATTTAAGCAACATTGCCTGCTACTCTTAGGTAGCATAAATGAGAAGCTGTTAGTAAGTGCCTAAAATCTCTATAAACACACATGCTTACAGAAACTAGCCTAAGAGGATAGAGAGATGACTCAGCAACTAAGAGCACTGGCTGACCTTCCTAAGGACCCAGGTTCAATTCCCAGCACCCACATGGCAGCTAACAGCTGTCTGTAACTATAGTTCCACGGGATCCAACATCCTCATGCAGACATGAATGCAGATAAAACACCAATGCACATAAAATAAAATTAATTTTTTTTTAATTAAACACAAAACCTAGCCTAAAACAAAGATTCTTAGGCAATGATGAAGTTTGCTCTTGGAAGGAGATCCTTAATTTATGATGTTTACATGCTCTCCTGCTGGATAGTTTCCTGAGACAGAAAGTTTTTCTCTTCAGTATTAGTTTCCTTCCATCTCAATTTGTCAAACATCTCCACTTTCAAGAAGTCTGGTTTATCATGTATCATGCCTGAAAGAAAGCTTCAGGGCTCATACAAGGCTGCCACTGAGCTGAGATTGCTTCTCACTCAAACTGAGATTCCTGAGACACGTTATTGTAAAATTAGAAGACGTCCAAGATTAGGAGAAGGAGTGCAGTTCATGTGGTGTGAGATGGAGAGGACAGGAAGAAGACGGTGGTACCATACCATCAGAATGTTGGGTGAAGAAGTCATTTAAGCCTTAAATTCTGTATTCAGCCAAACTCTCAGGTCATGAGGTGGGAATATGGATATTTCAAACACACATTGTCTGAAAACGTTCATTTTCTAAACATGTTGATCAGAAAACTATCAGATGGTACGTTCTAAATTCAGTTGGATCTAGTGGGTATCTGAGCACCCACTATACACTTAATGTGACACCATGCATAGAATAACTGTCTTGTAAATATTTATAGATCTGAGCTAAAAAGGTCAGAAAACAAAGGTGAACCAAACACGGGCTCTGCCCTTGATAACTTTGCAGTTTTCGAGTCTGGGACAATTTGGATAAATAACTGTAAGCGTGGGTATTCTCAGAAAGTTGGAGGCTGCTGTGGAGATTTACATTGGTGACAGTCCAGATCTGGCTGGAAGGGGGCTTCATGAGGGAACTATTTGGGATATTTCTCATAAAACAAACCAAGCTTTCATTCATAAGCAGGTATGGAAAGGAAAACATTGTAGCCAATACAAATTGTAATTAGAATGTAATGGAAAACTCAAGACATTAAGTAACTCAGGGAGTGAAGGGGAGCTGGGGAAGAAAAGGATGAAAGTCAAGTTTAGGCTCCAATATTGGGCTTTGTGAGGTTCCCCTTTGCTCCCTAGGCAGAACAGGAGTTACTAGGAGACAACCCGGAGAAGCTGCTTCTGGAGAAACTTACAGACTGGCTGTGTTTTGCCTACTAGATGGAATCATTGCTGGAGTTAATGTGTTTTCTCTCTCTGGCACCTTCTTGATTGCTTGGTATGGATATAAATACAATAAATATTTGTTGTGTTGAACTTCAGATAAACACACTATTAGAGAAGTCAAGAAAAGAGGATGGGTAATCCAGTACTTGTTAGCTAGAAAACAAGCAGAATGTTGAGTTGCTATTAGAAACGAGAGCCAAGGGCAGTGACAGATACACACCTTTGTAATCCCAGCTCTTGGAGGCTGAAGTGGGAGAGTCAGGAGTTTAAGGCCAGCCTGGAGTCTGGAGTACATGAAACATAGAGGGATGGGGTACATGATGTGAACATGGGATCCTATTACTCAAGGAATCTGAGGCAAGATGACCAGAGTTTCGAACAGAGCAAAGAAAAGAGGAAGAAGGGAGGGAGGAGATACATGACAGAGACCATGGGAAAGCATTTCAGGCAGGGGCTGGGGTAGGAGCAATAATCCAAAGTTTAAGAGTGGATGGGTGATGAAGTCACCAGGTCAGTGTGACCCTTGAACAGTGTGACCATAGCTAAAGTGCGTCTTCCCCTCTGATCGTCACATTGTATTCCTAGTGTCCAGGGTCTCCTTCCTGCTTCACTGATGTTCAAGTGGTCCTGAATACCTTTCCTTATGGCTATGTTCATCGGGTCTGAAAAATAGCAAATTCTCCAATAGTCACTGGAAATGATTAGTGTGAGGAGAACTCACTGTGTATGTGAGCTAGACAGCAGTGTTGAAGGGAAGCAGAGGGTTGAATAAAGTGGCTGAGTTTTCCAGCTGTGGGTGCTAAAAGCATTGAGTATGTGTGTGAACAGCAGAGGAGACGGACACTACTGTGTCCGGGCCAGCACTGTGCTCCTACTTTCTTAAACCGAGTAAAATATCACTCTGGAGCACTTTGGGGGGGGGGGGGGCGGTTAATTAGTTCATTTCAATTACTTCTTGTCATTTCCCCCCAAAGTGTCAAATTTAATACAGCTTCAAGGAATATTTGTTTTGAGGTTAATTTCTTGCTCCACAAGTAGGGTGTCATGTGCTTCTACTTCATTGATATTTCAGGAGGTGACAGGTTGACATTTTCATTAAGTTCTATAATGTTCTATTAGTTATGTTCTTAAAACTAGTAATTCTGATTTGGAGAAATCTCTCCGAGGGTCCAGGGGAAAGAGTCAATCCAGCAGTCACCCGTGACAGTATATAAATTTCCTTGGTAGCTTTCAGTGGGTTTCCTGTATAGAATGTGCAGATAAATACTGCTTATCTGAAGAGATACTCAAGGTAAATATTTATGAAATAAACTTTAACCCATGTGCCTGAATTAAATTTCACTGGCATATGTGTAGGAATTCTCTCAAATAGTTAATGGTTCTTTTTTTTTTTTTTAAACATGAGAATTATATTTTTTTAGCCAAAATATTTAAAGTGTACTTCTGGTACTATGTGACACTGCTTGAGCAGTAATGACCCTGCCATCAGGCTCCCTGGTGACTGCAAATACAAAACAGCAATCTTCTGATTTTACTTTCTAAAAGTAAAATTGCTGCGCTTTCTCAGAGGAAGCCAACCTGTCCCGGCTTCTTGTTGCCCGAGAGAACCCTGGGCCAGGTCCGTGTCAGGCTTAGGCTGCAAACCCAGATTCCCAGAACTTGGGTGACTGTGGGGTATGTGCACCCGCCTCGGGCTGGCCCCCGTGTTCTGTTATGTTCATCATAATTTCATAGGAGGTACAGATTCTAAAACCAGTGTTTTAGTAGGCAAGGCATCTGGGTAGGGTTTTTGTTTGTTGGTTTTTAGTTTTGTGTCTTTAATGTGTCTCTGCATTTGTAAATCTCAGCAGTTGTCCCTTCACTTCTAGTGCTGCAATAAAATAGCCTGCTAAAAGTCAACGTGGAAGGGAAAGGGTTTGTTTTAGCTCACACTTCCGGGTCGTAGTCCATCATATGGGGAATCCAAATAAGCAGGAACTTAAAAAGAGCTGTTAACATCACACCCATAGGCAGAAATTGAAAGAAACACACACACACACACACACACACACACACACACACATGCTTCTTGCTTGCTTGCTTGTATTCAACTCAATTTTTCCATTCTTACACTGTTCAGGACTTCCTACCTGGGGAATATGCCACCCACAATGGGCTAGGTCTTCCCTAGTTAATGTCAATTCTTCCTTAGTTAGTATCAGTTAACTAAGACACTCCCCAATAGACATACCCTGTACATATGGCATTACATTTTACAGGCCCATCAGGAAGATAGTTCTGGTACTACACAAGGCAGTATCATAACCCAGTGTGGATTATACCTCATTGATACCATCTATACAGATGATTCTAGGTTGTGTCAAGTTGACAATCAAAGCTAACTATCACAACAGCTAATTCGAAATATTTCAAAACGTTGCAGGCCAGGAAGCCTTGGCTCTGGAGTGCCTGTCTGGCCCACCACCCTTGGAGGAAGTTTGACCGTGTTCCATAAACACAGGCCACTGTCATCACTCTCCTTTAGAGTTTGCACTTACCTCTCAGCTCTTCTTTATTACTTATTCTCCAGAAGTCAATTCTCAGGCAAGCAGCTAATTGTGAGACCACTGTTCTAGTGGGCTCTGGGTGCATGGATCCCTGAGCATAGGAGGAAGTCTTTGGAATGAGCTTATTCTTTTATACAATTGAGCCTGCTGTGTTTTGAGCCTCCTCACTAATTTCTGAAATGTCTCCGTGCCATCTTTCCTTTTGTCCTGTGCAAAAAAAAAGTTCCCGGCTTCCTCTTAACAGCACTAGTCTTTTCCTTAGCCCATTACATGGGCCTTTCTGACAAAGCTGCTGATTTTTCTGCGTTGCTTTTGTGATCCCAGTCCTTACTAGATGCCTGGCTAAAAGCAGCTGCAGTAATTGTGCTGCACAGACCAGATTAATGAGTACATCACTTTACACTAAAAGTGTCAGGACACAGATGAAACAGACAAATGTTTTGCCAAAATGTGAGGTGAATTCTAGTCCAGTTCCCAATGGAATCCTCATTCCCACCTGAAGCCTCAGGATCACAGTCTTTCTTGCTCTCATCTTGGTTGGTATCCTGCTCTTCTGAGTGTATTGATCCAAACGCTTCCAAATTTCCCCTCCAACCCACTTCCAACGACTTAAGAACTTTGTGACTAAGTTTAGCTACAGCCACAGTGAAACTTTTCTAGTGCCAGTTTTCAGTGTTAGTTGTATCCTTGCAGTGATAAAATCCCTGCCATAGACAATGCGAAAGGGCATTGTTTCTGCTAGTTTGCAGTTTCTGAGGCTGGTTCATCAGGGGAAGACAGGTGTGATGGTCCAGAGTAGTTCATGGGCTAGCAGGAACATGTGGCAGAGGCTGCTCACCTCACAGCAGATAGTAAACTGAGAGAGAGAAAGGCTTCAAAGGCTCAACCCCTACACCACCTCCCCCAATACTGCCACCAGCCAAAGCCACACATTCAACACAGGGCCTGAGGTGGCCATTTCTTATTAAACTATTACAATAGAGTTCTTTGTGCACTGAAGATGGGGGTTCTTGTTCTGTCTGCAGTTGATATGTGTAATAGGAAGAATGGAAAATTGTTAATCCAATCATAAAATGTACTTTTAAATTTTTCACTCATTTCTTAAAAGTGTGTGTGTGTGTGTGTGTGTGTGTGTGTGTGTGAAAGAAACTAACTTGTTTAGGCACAATTGTCAGTTTTGTTTTCTACTTCCTGCTTTGGATAAACATACTGGAATGCTGCCAAAATTTCAGGTGGCTGAATGCTAATTTTGTTGAAATTAGATGGAAGACCTATTCCTGCCAATTTTCTATTAAATTATGCAGAAATTTGACTTTGTAAGACATAAATCTAGTCAAAAATAGAGCCCTAATTTTCTAGTTAGTAATACCTTCAAAGGACTAATTATTCTCATTTTAGCTTTTGCTTTCTGTTTAGAAAAAAAATCAGAAGAGCAAGATGCAGTGAAAAATTAGTGCTCATTTTTCTCATGTAACCTGCATGCCAATTTGCAGTATTAAAGGATATAGTGTTTATAACTTTTTCTTATGAAGCAGGGTGAGCCCTGGAAAACAATAAGTGTGTCTCTCAGATGTGCTGTAGTTACTAAATAATCACTCACGTAGTGGTCAGGGATGGAATTCAGAGGGTTATCTTTCAGCTAATCCTCGAGTGATGGAATTGGTATATCTCTGATTTTTCTCTTAGCCTTCCAGGCCTTAGAAGAATGAGACAAAAGTGATTATGGGAACTAGAGGGAGCCACTGGAGGCCACAGAGGAAAGGAGACCTTATCTTAAGCAATTAATCAAGAAACTCATATTGTGGGACAATTATTCAGAGTTAATTCTAAAATAGCTTTAAAGCCCCAGGTCTTGAGTTGTTTTTTTCTCCAAATTTTGTCAAGGTCATTGACAGTGTTAGGTTCAGTTGCAGTAGGGACATCGCATCTGTGAATGAGTGCAGTGTGACAGTGTTGTGTCGTGGCAGGCAGCATCGATGCAGGGATGGCTTTACTTTCATCCTATGATAGCTGTTCAAAATAGGATGATACTTAGTCCCTGAGATAGACACCCTTTCACCAAGGGGATTCCGAAGTGCCCTGGCCTCTGGCTTCTAGCTTTAAAGGACTGTAGTCAAGTTCTTTAAATTTGGACCACTTGCCTCGCCTTGTGGTAGTTGCTGCTCCTCAAGCTTGCCTAGTGGGTTTGTGTCTATGTCATGTCATCTAAAAGTGTTCTTCCAGCTGGCTGTGGATGTTCAGTCTAACCAGTCTTCTTGAGCTCACACTGCTGAGACTTCAACACGAGTGGTATCTTATCTGATAGTTTCTCTTGTTCACTGAGAAGTGAGCACTTGAAGATCTGCTCTCAGCTTCCTCTGCCCTCCTCCCTGGCTTGTTTCCCTTCTTCCAGTCACACTGCACTACTGATGCTGACCAGTGGCTCTTTGTGGGCCCGAAGCACTCTCTGGGTACCTTGGGCAGGTCCGCTTCTCTTCTGCATAGGCCCCAGCCAGAGCTGATACCACAGCATGGCTTTTTCCCTCTCTTTCTTCCTAGCATGTCTGTGCAGGCATCACCCAGGGTCACAATTCCATCTGTCTAGTGACAGCTCTGGCATCACTTCTTTGGTGATCCTCTCACCAGCCTGTCCCTCTTCACATGCTTTGCCTTATTTTATTGGCTTCCTAGCTCTTAATCACTGTGAGTTATCCTTGGTGTTTATTTGTTGCCTCTGCTCTCTGAGTAAATCTGTGAGAACAGAGCCCTGGCATTTGTGGACTTGCCCTCTAAATAGCAAGAGTCTCTTACCACAGATCACTAGCTTGGGAAAGATCAAATCTCAAAACCCAAAGTGTGGCTTCTCCTGAACACTTATCAGTTGTGCGCCATTGTAAGGTGGAAAAATAAGTTTGACCAACATCACTTGGGACCATTTGTAGTAATTACCCAGGCTAACATCTGACAGTGAAGTTAGTTCCTATCTCTGTGAGTCTTAGTTGGGGAAGTAGGCAAGAATGACATTAATGATCAGACAGTTGTAATTGTTTCTCCAGTGTCTCAGAATGACTATAAAATATGCTGAAAAGATAATGTTAAGCTTGAGCTTTGCAGAATGAGAGAGAGAAGCAGGCCCAACTTAGAGAAGAGTGTTGTTTCAGGAGGTTAACAATACAAAAGGCCTCACCATGTTCTAGAAACTGGGGCACGCAGGGGATCGGGGGTTGTCATGTGGTTTGAGCAGAGTGCTCTGTGTGTAACTGTTCTGTGACTTAATCTAAGATGTATACCAGTTTGAATTTGGAGAAACATCCAAGCCAGGTATGTCACCATTAAGTGTGTGATGGTTAGTTTTAATTTTGAACCAAGTAAAACCTACAGTCACCTAGGAGACAGGTTTCTAGATATGCCTGTAGGGGTTTATCTTGATTACAGAAACTATGTGTAGATAGAATAAGTCTCCATGAAGCCACACTTATACAGGTATTAACAGGAGTTCAGTGTTAGTCAAGAACATATATTAAATCAAGTGTTGTTAAACAGGAGCACATATAGCTGGGTGTGCTTCTGTATGCCCGCACTCAGGGGGCTGAGGAAGGAAGATGGCATTAAGTTCTATCCAGCAGGAAAGAGAAGAGGAGGAAGAGGCAAAGAGATGGGAAGGCAGGTACAGAAGTCAAGATTATACACTGATCATTCAATGAAAACATGACCAGAGATTCACAGGACCTGAATTCCATATTTTCCCTAGGAACAGTATTTACAGCAGATTATAGCAGTAATGACAGCTGATTGTGCATGTACATGTGAATAGTTAACATGTTAGTAATGACAGCTGATTGTGTGTGTACATGTGAATAGTTAACATGTTAGTAATGACAGCTGATTGTGCATGTACATGTGAATATATAGTTAAAATGTTGCTGAATTGAACCTGAAAATTTAGTGTATTAAAACAAAACCTCTATTGCTCACAATGTTGTAAGTTGACATTTAAGCTGGATTGGCTCAACCGTGCATTTCTGCTGCTCACATAGTTGTGATCAGCTGGTGATCTGTGGCCTCCCTTCCATGTCTGATGCTTTGGCTAGTTAGTGTTCTAGGCTCTGCTCTTCTCACCATCCTGCAGGCAAGAGAGCTAGCTCCAGAGTGCAAGCTGTTGTTTTGTTTTTTATGCACTTTGTCTTGCTGTTGCTCAAAAGCTACGTAGGTGCTGCTTGCCCTGATCACTGATTGTCAGAAAAGTAAGTACTTCAAAAGGATGAGGCAGCCAGGGACGGGTGGAGGCCCTGACCCATGTCTGTGTGATGGCAAGGTGCTTATTCTTTCTCTACTAGTTTGCTTTCTGATAGATAAACAGCTAGTTTGTCTTGTAGGCTGAGGAACACGACAATATGATAGGCTCTATCAGTTCAGGGAAGAGGTGACTGCCATTGTTTGTCTTGGAAAACCTGTGCCCTGTGTGACAGATTTAAGAAACTTGTGGTGATGGTGAGTTGTGAGTGTGTGGTGCTTAATTATAGACTTCATTCACTCCAAGGGCTTACATTCTGGATATGGAATCTTAGTTGTAGCAAAATTTATTCTGAAAGACTTAAAGGAAGATGATTGAAATATTAGTGATACTGACATTGTCTGACGAGATCTACTTATATTTATTCCTTGTAAAAAAAAAAAAAAAAACAAACCCACAATATTACCATAACTGGACCTATTATGCTCTTGTAATCCTAGTTGAACGAAGAAGGGTGATTAACGATAGCAATTTATTGTATCTGAGGAGGAAAGAAAATAGGAGATGTTGTCGTTATCATAAATCATATCATAAATAACCAAAAAGAAGCCCTCGGAATGCTTGTGTGGTGTCAGCAGCCAGCCCTTTCGGGCCCGTTAGCCAGGATGTAGCCATAGAAACCCCAAAGTCATATTGTTATCTTGGTCTTGCTGCAGTTATGTGATACAACAGTATTAA
This sequence comes from Onychomys torridus, assembly GCF_903995425.1. NCBI lineage: Eukaryota > Metazoa > Chordata > Mammalia > Rodentia > Cricetidae > Onychomys > Onychomys torridus. The sequence goes on from NC_050447.1 coordinate 65,383,887, forward strand.
CATATAGATTAGGCCATTTATAATGCTAGGTGTCATTTCAGGTTGGCTTGCTTATACCACATTTTAGTTTTTTATTGTGCAGAATGTTAGTGAAATGAGGCTTTTATACAGGTCAGTATGTGTAGGTATTCATAACACATCTTCACTACTGCTAATTTATCGTGTCATTGATTGGCTCTGCTCTAGGAATTGTCACTGCCTAATTGTCATATCTAGCACTTTTTTTAAGTAAGTAGGTTTTTAAAAAAAAAAAAAAATACAAGCCCACTTATACATGTTGTGTTTTAAGGGTTCTGATTTTGGTTGTAGACAGGACAGTTTAAAAATAGTATATGCCACACTATAGATGTAATTACAAGTTTTTAGCTTCAGACTAAAGGATAAAATGTTGACATGGATTACTGTTGGTTTGACTGTCACTTCACCTCCTTTTTTTTCCAGGTACCCACTGTCCATCTCCCTCTTACCATCCACCTGTCCAGGCTCCATCCCTGCAGCAGCTCCTCCCCTGAACCCAGCCTTCCTAGCAATACTCTGTGTTCGGACCCATCTAACCTCACCACTCCATCAGATGGTTCAGTTATGTGCCATCTTCTCAATCTTCTTAACCCCAAAGTAGGCTCTCTTCTTTTGTTAGCTTCACTGTCGTGTGAGTATTTTGACAGCAACATTTTAAAGATGCAACCTTTATCCAAAGACATAAAGAAGTGGCTAGAATTCTAAGTACCATTCTGGTGTTTCGGTGACCTTATTCAGGATTGGGACCAGTTGCATCCTGCCCTTCAGATCGGCCTTTGTACATGGCCAACTACATGTAGAGATGGCCTCAATAGTCACTATAGTCAGCCTTTAGTAGGGGCTCAGATGGCCTTGTTTCTGTCCTGCGGATGAACAGTAGTAGGTCTTGGGGAGATTAAATGGGTTGTGCTGGGTTGAATTGTGGCTCTGGGGAACCAAACAGCTGCAATTTCAGTGCACTTCCGTTTCTAGTCCACCTTTTTATCTCCACTCTTTCCTCTGTTCAGATCTCAGCTCTACTGCATCAACGGATGTCTACAAGGATATAGGTGGTTCTTAAGGTCGGGAGACTGTGTCTTCCTCACATGACTTTGTGTCCCTAGAGTCAAACACAATGCTATCATAGTACCACTTAGGTTAACATGCAGATAACTGAGTCATTGAGTCTCTTCTAGAAACTTAAGATAAATACATCTAGGAGCCAAACAAATGTGAAGATATTTTTTTACTGGGAAAAAAAATGTAAATAATGCTGCTGATAAAAGGAATATTAGCATATACCTTAACTCCAGAACTTAGAAGACTGGGGCAGAAGATTGCCAATTTGATGCCAGCCTAGGCAACTTAACAAGACCCAATCTGAAAATTAAAAAGTTTCTACATAAGTAATGTAGCTTTAAATATATTTGATTTGGGGAGAATATATGTGGGTAGCATTTTATTGTCCTTTTAGTTAAAGTTTAAAAATAGAAGTGTGTTTTCTGCCTGGTTTGAGAACACGCCACCAAAGTTAAAGTTGCATGCATCTGTGTAGTTAATGAGATAAAAAGCTTTCATGCCATGTGCAAACAATTTCCTCTTTTTCCTAATGTCTACTAGCTTTTTAGATTACACTGTTTCTTTAAAGGCATTTACTGTTCCAGTTAAAACGATATTTTGTTCTAAGTCAATATTTATCGTAGCTTAGAATTAACATCCCCAAATCCTTGTGGTATGTTCGGACCTTATTGCCTTGTTTTGTTTTTGTTTGGGAAGTTTGCTAAGGAAGCATGTTTTTCTCATTATTCCTCAGAGAAATGTAGGGAGTGTGGATTCTTTATGCTGTCAACGAAGGGAAATCACAGTGAAGTTTATACTGTCCCGCCCTCATCAACATTCATCATTTTCAGAAGATGGACATTGCTGTTGATTGCGTTTTATTTCTTTTTTCACTGCTGCTGCAAAAGCATTCCAGATGAGTCAGTCAGCTTTCTGTCCCTGAACAAACACCAAGGTGACAGATGGACGGAGACAGGCTTATTTTGGCTCCCGATTTTAGAGATTTCTCTTGATTGGTTGACTTGGTTGCTGTCAGCCTGTGGCAGAGCAATACATCATGGTGGGAGCACACAGAAGAGCAAACCTGCTGACTTCATGACCCAGGAACCAAAAGCAGAAAATAAAAGAGACTGAATCCACATTTCCTTTAACGGGTACCCTTCCATGATTTAAAGACCTCCCATGGGCCCCGCTTCATGAAGTTCCCTCCACCTCCCAATAACACAAAGTCAGAAAAAGCCCCTGACATGAGGGTCTTTAGGGACACGTAAGACAACACACAGGGAAAAATATTTGGCAGAACAAAAAGCTCCTTTGTGTCTTCAGTTAGGTTGGTGTTTTCTGTGGTGGAACTATAATGGATTCACATCTCAGTGAATTTCTATGAAAAATAAAGTCATCATTATGGGGCAAGGGAGAAACCCTGGTGCCAGGGAAATTCTCAGGAATCCACAGGATGACCCCAGATTATACTACTAGCAACAGTGGAGAGGGTGCCAGAACTGGCCTATCCTGGTAATCAGATTGGTGAATATCCTGTCATCATAGAGCCTTCATTCAGTAACTGATGGAAGCAGATGCAGAGATCCACAACCCAGCACCAGAAATCCATTTGAAAAGAGAGAAGAGGGAATTATTTCAGCAAGGGGGTGAGGGGGTCAAGATCATGATGGGGAAATCTACAGAGACAACTGAACCAAGCTAGTGGGAACTCGTGAACGTTAGACCAACAGCTGTGGAGCCTGCATGGGACAGGACTAGACCCTCAGCATATGGGAGACAGTTGTGTAGCTGTGTCTATTTGAGGGGCCACTGGCAGTGTGATCAGGATCTATCCCTGGTGCCTTAGCTGTCTTTCTGGAACCCATTACCTATGGTTGGGCTCCTCGCTCACCCTTGATACAGAGGGGAGGGGCTTGGACCTGTCTCAACTGAATATACCAGGCTTTGCTGAGTCCTCATGGGAGAGGCCTTATCCTTTTGGAGGAGGGAGGGGAGGGTGGGTCAGGGGGAGGGCCTGGGAGGACTTGGAGGAGGGATGAGAGGGGAATCTGTGCTTGGTTTGTAAAATGAATAAAAAAATTCTTTTTAATTAAAAAAAAAAAAAAGGAAAAGAAAGTTGTTAGTAACCATGAACATTTACCAGAAAGTTAAATATTTTTGAGACTTCCCACCCTGGCTTAATTAGAATTCTTAATATGTCTTCTTTGATGGGAGGGTAGATTAGTGTCTACTTTAAAATATTTTAGATGTATAGGGTTGTGACACATTTTGTGGTGTCCTGTGATAAATATCAGCACTGATAATCAGTTATGACGTATCCTGATTAGGAGTAACTTCGCTACAGAAACACATAGTTGTATCATTGCTAACTTCAGCCAGGTTCTGATCCTACAGGAAAGGAAGTACTCTGTGATTCCTAGAGCAGCATGAGTATTAAACACTTACTCAGAGGTGGCTTCTTTTACTGAAATGTGATTAAGAAGTCCGCCCAGTCACTATCTCCAGCTTTTGGGGCAGGAAAAGGTTGTTGGAACAGGTTGAAAAAGTGACACCCATTTCATGTGGAGGTGTTCACTCTGCCCTGATCATGGATTGTTGTGCATGGATTTTAGGAAACAGAGCTGCTTTTCTCTTTAAACCTTTTCCAGAAAGTGCTGTAAGGTTAATCTTCTACTGTATGTCTGTACCCTTGAGTGCTGTCATTGCTTAGAATACTTTTCTGTCATGATGGCTTTTCACTGTCCTCTCGAGGGAAACGATGCTAATGTCCACATATGCTAGAGCAAGAAAGAAAACACTGAGGAATGAATGAAAGGTTTTTCTTAAAATCTCACCCTTGATAGTTTCCCTTGAACTAAAGTTCCTCACTATTATTTATCGCACAGAAGATGCCTTGACTCCAGTCTCCAAATACTGAGATGGTAGGAATGATGACAGATATCTTGTTAACTTTGTCAAACAAGTGAGGTGATTTTACAGTAGATGTTTTCCATAGATAGGAAACAGGAAAACATGTCCAGAGTTTAACTAAACAAAACCCCTCTTCTCGCTTACAGAGCCCTGTTTTGAATAAAGCCTTATGGCTTTTTAAGTTGTTTTACTCTCTTGAATAACTATCATTAATTTTCTAGGCTTTTATGAGTTAACAGATCTAAGTTGAAAATAAAACAGTATATTTTCTAATGGTATTTTATGAAACTATTACATCTTTTCCCTAGCTAAGCCTGAGTACTTCTTTCTGTTCTCTATCTATCGGGCAGCATCCTGCCAGTTCTGATCTGATAGAATTATACACACTAGTAGAATAGCTTCAAACATCTTGTATTGAAACCACAAATTTGGGGACCAGCAAGATGGCTCCGCTGGTGAAGGTGCCTGCCGCCAAGCCAGACAACCTGAGTTCAGTCCTCAGGACCCATAAACACACCCTCAAAAACAAGTAAATGTAATTTGAAAAAAGAAAATGTAAGTCCTTCGGTTATTCTGTTTATAAGCATGTCTATGTCTGAAAGACTTAAGTAACTTTTACCAGTTGCCCTGGTCCCCCTTCCCAGGAACTGCTTATGTTAAAGTGGTTTCCCTCTGTACTCCCAAGGCCTTCCTCAGGTGTCCTCTAGGGACTCACACGCCAAAAACTAGTGATGATAGAACAAATCTGCTTTAAAGGATTCTACAGGCCTGTTTTCTTACCTAGCCCAAACATTCCTTTTTATATCTTGCCATCTTAAGATTTGTGACCTTTCATAGAATAAAAAGTGGTTTTTTTTGAAATTGTGAAATAGAGGACTAGGTGTGTAACTCAGTGATTGGAGTGCTTGCTTAATGTGTGTGAGACTGAGTTTGATTCCCAGCACAGAAAACAAAAAACAAAAAACAAACAAAAAAAAAATGTAATACCAGCAAGTATTCCTTTTTGTTGTTTGGGACAGAGTTTCCTGTATACTATGTTGGCCTTCACCTTGCTTTGTAGCTAAGGATGACCGAACTTCTGATCCTCTTCCCTCCATCTCACAAATGCTGGAATTACAGGTGTGTGCCACCATGCCCTGGCTTATGCATCACTGGGGATCCAACTCGGAGCTTCATGTGTACTAAGCAAGGACTCTATCAACAGAGCTACATCTCCAGCCCACTACTAAGGACTCTAAAACTTGTATTCCCTTGGAGACTAGCCTAAGCGCTCTCTTTTCTGGTTCTTCACAGGTTTACTTCCTAGTAATTAAGTGCGTTTGAAGTCTGCTCTGTCTTTTCATAAGGACAGGAAAGGAAGGCAATGTTTAGATGGTCCAAACACTGTAGGTCTGGCACAGCAAACCTTAACTTGAAGGATCAGGGAGGAAATACTCTTGACTGTCTTTGTTTATTGTGTAACCAGAATATAACTGAGTCCAAGGACGATGTACAAAGAAGTTGAGGTAGGAGGGAAAGTGGGCAAAGAAATGGTCTGTAATGACTCTCGTGTTTCTGCCATGGCTGGTGGAGAGATGATGGTGGTGGCATCATCAAATGATGGTGGTGATAATTATGTTGAAGTTACTTGTTTTTATAGTTTCTAGAGTACTTTCGCTCTGTTACCTCACCCTTTCACCCCTGAATGCTTTTGTAGCCTGACTTCTGTTAGCCTTCATTCTCATTGACCTCTTGGTGAATACATTGACTTTATTCACCAGGATTCCTTTTTTGAAAACAAAAACCTCTAAATGGTTTTTCATTTGTTCATTTATGTGTGTATGTGTGTGCACCACAATATGCATGTGGGGATCAGAGGACAACCTATGAAGTGAGTTCTCTCTTCCACCATGTGGACCCTAAGACTCAAGCTCATATTATCAGTCTTGGTGGCAAGCACCTTTACCCACTGAGCTGTTTCCTGCCCTAAACTTGCTTTTCAAAACTTGATCCTTTGAACTCTGACATCTGATCCTCCATGTATTTCATTGTTCTTTTGTCTTTACATGTAGGTAGTCCTCTAAATTCTGAATCAGCACTTCATAGGTCATCCCACTCATCCACTGTTTGTTGTTGTTGTTGTTGTTGTTGTTGTTGTTGTTGTTGTTGTTTTCAGTTATCACCAAAGCCTCTCTCATCCAGGCCTGTGTTTTGGAACTTCAGTATATTTTTAGTTGCTCAGTCAACACCATTGGCTAAAGGTTCCTCAAGCCTGTGTCCAGGATAGAGCTAATAACCATCATTGCATCTTCTCTCTGTTAATGATGACACTGATCATTCTGGGTCTTAAAGCCTTGGATCTGTGTTTGAATCCTTCAGCTCATACCTGAGCATGCAGCAGTCTGTTCACTGTCTGAAGACTGGCATTTATCTCTCTTACTTCCTATTTGCTTACTACTTTCTAGTCTAGTCTCTTCTTCCATCTTGTCTACATCATGCTAGTCACACCTAATTTGTCCTCTTCTTGTGTTGTCTGTCACTCCCATTCTGTCCATCATGTGTACCTGTTAAGATAATCTTACACATACTCCAGTCTGTACTAGCAGAAGGCTTCTGACTTCTGTGATGTCCATAAAATTTTACCCAACTTTCTTTTATTCCTCATTTTACTTCTCACCTTCCAGACACATTATTCTGTGGTTCTAACATACTTCCTGTATCTCAAGTCCCCCTCTTTGCCAACCAACTGTTCACTGAAGTCTTCCCCGTTGATAGTGAGTCACCCGCTTCTGCTTTGAAATCCTGTAGCACTTTGTGGTACTGATTACTTTCCTGTATGCTATACACATGTACTATTTTAGGCTGTAGATTGACCCTATAGTTCTTTCAGCCTTTATCATCATGTATTATATACTTAGTTAATATATTCAGAAAGACATGATCTGATCTTATAAGAACTCAGTCAAGTTGGCAGGGCAGGTGCAGGTAGGTAGGCAGGGCAGCTCCTTTTGAAAGGCCAGGAAACAGGCTCAATGAGATTGAGATTACCTAAGGCCCATCACTCTGTAAGGCCAGAACTCTAGCTAAAGCACAGTGGCAGATGTCTGAGCCAAATGGATTACATTGCACCTTGCTTCCCCTTGAAGAAGCGTACCTATGATCGTTGTGTACAGAGAACTAAAATTTGTTCCACAAGTTTGTTTGTTTTTTCAAAAGGCTGGGAAGATGTCTTAGTCAGTAAAAGGCTTGCCACAAAAGTATCAGGATCTGAATGCAGTCTACCATAACCCATGTCTCCCTGAATGGGTAAGATTCAGATTCAATGAGAGACACTATCTCAGAAAGTAAGGTGGAAAGCAGCTGACAAAGACAGTTGAAGTCAGCTCTGGCTTCCACGCACAAGTGTACACCTGTACACACATATAAACATGTACACACACAAAGGTCTTTTAGAAGTATGTCTTTCTGTCATCATGAATTCTGACCTGTTTTTGAGGAGTGTGGGGGTGTTGGGGAAAGCATGAGAAGAGTGTAGAAATAGAAAGTCAGTATTCTCTCCGATTAGGAAATGAGTTTAGGAAGCTGGCCTTCATGTTGCTACCTTTAAAAGAATGATGTCCCCAGGGTGGGAAGACCTGGGAGGACTCACTGTAGACTCCTTTTCCTCCTTCCAAGAAGTGCTGTTTGAAGCCTAGATTCCGTTACTCTCTGCTCCATTCTAATAATGCCTTTTCTTTTACCAGAGGAAGAAGAGGAGCAGGTGCCCACTGATGGAGGCACCTCAGCAGAAGCCATGCAAGTGCCCTTGGAAGAAGATGATGAAATGGAGGAGGAGGAAGTCATCAATGATGAGAATTTCCTGGGTAAGAGGCCACTGGACAGTCCTGAGGCGGAAGAAATGCCCACCATGAAGCGTCCACGACTCCTGAGCACTAAAGGGGATTCCCTGGATGTTGTACTGTTAGAAGCAAGAGAACCTCTCAGTTCAATAAATCCACAGAAGATCCCACCAATGCTTTCTCCTGTGCATGTCCAGGACAGTACAGACCTGGCCCCTCCATCACCAGAGCCCCCGATGCTGGCTCCATTTGCAAAATCACAACTACCAACTGCAAAGCCATTAGAAACAAAATCATTTACACCGAAAACAAAGACTAAAGCTAGCTCTCCAGGACAGAAGACTAAATCACCCAAAACTACCCTATCACCAGCAAGGCTTGGAAGTCCTATTAGGTCACCCAAAACCATCCCCAAAGAAAAGAAATCACCTGGACGATCTAAGAGCCCCAAGAGTCCCAAGAGCCCCAAGATTATAACTCATGCTCCCCAACCCCCTGCCAGACCTGAAACACCAAATAGGACGCCTTCAGCTATAGTCATTGAAAAAACTGTTAAAGACGCCATCCCTGTGAAGCCAACACAGACTCCCCCAGAAATTGGGAAACTGAACATGGAAATGCAGCCGAGAAAGGCTTTGGTCACAGACAAAACCATCGACGATTCCATCGATGCTGTGATCGCACGCGCCTGTGCAGAGCGGGAGCCGGATCCTTTCGAGTTTTCCTCCGGATCAGAATCGGAAGTAGACACTTTTACAAGTCCTAAGAGGATTTCCGGTTCAGAGTGCACCACTCCAAAAGCTTCTACTTCCTCCAATAACTTTACCAAGTCCGGCTCTACTCTTCTGCCTCTTTCTGGCGGAACTTCAAGTTCCGATAACTCGTGGACAATGGATGCCTCGATTGATGAGGTGGTACGGAAGGCAAAGCTGGGAACCCCTTCTAACATGCCCCCCACCTTCCCGTATATCTCTTCTCCCTCCATTTCTCCTCCCACTCCCGAACCTCCACACAAGGGCTATGAGGAGAAAGCCAAGTTGCCTTCATCAGTGGATGTAAAGAAGAAGTTGAAAAAGGAACTGAAGACGAAGCTGAGAAAGAAAGAGAAGCAGAGAGATAGGGAGAGGGAGAAGGAGAGGTACAAAGAGAGAAGCAGGGAGAAGGATAAAATGAGAGAGCGGGAGAAGGAGAAGGAAGCTGCCAAAGAAGTCAAGTGCCCATGGAAGGAGTTCATGAAAGATGAAGATTCGGATCCCTACAAGTTCAAAATCAGAGAATTCGAAGACATTGATCCAAAAGTGCGGTTGAAAGATGGGATTGTGAGGAGGGAGAAAGAGAAGCATAAGGACAAGAAGAAAGATCGAGAACGAGGCAAGAGAGACAAAGATAAGAGAGAAAGAGAAAAGGTTAAAGAAAAAAGCAGAGAAGACAAGATGAAAGCCCCTCCAACGCAGCTGGTGTTATCCCCGAAAGAAATGGCGCTCCCTTTGTTCAGCCCTTCCACAGCAGTGAGGGTCCCAACCATGCTGTCTGCCTTGTCATCAGTGCTCCCAGAAAAACTGTTTGAGGAAAAGGAGAAGCCCAAGGAGAAAGAAAGGAAAAGGGACAAAAAGGAGAAGAAGAAGAAGAAAGAGAAGGAGAAGGAGAAGAAAGAGAGGGAGAGGGAGAAAGAGAAAAGGGAGAGAGAGAAGAGAGAGAGAGAGAAGGAGAAACACAAGCATGAAAAAGTAAGCTGGGTATCCTTTTCGGCACTGTCTGAACAAGGTCCTAGTGCAAAATTCAGGTAAACAAAGCCAGGAGTTATAGCTGTGGTTTAGATGTAAATCCAGGGACAGTTAAGTGACATTTCTTTTGTAATTCGGTGACAAAAATCATTTGTTCTGTAACTAAGCCCCACACACATTGGATGCTAAAAATGCATAGATTAGGAGGAATCTAATCACAAGCTGTAAAAACTCTGTTCACTAAACTGATCTCTATAGTGTACACACACACACACACATACACACACACACACACACACACACACACACACACACGAATAATATTTTTGTTCAGTATCAAGTCTACTACTTAATGTCTTGTACCGACTCTTGGGTACCCAAAAGCATCTATTTTTCTAAGACATATAAGTCCATATTCCTTCTGTAAGAGAACAGGAAGGCCAACAGAGGGCCAGTGGCGTTTGTCTCCTTTAGGAGAGCCACTCTGACGTGACTTAAGACTGAGGCTGCACGTGGGACTTGAGTGGCTGCTCTAATTCCTACTATTTTCTGTGTTGAGATCAGAACTCCTCGACTGATCTGGTGGTCCAGCCTGTAGGTAGAAAGTAACTCTACATAGAGAAATCTAGTCTGTCAGGTGAGGAGACCAGACTTGCCGGCCATGTAATCAACAGGGATGTTTTCTAGGAGCCAGGAACAGTGTCCTGTGGACACTGGGTGTAGCCTCTGCTCGGACAGCTCTGCTCTTCCTCATGCTCTGAAAGTGTTGCAAACATTCACTCAGTGCTTAGGACCATCTGCAGAGCTTCAGAGACTCCTACCTACACATGATCTTGGCTACAAATAATGCCCAATCACTTCTTTCCATATAATAAATACTATTCTACCTCCAACCAATGATGTGACAATGTCTTTAGCTTCAAACTTACCTCAAAAGGCTAACTTGGCTAACAACTGATACATTCCTGCTTAATTCTATTAATTTGTTTAGAGCCCCCCCCTTTGCTTTTCTATGAGTAAAAAAATGGAATGAAAATAATGTAACTGGACACCAACTCCTCTCTTTTTACAATATTTATTTTATTTTTATTAATGTGTGTGTGTGTGTGTCTGTCTGCATGTGTTTGTGCACATGCATGCAGGTGTCTCTGGAGCTATAGTTACAGATGATTGTAAGCCATCATGGGTGCTGGGAACTTAATGTGGAGATTTATCAAGGTAACTCCACATAGTTAAAAAGGAGGTTTATTTTGGGGTAACTTACAGCCAGTAAAGGAGTTGGTTATAGGATTCAGGAGAGGTGAGATGCAGTCCAGCAGGGTTCTCTGGAGAACTCTGACTCGGTCTGCCATCCATCATCCAGGATCACCAGGAACCAAGAGTCCCAGCACGTCCGGATCTCAGGTCTTAAGTGCTCCTGTCTCAGCCCCACCACAGGGGCAGGTCATAGGTAGGCATGGCAGTTACCAGAAGCCTCACTAGGGGTAGTACTTCCAAGTCAAAGCTGGAGCAGCTACCCACTATAGGAACTGAACTTGGGTCCTCTGAAAGAGCAGTATGAGTACTCTTTACTACTGAGCTATCTCTCCATCATATCTTATGTTCTGTCTTTACAGTCATATAGTTACCCCTATATTATGTTATTATCTTATTATGGTACTTGTCAAGCTTTAAAACAGTTCCACACATTTCCCTCTTCCTGGCACACCTATGACACTGATCCTGTAAGTATTATCAACTCTTGTGAACAAGAGGAAGCCTAGGAGAGGGACCATCCTAGGTGAGGATCACATATCCACAAGAGCCAAGTCCCTTATTGCACAGATAGTCGTCATGTTTGGAAGTGTTTTATTAGAGGTAGTTGTCTGGCAATAATTAGTTATTATTCTATCATGCACCTAGAGTAACAGCAGTTGAACTCCCAGCCAGTCCAACATGGTACCATGTATTTAGCACCACTTTGACTTTGGGAAGTCAGTGGCATTGTTTGAGCAGCCATTATGAATCTGAATGAAGCCCCATCAGATGAATTTGTAACAGCAGACAGGCCAAGGAACTACTTAACACTGGGGAAAAACAAACAAAACCCTTGGGCAGAGGCCCACTTACCAGGAGCTAGCCAGACTGTCACCTAATAGAAGGGTTCAAGCCTTGTTTTGTTTTTGTTTTTGTTTTTGTTTTTTAAGATTTGTTTGTTTGCTATACAATGTTCTGCCTGCATGTATGCCTACACACCAGAAGAGGGCACCAGATCTCATTATAGATGGTTGTGAGCCACCATGTGGTTGCTGGGAACTGAACTCAGGACCTGTGGAAGCCAGTGCTCTTAACCTCTGAGCCCATCTCTCCAGCCCACCTTGTGTTATTTTTGATAGGTTGTAAATCAGAGAAATGACAAAATATAAAAATATATCAAAGTCAGTTATCCTACAGGAATTTTACAAATAAAACTGCTCAGAAATAAGAAATAGAATTATAGAGTTAGACCTAAGTTAAAATCCTGGCTTTTGTGAAACTGGGCATATTGCTTATATGAAAATTAAATAAGAATGATATATTGCATGAGTATAGGGCTGGGCAGTGGAGGTGTACACCTTTAATCCCAGCACTCAAGAGGCAGAGACAGGCAGATCTCTGTGAGTTCGAGGCCAGCCTAGTCTACAGAGCGAGATCCAGAACATGCACCAAAACTACACAGAGAAACCGTCTCAAAAAAAAAAAAAAGAGTATAGGAACATATCTGGCATACGAGTAATAAATGTTATCTGCTTAAATAAAGATGGTTGCAGGCATAGTAATATTATCCATTTTGAACTACCCTGTAAAAGTGTAGACACCCAAGAGTTGGCTACTTCATTGGGCTGTTGTTAGTACAATAGAGTCAGCTGTTTTATACTTTAAAAACATCCTTTCTTCTCCCTTGTATTCCTGTATCTGTTAGCTGTTTTGCAGTAGAAAGGGAAGGGTGGTATCACTCATGGAAAGCATTGATAAGGAGCAGAGATTGAAGGCTGCTGTAACTCTAAAGTCTCTATCCCACCCACCGATCCACCCAAATTCCATGCAAAAAGATTCATCAGAAACACACCTGAAGTGGGGCTACATATATATGCCTGCAGATGGAGCTGGAGAGCTTTTCTCTGGGTCCCACCAAGCCCCTGCAGCCCACTTATAAAATAAACACACAGACACTTATATTATTTAAACTGTTTGACCTAATGGCTCTAGCTAGCAATCCTTATATCTTAAGTTAACCCATTTTTATAAATCTATACCTTGCCACATGGCTCATTGCTTACCAGTATCTTACATGTTGGTACTCATGGCAGCGGCTGGCAGCGGCTCCCTGCCTCAGCCTTTCTGTTCCCAGAATTCTCTTTTCTGTTTATCCCGCCTATACTTCCTGTCTGGCTACTGGCCAGCGATATCCAAAGCACTGATTTTCTTAAATATTATCAGGAAAAAAAGGTACTAAAAGCAGACTACATGGTTCAGTAGGTAAAGGCACTTGCTGCCAAACCTTGCATCCTGAATTTGATCCTCAGAGTCCACATGATAAAAGGAAAGAGCCTACTTCCCACAAGCTGGCCTCTGGTCCACATGTATACTATGGCACCCGTGGACCCACACATATATGCAAAATAAATAAATAAATGTGAACATTTTCCTTTAAGCATAACTGAACTGACAAGATCACTTAGTAGGTAAATGAAGTTGTCACCAAGCTTGGCAGCCTTGGTTTAATTCCCAAGATTCACATTGTTGAAAAAAAGAACAAACTCCCACAAACTAAGAATTTGCCTGGAGTCCAGCAGACCTAGGATAAGGTGCAGCCTTTTCTTCCCCTTGTGAGCAGTCATACACATTGGTCAAGGCTGGGAGTCTGCCCTGTCACTTAGCAAAATTAGATCCAAACTAACTTTTTCAGAATGTCACTTAGTGAAAATAGACCCAAACTAACTTTTGCAGAGGAACCTATTATAAGCAATTCTGTTACCTAGTCATAAACATAGTGAAATAGCATTATCAATGGTCAACAAAGCAGTTTAAATCTTTTACTAGAATTTGTGTGTGTGTGTGTGTGTGTGTGTGTGTGTGTGTGTGTGTGTGTGTGTTTTGCATGGCTTGATTATTTTAAACCATGGATAATTGGGATATAGATGAATGTGTAAGATTACCTTAATTTATTCTTAGTATTTTAAGTGTGTTTCATAGAAAAAATGATCACAAAAAGGAAAATACCTTATTATTTATGATGATGGAACTAGACAACTGTGTTCATCTGTGCATATGCATGTGCATGATGCTGGGGTTTGGATTCAGGCCCCTCACATGCTAGGTGAGCTCTTTACTATGAACTATATGCCTGCAACTCTGCCTAGAATCTTGAGTAGAAGATAAACCAGAATCCATCAGCATCAGACTGAGGGGTACATATTATTGTATTTCAATGTATTCTTACTTGAATAGTGTCTTAATGATGTAGAGTGTCACCCAAAAGGACAGCATTATCATCTGGAGATAAATAGACCCAACCTAGGCCTTCAGGGGCTTTGGCAGTTATCTGGTAGATATCCCAACCCTACCACTGCCTAGCTCTTGTGATCCTCTCTTACCTTTTGTGACTTTTGCTTCTTTCCCTCTGTCCCAGCCTCACATTCATTTTAGAAAAGACAGCATCACTCCATCCATTTACTTCTATTTAAAAACAGTTAGCTGAGGGAGTAGCCCAGTTGTTAATATTAGAAGCTCTGGATTTAGTCTCCAATACTGCACAAATCAGGTATCATAGCCCATGACTTTAATATTAGCAATTGGTAAGTAGAGGCAGGAGGATTAGAGGCTCAAGGTCATCCTTGTTTCCATAATCTATTTGAAGCCACACTGGTATCCATGAGACCTTGTCTCAAAACAAGCAGAGAAAACAATGTTTGTTTCATATCTTCTGTAAGAATACTCACCATTAGAGCCACCCCCCATAGAAAACCCTGAGCTAGTTTTTCTTATTTAAAATGTACAGATAACTGACAGTTTAGAATTATCTTACAAATAACTAATAATATTATATACAAATAATTAAAAATTTGCCTATGCTGGAAAACTTATAGACTTTGTAAAGAACACCTCAAACTTTGACCTTTCTGACTGATCAGTTATCGGAGCTCACACTGTCTATTTATGAATGAGCTAACCTAGAAAAGGAGCAATGCTGGCTCTATCACTTGAGAGTATATCTGTGTGTCAGACTATTCCATGATTTAATCCTCCAAACTGCTCTGTGGCTTTGATATTGCCATGCTGATTTTGCAGTTGAGAAAACTGTGCTCTGAAAGGTTTGAGTGACATGCAGCAACAGTGAGAGGAGATTGACGTGGCTAGGCCTATTTAACCAAATCCTGGGTCCTTGCCACTCATGGCAACCTGCTCCGCTTAGTCACTCTCCATTCTGGCATGTCTAGGACACAGGATGCGACTGGCAGAGGACAGATAAGAAGGGCTGATGATGGGGGCAGGGGACGGGGTTAAGGTGACCAGAAGGGCCGAGGATCAGGGGTACGGTGACCAGAAGGGCCGAGGATCAGGGGTAAGGTGACCAGAAGGTAAGGTAGCCTCTGGGTTGGTAAAGTGTCAGCCCTTGAAGAAACCTTTTGAGCTCCTGTTTAACTCCATATTTTTTAAAAGCAGATAAGTGATGACCTCAGACCCTGGTGACTTGAGTAATCAGAAATATTAAACACTTCAATGATTCAATGATTCCTTAATCTGTCCTCAAGTTTTTTAGTATCTGCCCCCAAATCACCATTGGTTGAATAAACAGTTTAATACTGTAGTGAATCAAACATAGTCTTACTTTTTTATTCCTTCAACGAAAGAATTTCTTCCTTCTTCCTTTCTATTTAAAGCAGCGTAGTCACTGTTGCTTGTCATAACTAGTGAAATGAAGGGTTTTCTGTAAATAACGGTAAAATGGGGGAAATGTTCCCTCCCTGATTCTCTTTGCTGCCTCTTCCATGAGGCCAGGAACATAAACATTCAGATGAATGTTTTTGAATTTTTAGACCGCTACTTAAGGCTGCACCCCAGCCTTCTATGAATGCACTCCAAGGGCTCAGATGGGAGCCAGGATTGCTGTCCACACTGGACACCCTCTACTCATCTGTAGCCAGGCCTCTTAGAACTGTCTTCTGAATGTTTCAAATAACTGATGGGCATTTTGTAAGCCTGTTTCAAAAAGGAACTCTTGTAAAGAACTTAATTGCTAAAAAGAACAACAAAGGGGTAACCCCCATCCTTGAGCACCCAGAATGCTAACTGGTTCCATGTATCTTTTCATCAGGAGTATTGCCGGGGGTTTCTAACGTCTCTGCACAGGTAGGCATCGGGACTAGTACCTGCTAGCCTCGATTACCCAAGCTAGTGCACATAGATGGTAGAGGTTCTTTGCTCTTTTTTTTTTTTTTAAATGAAAGGAATTTAACATTAAAAAAATAAATAAATAAACTTGGACAGATTAAATTGACAAAGCTGCCCATTACCTTTGTAGAAAGTCCCTGTCAAAAGATAAACTTTAAAGCTAGAATGCATGAAAGGGTTCCAAGATAGAATTTAAATTTAAACTGATTCTTTAGAGATAAGCTTTTTAAAAATCCACCTCTGCTTCAAGTCAGGATTTTAAAAATAAATTTCCCCTTTAAATCTCTTGAGCGATTTTCATTTTTTGCAAGGCCGCACTGCTGGTGTCCTGGAAAAATGGAGAGTTAGGGCTTTATCAGTTGGTGCCCTGAGGTATGTGGCAAAGAAGCTAAATCCTTGAAGATTAGAAAAAAAAAAAAAAAAAAAAAAAATTCAGCACAAGGCAGTAAGGGGTTTATATGACTACTAGTGTTGGCTCAGGTGAAAGAAGTATTGCTTATACATAAAACTGGACAAATCCACCGACAGTGTATTTGTAAGTTAGCTACAAAGGAGTCTTATATTGCTGGACGTTACCTCTTTGGTGAATTGGGAAGCCTAGTAATCCACTGTAAATGCTCTTCTTCTCGTCCCAATTCGAAGCATTACTCCAAAGTGGTGTTCTTTTATTTTAACCCTTAAAAGTTCCTCTTGGCCCCAGGATGTGGCTTTGTGCCATTAAAAGATGACATTTGTCATATTTTTCAAGTGATTGATTAATCATTGTTATCCTTGGGTTTGTTGTTTCCAGGAAAATTCAGGAGAGAATTATTTTCAATTGGTAGTTAGTATCTCTGCTTTTATTTTGATAAGCATTCAGATAGAATTAACATAAAAATTCAGGGAGAAGTTCTTATTTAGAAATTACACTTTCTTTATAGTGTTAGCATCCTCGTTAACCTCTTTCCTTTGAACAAAATGGTCTTATTCCTTTCTCTGTACTTCCTGCCATTTTTCAAGATAAACATGACTAACTTTTTGACTAAAATTAAAGTGTTCGAGTAACTTATAGGTAGAGTTTCCATTTGTCCTAGCTGCCTGATAGTCCTGGTTCGTCTGCTTCATAGTGTGCTTCCAGAGACAATGTTGAGTATTGTGATTACTTTGAGCTGAGATGGCAAAATCATTCATTAGCTCATTCATTCAGCTGATGGAATACCTGTTGATTTCAAAATACATTCATACTATTTTGAATCTGACTTGTATCCTTATTTTTCTTTGCCTATTTTTATACATCATTTAACTGTGTGTGTGTGTTTGTTTGTTTGTTTGTTTGTTTGTTTGTTTATGGGACAGGGTTTCTCTCTGTATCCCTGACTCTCTTGAAACGTTCTGTGTAGACTAGGCTGGCCTTGAACTTATAGAAATCCACCTACCTTTGTCTCCCAAGTTCTGGGGTTAAAGGCATGTGCCACTATGCCTGCTTTATTTAACTTTTTTTAGAGTAAGTCATAAATAGCCCATCTTTAGGTTCATAGTACCTGTCAGGTCATTCAAGACAGCAACATAAATGTAGCTATTTAGTTGAATGAATGAATGAAGGTAAAGTCAAAGTTAAACTCAAATTCATATAAATTCACTAGCCTCCCATAAAGAAAAAAATACCATACAACTAACCCTAGCAATGACACAAGTATTTATCAGTTATCATAAGATACCTTAATAAAGAAAGTAAACAGCTCCATTCAGGACATGCATAATACCAGGACCCGGAGTGTCCAAGCGCCAAGGAATTGTATTATAGAACCAGAGGTGACTTTGTGTCAGGTCAGGAAGCTTGGGTTTACATGATTTATTTACTAGTTTTGCAACCCTGAGCAAACCTTGCATTGTTTCTGAGTGGGCGTTATCTGAGAGGGAAGAGTCTGCCCTCTATATCTACCATGTGGAGTTTTGAAGATCCATTGGAAGGTGTGTGTGGGGTGGGGGGAGGTTGATTCCTTAAAATGCTAGATAAGTCTGTTACATTTACCACATAGAAAAGAAACAAGCCAAACACAGTGCAGCATATAACAATTAGTAAAACAGTTTTTTGTTTTTTTTTAAGTGCAGGAGGAGTTTTGTTTTTTAAAATAATAGCTTTGCCGAGTGGGGTAGTGCATGTCTTCTATCCCAGCACTTAGGAAGGAGAGGTGAGCAGATCTCTGTGAGTTCAAGGCCAGTTTGGTGTCCATAGCAAGTTCTGAGCCAGGCAGGGCTACACAGTGAGACCTGTCTCTAAAATAATGAATAAAAAAAATGAAGAGACAGAGGCAATAAACAGAATAACAAGATACAAGTTAAACGCTGAAAAACATTTGAGATTGTTAGCAGAGGATAAAGGGAAGATAATTTTTTTTCAAGATAAGAATTTAGCACATTTAAAAGTTTAATGAGAATAATTAATAGAGTCAAGAGGTTTGATGTTCTGTAAATTATGCTAAGGAGAAAGAAAGTTCTTAAAAAGTCTAGAAGAGATGGGCTTCACACTTAGGGGTACAAAAAAGTTGGTACATTTATAGGTAATCTAAAGAATTCACCTGCCTCAGGCCTCAATATTTTTACCTTTTGAGCAAAAGCAAGAGAGAAATTATGGCAGGGTTGTGAAAGAAATGAGGCTTTGGGATGGCTGCTTCATGTTAAGGCCTTAAGTGCCTCTTAAGCCTGACTTGGAAGTCACTGTGGGAGACATTGGGACACAGTAGTAAACAAAACAGACATGGCTTCAGTGGTGCTTGAGTGAGCTGAAATCCAGATAAACTAATAGTAGTAAAGGCATCTGTGAAGTCAAAAGTTTTCTAAACGTCCCTTTCCGTCATTCAGTGCTCGAGAGGCTGGATTCGGGTTGATCCTGGAAGAGTAATGTAATAACTGAAAGATAGGAATTGAAGCTGTGTTCAGAGAAGCATTAATTCAACAGATGTTTATTGAGCATGCCCTACATGCCAAGGCAGTACTTATGTGATTGATAGGTTTGTAAATGAACTGTAGGTAGAGAGGTGTGTGTGTGTGTGTGTGTGTACATACATACATAAACTTCTCACATATATGAGAAAGTAATAGTATTCATATGCAAATACCTGCATGATGTAGTGCATTGAACAGTACTTTATATCTCCATTTCCCTCCAGCCACCACATGCTTCCATTGTTTCATTCTCAGGCTTCCGATATGTACATCGGAATTTGTAGATAGTTGTCAGGGTTAGCAATGACATACAGCAGTATCCTAAGACAAGTTAAACACCTGTCAGTGCTTGGGCCATTCTCAAATGACAAAGAATTACCCCACCAAAATGTCTGTCCTGTCACCGTTGAAAAACTCGGATGTAGATAGGAATTTGAGACTACAGAAATTTTGTTTGGTTATTTATTCAAAATATTTATTATACCATAAGGTCTTAACTAATTGTCAAGAGACCATGTAATGTCATACTTAATTTGTGTATTTTCTTTCTGACTAATAGCTCAAATGTTTGTGAAATCCTAAACTTTTTCAAATCATTACCTTCACCATAAATACTTTCTAAATTGAGAAAGTGTACCGTGTATACATACACACATACACATAGAAATTTCAGGTCTTTTTTTAGTGAGCCTAAAATGGAATTACATAGTGCTAGAATTATGGTGCTTAGACTTCAGATATAATAAAACAAACTTACAGTGAGTTTCATCAAGGCCCATAAGTGTATGTTGTATAGGGAAGATCTCCTGGTAAGCCTTTTTGGTTATGTTCTGTCTGGCAGTCATGGGGCTCAAGAGCCTGCTCAGTGGTTAAGAACACTAGCTGCTCTTCCAGAGGACCCAGGTTTGGTTTTCAGCACCTACATGGCAGTTCACAACTGTCTGTAACTATAGTTCCAGGAGATCTGATGCCCCCTTCTGATCTCCACAGACACCAGGCACACATGTGGTACACAAACACACATGCAGGCAAAATACTCATGCACATAAAATAAAAATAAATAAACCTTTAAAAATAAGTACAAATATGGTGGTTACATAAATATTCCACCAGATGCTGTGATATCCCTGTGTTAAACAGTACAGTAAAACTAAAGAAATGAGCACAAACCAATTAGCCAGAAACATCATCATATTAATGTGATGTAGATAAAGCTCGAAGGCTATGTTATGTGTCAAAGAGCCTTCAGTTATTAAGAAACATGAACTTGGGCTGGAGAGAATGCTCAGTTGATATAGGATATCATAACAACATAAGGACCTGAGTTTGATGCCCAGAACCCAGGTTTAAAAGCAGAGAACCAGAAGTGTGCACCTGTAGTCCCAGTGCTGGTGGGAAGCAAGATAGAGGCACTTTGAACCCTGAACCTCATTGAACACCCCTCCCCCATCCAAATGGATGAGTTTCCACTTCATTGAATGGACTGTCTTCAATGGTTGTTTGGCTCGAACTGTTTGGGGGGCACCCAGGCAGGGGGATAGGGATCTGTCTCTGGTCTGTGGGCAGGCTTCTGGAATCTGGTGCCTGTGGTGTGACACCTTGCACAGCCTTGGTGTAGTGGGAAGGGACTTGGATCTGCCTAGGCTCAGTGTGCTGGGCTCTGCTGACTCCCCATAGAAGACCTCCATTTGGGGGATGTGGGGATGCGGGGTGGCTTGGGAAAGAGGACTAGAGGATGGGAGGAGGGGGGATCTGTGGATAGTATGTGGAGTGAATAGAAAATTTCTTAATACAGAAAACTGAAAAAAAAAAAAAAAAAGAAAGGAATGTCTTCAAAAAGTTTAGAGAATGGTTGAGGAAGACACCCATTTCTACCTCTAGCTTCCCACACTTGTGTCTACACACAACACACATACACTAGCCATGTCTTTTTTATCTAGCATTGCAGATGTGTTTATTAGTTTTGTGGGGTGGGGAAGTAGAAGAGATAGGAAATACTTTAGGAAGAATTTTTTTTTTTTCTAACTAATGTACTAACTTCCACAGATAAAAGTGGAGCCCGTCATCCCAGCCCCAAGTCCAGTTATCCCCAGATTGACTCTGCGAGTTGGCGCTGGCCAAGACAAGATGTAAGTATAAGCCTTGGGAATTGGTGAGACCTACCTTTTCCATGCTGTCCTAATAGATTAGGACTCTGCCAGACTTCCAGGTATGAACAGAGTCTGTATCAGAAATAGCTTGCTATCAAGTTTTTATTGGCTTCTTCTTCCAGGTTAAAGCCTTTTTCTTTGCTTAATATATAAGATCCTCTGCTCTCCCTCCACCCTTTTCTCTTTTTTAAGGGTTAATATATGGCAATATTACTGCATAGTATCTGAGGTCCTGGCTACTTGAAAAATAAGAGATTATGTAGTGAGTGGGTTAACTGCCACATTTCACCCACATGGATACAGTGTTAGACCTTCTCAGGAACACATCATCTACCAATGGCTGAGACTAAAGATTCAGATGGTGTAAGAGAAAATGAGGAATGTCAATCATTGTTTACCATTTGTCTAAATTTTAACA
This sequence comes from Onychomys torridus, assembly GCF_903995425.1. Taxonomy (NCBI): domain Eukaryota; kingdom Metazoa; phylum Chordata; class Mammalia; order Rodentia; family Cricetidae; genus Onychomys; species Onychomys torridus. The sequence continues at coordinate 65,405,305 of NC_050447.1, forward strand.
AATCAACTTATTAGGCTATCTTTATTTTTTTAATATAGTTTTCACATACAGTTTTAGATGTATGAATGTTTTGCCTGTAGGTATACTACATTATGTACGGGTACCTGCAGAGGCCCATTTTCTTTAAAGGATATTGTTTTCTTTCTTTCATCCGTTGAGGAAGTGTTTAGACCTACAGTATCCTCACAGGCTCCTGATACAGTATGAAATATTAGTTTCTTTTGTAAATCATGTTGAAATTCTTGCTCTGTGTGGCATTTCAATGAAATTCATGAGTATAACTTATTATTTTTTCCCAGTAAATGTGAAAGTGAAGCAGTTTGCTTTGCAAACAGTCAGATATCAGAGAAAAGATAGAAGACTTTCAGTTCCACTCAAATTTAGCATAAAAGTGAGAGGGGGACTTCAGAATTTACCAAGTAAAGAACAGAATGTTCACTGGGCATGGTGGCACACATCTGTAACCCAAGCACTTGGAAGAGTGAAGCAGGATTGTCAAGAATTCAAAGCCAGCCTGGGCTAAATAGCAAGGCCCTATTTCAAGAAACAACTAGAAATTTTGCTTTTTTTATTGAAATTTTTATTTAATATTTTTATTTATTCTTTGACAATTGAATACATATATGCAATGCAATTTGATCATATACAACCCAGTTCCCCATCACTCTTCCTCAGAACCCACCCCCCAAGCCTCCCACCTTCATGTCCTCATCTTTTTGTTTTGTTTAAGTACCCCACAATCCAGGTACTGCTGCTTGCCCATGCATGGGTTGTGGGGTCATGCACAGGAGCTGGAGCTCCTCCTACCACAGCAACCACAGCTCCTCAGCTCAGGGTGGGCCTAGTGAGCCCCTCCTCTGTGTTGACTGGAGTGTTGACTGGAATGCTCTATGTTGGTGACCACACCTGCTGTGAGCTCTTGAGTGTGCCAGCCTTGTCATATCCAGAGGAGAGCCTTTCACAGCACTGCCCACATTGGACAGCTCTTAAATTCTGTCCCCTGCTTCTTCCACAGTGCTCCATAAGCCTTGGCGGGAAGGGTGTGTGGGATCTAAAGGTCTCACTCACCTAGGGCTCAGCACTTACTCTCAGCACTTTGACCAGTTGGCATCTCCGCACTAAGTGCTGCCCACTAGAGCAAGAAGCTTCTCTGACCAAGGCTGAGAATGAATGAAAAAGGAAATCAAAGGAGGGGCCATGACTACTCCTAAAGTCTGGAGAAGATTTGTATTGTAGACATAAGGGAGAAAGCAGGCAGAGGGAAGAGTCCAGGCTGAACATGGCCTGCAGACTAAATTAAGAGGAGAGAGGGAGAAGAAGATCGAGAGAGGCTGCCAGGCCCAAGAGACTCAGAGCAGCATGGCCAAAGTGATAAGTTCTATGGGGATGAGGCGGGGGAAGGGGAGCGCAAAGCCCTGCGCCTGAGAGGGAGGGATTTAGGGGAGGGGACAGCGTGAAGTGCTGTGAGAGCCACAAGTGGGTGCTGGGAGAGCTGGCTGGTGCCTGCCTTGATAGTTAGTAAGCATTCATCCATTTGTCGGGGCTTCTGAGACCTAACAGAGAGCGACACTGACCTATAGGTCTAAACCTACATATTTAGAAGACCGTTTGACACCATGTACATTTAGTAAAACAGCAGTAGAAGGTCCCCCAGCCTCCATCCAGGGCCTGGGACCTCCCCAGCCCTGGGCTTTTGACAGGGTTTCCAGTGCACAAAACCATGTTCTCAGTTCATTCCTTCTTAAGATGTGTGTATTTTACATACTACCACTGTCAATTCTAAACGCACTGCAGTTAAGAAGCCCCTTGGGATTATGATGAGGGCTAAGACAGAGACCAACATGGTCTTTCAAGAAAGTCTGTGCTCCTCTGAAGAGCTGCAGGACAGAGTCCAGATGGTTCATATTTTCGCTACCTACATTCTCTGAATGATTTTTACAGCATTCTTCTTTGTTGTGCTGCCTGTAGAGACCTAGATAGCAGGTGTTCCTACTGCTGACAAACAGAAAATCTTCAAAAACTATCTGAATTCCACTCTCTTTTATCCTGGGATCTGATGTACACACACCCTTGAACTTGGTGAGGAAGATCAGACTGGCCAAGGTTCTAGTTCAACAGTAGCACTTACCTGGCATACACAGGCTCTGGCGGTCTACACTCTTGAAAATCTCCTTGGAAATTCTGTAAACTGTCTCGTTTCTCTAAGGGAAAGTGTTCTTGCTCATACTTCAAAAGACACTTTTACCAATTGATATTTAATTCCTATTTTCTCCATAGTTCATCAATACCCAGTCTTAACTCCCACACAGAAGTTTGGCTTCCTCCATTTAGAAAATTAAGATTTAAAATGACATTTCTAGTTACATTCCTCTTTCTACCCTGGAGTGTCTGTTGGTGATTCTGTCAGCTGTCTGCTCTGTCTTTACCTTTCAATAACTCATTTATATTCCTAAGAGACTGGAAGATGTGAGGACTGGATCCTATTACTCTGGATCAAAATGTCCGGCTTGAGGGAAATTAGAATAGCCTGGATTCTCAACAAATTACCCTCAAAAGTAGTGTCACTTGTAACATGTAACTTGTAGATGCTTGGATAATAACTGCCCTGTTCTATGAACTATGAATTATTTGACCAAGGCAGGTATAGAAGTGTACTGGACAAAGAAATTAAGTGTAACACATTGCATGTTAAATGAAAGTCAGAGGGAGGCAGGGGCTCAAGTCCAATAGAATTTCATATAAACATAAATTCAGTAAATACTTTTGATGATGTGAAGGTCTAAATTGGAGGTTAGTAAACTCTAGCCCAGGGGCCATATTCAGCCTATTTCTTCTTGCTTTTGTATGACCTGCAAACTAAGAATGTTTCTTGTGTTTTTAAGTGACTGAAAAACTTTAAAGAATATTCTTTGGGGCTTTAGAGTTGGCTCAACAATTAAGAGCACTTACTGCTCTTCCAGAGGCCCAGAGTTCAGTTTCAGCACCCACATCAGGTCCTGTAACTCCAGATCCAGGGGACCTGCATCCATGTGCACATACTCATAAAAATTTTTAATTAGAAATTTAAAATATTTTTATGACACATGGTAAAAATTCTAGCCATCTTTTATAGTTACAGGGTAAGAAACTACCCTGTACTATAATCTATTCCATGGCTGTAGTGACAGAAAAGTAGGGAGTCATATAAATATGTGACTAGTTGTTGTCTGTATACACCTGGGGGTGAGCTAATACTCTTTTAAAGTGAAATTAATAAGCAGACTGGGATTCAAAAACAAGGAAGTCTGTGTATTCCTTGGAGGGGGGTGTTTATTGCTGAAGGACCAAGTCTTTTGAAATTATGAGAGAAAGAAAAAGCATTACAAGGTTCAAATTATACCCTCCTGTCGGAAGATCTTTAAGACAGTATTTAGTTTCTAAGTCTTAAAGAAGTTAGGTCTTCTGCCCTTGATCCCCAAAAGTGCTTTGTGGTTAGAGAGGGTCCTCTGTTCTCTGTTAGTGTTCCTCAAAGCAAGACAGCAGTAATTGGTTTTTCCCCTGTTTTCACATCCCTCGAAACTGCCTTCTGGAGGGGTCCATGACTAGCCAGTTCTCCTTCCTGACAAGACAACTTTGCAAAGACCCCAGATTCCTTGAACATCCTTGAGCATGTCTACCGGTAATGGACATCCAGAGTTCCCTCCAATCCACAGTGAAGCACTAACCCCAGAACCACAGTTTCAGCTGTGTGAATGAGGAAGCCACACATTCACGTCCATTTCTAAAGTGTCCAAGTGTAGGCTCCCTGTCAAGTTGGGCGTTCAGTTTGCCCAGGAACTTAGAGCTGTGCTGCTCAGCATCCTGGGGTTTCCCGAGTAGATGTGGTGACAAGGAATGTGTGGGGCTCATTAACAGCACAGCTGACTTACTGTCTGCTGGCCTGCTTCATTTGGAACGAGTGGCGAAGGGATGGCTAGTTGATGGATGGCATCATCCCAGTTCTTTCCATGAAGAATGCAGAGCAAAGTAACATGACAGTTTGTTAGGGACGGAGTCCAACTTAGAGAGGGAATTGTCAGAAGCTGTGTGTGTTGGTGCACACTTTAATCCCAGCTCTCTGGGAGGCAGAGGCAGACGGATTTCTATAAATCCGATGCTCACCTAGTGTTCATAGCAAATTCAGGCCAGTCAGAGCTACAGAGTGAGACCTGTCCTCCCCCTCCCCTTCCCCCCCCCCCTCCAGAAAAGCAGTTGTCAAGAACAAGACATGACAGAATAGGGCCTGCAGGTTTTTTAAGTTTAAATGTCTGAATACTTATCAAATTCAAAATTCAGTTAAGCCTCATGGGAAAAAGTAATTTTCCATATTGTAAGGTGTAAAAATAAAAATGTAATATGAATTTGTACAAACTTTGAGGGTGACTACTGATTGAGAATAACCATTCTTCCGTCACATTTTACAAATGCCCTCTCTAATGCTGTCCTATCATAGGTGCTAGAGGGGGCATCTTGCCTTTCCCTCGGCCCCCGGGTAAGATCTCACTCAGTAGCTCAGCTTGGTCTTGAACTGAGACTTTGGGTATGTGCCCCAGCTTTTAGCCTCTGCCTTTTCCGTCTACTAGTCTATACTTCTCCCATAGACAGAGGCCCTAATAGGAAAGTCACCATCTCCTTTCTCTCCTTGCAAGGTGACCCTGCCTATAAGGCTGCCTGAGCAGTAGTGAGCCTTTCAGATGGCAATGTCTGCTGTCCATGAGAACACAGGTTCCCTTTGAGAGTCTGGCAGGTTGTACATTTTCCGAAGTTAGATGTGAGGTATTTGGGGGACTGCTTTACCACTGGCAATTCCATTCTGCTGGTGTTTTGATTTCCAATACCAGCTGGGTTGATTTCTCAACTACAGAAAGTTCTCCTTCCCTGCCCACTCATGATAGAGGTGCTGAACATGTGATATACTCTTATTTATGTCAACCTGGCTTTGCTACAGCTAACAAGGTTTTGCTTAAGCCTGAGGGGGCTTTTTCATAGTTGTGGTATTTCAGTCAGTTCCTATATACTGTGAAAATTAGAGTGAAGCTTATTAACCCAAAAAGCAGGTTTGATATTTTAAAACATAAAATACATCCAGATACTTGTCTCTGCATTGCCAAACTTTTGACAATAGAAATATGTAGTAGGAAACTTAAAAGGTCTTATTAATGAAACCAAACCTGAGGCCAGTTATTGGGGTGAATGCTGGAAGATCAGAGAAGCAGAACAAGCCACAGCTATCTCACCTTGCTAGTTCCTCGGGTGATCCTGTTTCCTCAGGCTGGAAGCTTCTGAGTCCTCCTCCACATGAATCTCAGCTGAACTGTATTGCTCCAAAGCTTAACTAACTACATGCTTTTCCTCCTTAGTTCCTGGTCCTCACGCCTTATATACCTTTTTCTTTCTGCCCCCACTCCCTGGGGTTAAAGGTTGGGTTTCTGGGATTAAAGGTGTGGGTCACCATGCTTAGCTGTTTCTAAAGTGGCCTTGAACACACAGAGATCCACCTGGCTCTGCCTCCCAAGTGCTGGGATTAAAGGCGTGTGCTACCACCGCCCAACTTCTTTTAGGGCTTACTCTTCCCATTTTCTAGCCACCATTTTTGGCTTTGTTCTAGTGGCTGTCTGTTCTCTGACCCCAGATATGTTTATTTCAGGGAACACACAATATTTCAGGGAACACAATACCCACAGAAATAGACTAACATTTAAGGATACTTTCAAGGAAAATAAGCATCTTTCTATTTTAAAATGTAGCCAGTGCCAGTGTGCATGGTAGCACATGCCTGTAATCCCTCAGTCTAGAGGGCTGAGGCAGGAGAATTACTGCAAGTTTGAGCCAACTCTGTCAGAAGGGGAGATAGTGACTCCAGAAGGAAGGGCACTCTCACCAGCATATAGGACAAGGGCAGGCAAAAGGAACACATGCCTCTTGTCATAGTTAGAGAAAGGCAAGCAGAGTTTCTGTCCCAGCTGAGGAAATCAGGACCAGGGTGGCCAAGCCTTTGCACAACATGAGACTCTTTAGAACAAACTTCAGCCGGGCACAGCATCACCCTTTAGACTGGGAAGGCCTCTTAATTTTCTTATTTGAATAGTTTCCCCTTTCAGAAAAAAAACAAAAACAAAGCTGTCTGCTTCTCTCTCTCTCTCTCTCTCTCTCTCTCTCTCTCTCTCTCTCTCTCTCTCTCTCTCTCTCTTTCTTTCACTGAGGACCGAACTCAGGGCCTTGCATTTGCTAGACAAGCACTCTACCACTGAGCTAAATCCCCAACCCCCTGCTTTTCATTTTTATTTGAGGTACCATGACTAGTCTGTCTTTTGCCCTGCCCTGGTGAAATTATTATAGAAATGGAAACATTTCCTAGATGTTTCCCATGTTTTCAGGTACAGGAACAATGACAAAAAGAAATCCTAAGATTGACCATACTCAGGTTTTGGAAGTGCAGTTTTAAATGTTACAAAAGAGTATGTCTGCAGCTTTAAAGTGATGTTGCTTTATTGCTAAGCACTGCTACTGATCTTCTTGACTGCTGAGTAACTGACCGAGGGCCCTGTGAAGTCCCCTGTCTTCTCCGTGTGGCCATCGGCTGTCTTGGGGGCAGCTCTCAGCCTCTTGTCACAAACAGTCAGTTGGACGCTTTCTTGATTTGCATCTCCAGGCTTTCCTATGTCTTTTCCGGGGAGCTGTGGTCTTTGTGCATTACATTACTCTCGTTTTCACCAGCCTAGAATTATTGTGAAGTCCAAGTTTCATCTCTTCCCCTGGAGCGTTGTAGTTTGCTCACAAACACCAAAGATGCAGTATGTATATTTAAAAGAAAAACTAGTCTGCTGTCACAACAACCAGCTTTGGGTTTGGGAAATGCTTTTACAACCCAGTAAAACAAGTGGAAAGATTATAATCAAAGCATTTCCATCTTGCTTGTAAACAATTACAGCAGTCCTTACAGGGATGCCACATTAGAAGACTGAGGAAAATTTACTGGATTCCATTCTAATGCAATTAGAGCTAATTTTGTTCCTTAAATGAATAAAAGGTCAACCAGTAAATCTAGCTTATCTGGAGTCCAGACTTCAATAAATTGTTTTATTTAATTTGTTGTAAAAGATCTTATCCTTAATGGGTCTAGGTCTTATTAGTTCACTTAGGTTTTAAAATATTTATGACCACCTTTTTAGATATGATTTGAATGATAGTTGGAAAGTTTCTCTCCACAGCTTTATCAAGGCCCAAGATCACTAATTGAATGAATATAGGAAGGTACTTAAGATTTGTTATCAGAAAAAAAAGCTGATGTGAACTTCCAGAATTTAAATGTTCTTTAACCTGTGACAGGCAGAGATAATTTAGCTGTATCATGGTAACCTTTTGGCTACTATCTGATTATAATTCTCCCTAAAGATCAACTTGCTTTCAGTTCAGGTATTTATAAAACAATATATGCCTAGGGATAGAAACATTTAGACCTCCTATGACATCATTTGTGTTCTATATTTCCTGTCTGTCCTGCAGTAGATTCAGGTACTTGCATAATGTATATGAATGTACTTTATGATACATGGAATAACTTGTTTGTTCACCTTTTCCACACCTACCTTGGCATCTTGTAAAGTTGATATCCACATCACTGCAAGGGTTCTGGGACTGTTTTTCCTTTTGTTCTTACAATTGTAGTCTCATTTCTGCATATAGAACTGACAAGCCATGTTGGCCTGTCTGTTTGGATTTATTGTGTGGGGTTCCAGAACTGCATGTCATATCCCCTCACAGCTTACCTTCCAGGCTACAAGAAAGCCCACAGCAGCATTCTTCCTGACCCTTGAGGCCCACTCTCTTCCTATGCCTTCCGTCACCCACAGCTCCTAGCACCTCTGGGGCTTTTTGCTTTCTTTCTCTTCTGCTCTCTGCTGTTCTTCCTTTCTCTCATATTTCCCTGCAGCTTCCTCGTCTCATTCCAAACCCTGCCCTTCACCAGCTTCTGTCTGAGGAGAACCTGAGAACTCCCCTTCTCTGCCTTCCAGATCACCATATTCTGTTTTAACTTATCCACCACCTACTGCATCCTGGTTTCTACCCAAGAAACTTCTATAGTTACTGTTTTAGAGAATGCTTTCTAGTCTTCAAGAGTTCCATTCATTTATACAATATATATTGACCATATCCATCAGCTACTACTTTCCTCTGAATCCCAGTAGTGCCCCACTCCATCTCCCAACCAGCTTAGGTCCAATTTTTACTTTTTTGGTTATTAGTAATCCTCAAAATCCAGTTAATGCTTCCCATATGCACATGAGTGTGTGGCCATCCACTGGGGCATATGGAACCCATCCATGGCCCCAGAGGAGAGTGACTTTCCCTAGCTCAGCAGCCACCAACTGTCGATAGCTCCTCAGTTTGTGTGGGTCCTTGGGGGCCTCTCCCCATCCATGCTGGGACTTTGACTGCTGTGAGTTGATGTGTACAGCAGCCATATCATGCCCAAAGGTCAGCATTTCTTAGCTCTCCTCCCCATCTACAAGCTCTTACGTTCTCTCCTAGGCACTTCCTCAAGGTTCTCTGAGCCTTCGATGGTGGGAAGTTGTTATAGATGGCCCATCCATAATGTGGCACCCATTTATACTTGGCACTTTAACCAGCTATGAATTTCTGCACTAACCACCACCCACTACCAAAAGAACAGAAAACAGTGTAAATCTATGGGTATAAATGTAAATATTTAGAGCACAGTTTGATAGCGTGACCATTTTGCTAAACAATTGTTCCCCCAACTCCCAGGGCCTGTGACCTCCCAGCTTTGGAACACATTTACAGCTTAAGCATAGAATTATCTCTCCTGTAGAACAAGACCTCATGTCTAAGCAGAATGCAGTTGGTTACACACACAGGTGTCAGGCCACTGTTACACCAGTGGACACATCTTGCCAGTAGGTCAGTGTTAAAGAATGCAGGGTCTAGTGCTGATTAAGACCATTTATGTCTTTTGTTCCCTCTGTATAGCACCTCCTGACACTATGTAAGCTAACCATCAGAGATTGCTGGTCAGTCAAGCTTGATTTCTCCATGTCTTACAGCTGAAGTAAGTGGTGTCCTCATCAACAGAGTTTTAACATCTAGTTAGAGCGGACAGCCATGAGCCTGTATTTGGCATTCCTCTGTGGCATCTTTGACCAGTGACTGGTAGGGAGGGATCCCATGCCTGACACTGACATTTTCCTTTAGTAACCCCTATCTTCTGGAAGCAGCATTGTCTGCCCATACAGTATACTTAAAAAACATGTATTACTTTTTTTTAGTTAGCTTACAAACTAGTATAAAGTTTCTTTATGTACTATTCCCATTTAAATCTTTAACCCTGAGCATTCTCCTCCTCTCTTCTCATGTCACCTACTATCCTCTCTAATTAAATTATTTTCTTGGATTGGAAGGTTGTAGGTTTCCATGTAGCTTTTTCACACACCCTTCGTTTGCAATGCTTCCATACCTTACTGCTGGACCAGTGCAGAGAGCAGGCTGAGCCCTCTGCCCTTCTGGGCCCTGTTGCTTGTGAAACTCTTATTGTCCCAGTCTCTCCCCACTTGTCTGATCTCATTCTCTTACCATCCCTTTTGCTTTTTCTTACACGTACTCCTTTTTCTTTATACATCTTCCCTTTTGCTCCTCACCCTACTCTGTTGTTACTTTCACTGTTTATGTTTCAATGAAGCAATGACGATCGCAAATCCTTTTTGTTCACAGTACTCTACCCAGTTAACTGTGAGAAAATGTTGCCTAAATGGGCCAGTGTCATCGTCAAGCATATTTTTAAAAAAGGAACCGTGATGAAGTCTCTACACTGGTTCTTATTGTTTATTACAAGCTGGTGATGAACTTAGACCTTCTATTTTCAAGCCACCGTAGGTCCTCAAAGAACTTGAAAGAAGGTTAAAACTGAGTGATAGAATTGGGATGTTGTGTTTATTTTATAATACTGTGCTGAATAAGCAAGTTCCCTTGCTTCAAATTTTTAGAACTGAATAAAAAAATGAAAATAAAAGAACCTATCTTTTGGGTTTTACCTGATACCTCAGCAGTCCTTGTATTTAAAAACCATTTAAACAAGTGCTGCTGTGTGTGGAAGTACTTGCCATAGTTTTTCAATCTTTTTTTCTAGTTGCAAAAGTAATAGGTGGTCATTATTTTCTTTGAAGAGTTAACTGTGGGTCAGTGAGACGGCTCTGAGGGCAAAGGTGCTTGCCAATGGTGCTTGCACTCAAATGGTAGACGGAGAGAGCTGACTCCTGCAAGTTAACTAACTGTGACTTCCACATGTGTGCTCACATGTACACACAAGTACATGTTTTTAAAAATTAAGTTAACCCATTAAGGCTTTAAGTTGGGGCTGGGGATATAGTTCAGTTGTTAGAGTGCTTGCCTAGCATACACTAGGTTCTAGGTTCAATTTCTAGTACCAAGAATGGTAAGACCAACCTGTAGTCCTATTACTAGGAAAATGGAGGCCAGAGGATTGAAAGGTTTGCTTTGCCTACATAGTGAGTTTGAGGCCATCTTGGAATACCTGAAACCTTGCCATGATGATGATGATGGTGGGTGGTGATGATGGTGATATACAAGAAAAGATGAAACCTTATTGTAATGATGATTACATGAAATGTTACCATAATAATAATATTATAATAATAATAAATAAGTTAGCTGTTTAAAATATAGTTTAGAAAGCTAAATCCCCTACCCCACAAATTCCATCCTTTATCCCCCAATAAGTAGTACTAACTTCAGTATCTATTTCACCAGTTTTTTTTTTTTAAAATAGAATTAACATGTACACTATTCTATAGCTTGCTCCCACTTCCTGGCCATAACTAGATCACGGGCAGACATTTCATGTACTTCTATTTTAGTTCAACTATTAGAACACTGGTGTTGGACATGAACCAGATTTTGAACATGGTTGTAGCATATACTCTGACCTAACTCTGAAGCATTGATTAGTTTGTACGTCAACATATGAGTTTTGTTAAAGCACAGAGGTGCAATGACGTATAATGCTACCAGGTTCGTTTGTTTGGAACCAAGATGAACAGAATGAGTAAATCACAGTTCCAAGTGCTAAATGACTGTGTTCCCCACCACAGCCACCAGTAAGCCATCCACAGCCAAATAAATAAGGTGCAATTTTTTATTGTTTTCATCATTTTATTTGGTCTATATAAATACAAAGAAATTAACATCTGTCTTGTAAATTTAATTTACTTTCAAAGAGCCTTAAAAATAGACTTTTAATTGCCCCTTCTGCTTTTCTCTGGCCTCTCTAAAAGCATGGGCTATCTTTCTGCACATAAGTGCACATCTGTCCACCAGGACAGATGCTTTAAATACTGCCATTGCTCATTTTTAAAACTAAAAGATAAAGATAGCTCTTCTTGCTGGGCAGTAGTGGTGCATACCTTTAATCCCAGCATTCTGGCTGCAGAAGTATGTAGATCTCTGAGTTCAAGGCCAGCCTGGTCTACAGAGTGAGTTCCAGAACAGCCAGGACTACACAGGGAAACCCTTTCTCAAAGAAAAGACAAGAAAAAGAAAAAAAGAAGGAGGAGGAGGAAGAAGGAGAAGAGAAAGAAAGCTCTTCTTAAAGATTTTACTTTATTCGTTGTTGTTGTTGTTGTTGTTGTTGTTGTTGTTGTTGTTGTTGTTTTGAGACAGGGTTTCTCTTTGTAGCTTTGGTGCCTGTCCTGGATCTCGCTCTGTAGACTAGGCTGGCTTCAAACTCACAGAGATCTGCCTGGTTCTGCCTCCCGAGTGCTGGGATTAAAGGCGTGCGCCACCCCTGCCCAGCCCAATTTTACTTTATTTTTATATTATTTATATGGTGGGAGAGGTGGCAGGGAATTGCCTGCTGAGACCAGAAAAGGATGTCAGCTCCCTCAAGAGCTGGGTTTAACAGGCACTTTGAGCCACCACTTGTGGGTGCTAGGAACTGAACTTGTGTGCTGGAAGAGCAGCACGTACTCTTAATCACGGATTTATTTCTATTATTTTAACTAAGTGTAGGTGTAGTGTGTATCCACATGTAGGTATGTCCACATTATTGCAAGTGCTTCCACAGGTGTGGAATTTCCTGGAACTGGAATTACAGGTGCCTGTGAGTTGCCTAGAAACCCAACTCTGACCCTTAGGAGACCAATAAATGCTCTTAATGGATGAGCTGTCTCTCCAACTCTGGAATTGTCTTACTGTCTCACCAGGGGGCACGTGCTGAGGTTTATACCCTTAAACAATATTTATAGACCTTGTGAAATGCTGGATTTTTTTTTTAATGTGACCATCTCTTTAGTGTTTATGAACTGAAACCCTTCCATGAAAGTGCACTTTTCTTTGGTTATTTTGAAATGTAAATCAAACAGGAAAAGGGCAGATAAATGCTGATTGAATTCTTCCTGTTGCTCTCTTCAGAGAAAGGAGTTGGTGGAGCTGATCCCGAATTACACTTAGTGATGATGGTTGGATTTAGTTTATCTTTCCCCATACCTCCTCAAATGGTAATTCTTTCATGTTGTCTGTTAGATTCAGTGCAGTCTCACCAGTGTTGAATAGCTTTCATGTATTTCCTATGTGCTATTGCCCATTTCCACAGACCTCAAATTAGCTGTTGTCCCAAAGAACATTGAGTCTACCTGTGGGGTAGGAATCCCACTCTGGCACTAGAGGTGCCCATTGCTACTAGAATGCCATTGCTTCTAGGCCTTTGCAAGGGACAGAACTAGAAAATAGGTATATTTGTAAAGGAAAGAAAATCAGGCAAAGGTGATGGGTAAACTACTAGATGTATAAATATTAGGTCCTGAGTTCAAATCCACAGCACCCTTGTAAAAAGCTAGGCATCGTGGCACACTACTGTAATCCTAGGTCTGGAAAGGTAGAGACAGGAGGGTCTCTAGAGCTTGCTAAGCATCTGTCCAGCCAATTCCTGGGCCCCAGGTTCAGTGGAAGACCCTGGCACAAAATAGTCAAGAAACAATTGTGGAAGAACCTTGACCTCAACTTCAACCTCTTGCCTCCACACAGACCCACAATGGGTGAGCACGAGCACACACACACACACACACACACACAATAATAAGTTCATCAAATTTAGCATTACTTCTGAGTTTATTCTGTGCCCTTTTTACATTAGCAGTCCTGAGAGCCAACACAAGTGGCTCTTGTTCTATTCTGTAACAAAGTAGACAGTACTCTGCATATGATGACAATACCACAATTACTCCTGACAAGACCACCAAATGCACTTAAGGATTAAGTTTTTTTTTTAATTTTTAAAATATAACCAATTACTTTAACTCACAAATAAAAACATTATATAGCTAGATTAAGGAAACCACTCAAACACTTCCAGTGGCTGCTGAGATGGCTCAGTGGATAAAGGTGCTTGACATCTTGAGCATATGACCTGAGTTCTCTCCCAGGAGCCCACACGGTGGAAAGAGAACCAAATCCCAAAGGTTGTCTTCTGACCTCCGTCTGTGCACCATGGCATAGTCATACCTCCTAATACACACATAAATAAATTTTAAAGTTAAAAAATAATATGATTAAGATTTTCTTAATCTTTGTTGTTTTTTTATTTGAGAAGGTAAGATTTTATCACTGTTGGTTTTTTTTTTTTTACACTATTGTGCTTGTATCCAATGAACTGTGGATACTCTGTAGTCACACTCATACCCCCTCCCCCATTATTCTCTCAACTCCTTCTTCCCACTCTTGCCCACTGTGGTGGTTTGAATAGAGTGACCCACATAGGCTTATATATTTGGAGGAAGTAGAACTATTTGAAAGGATTAGAAGGACTGGGAAATGTGGCTTTGTTGGAGTGGGTAGTGGGTGTGGCCTTGTTAGAAGAAGCATGTCACTGGGGGTGGACCTTGTTGTTTCAAAAATCCATGCCAAGCCCAGTCTCTCTCTGTGTGTGTCTGCCTGCTGCCTGAGGATTAGGATGTAGCTCTCAGCTATTGCTTCAATACTATGGGTGCCACCATGCTCCCAGCATAATAATGGACTAACCCTCTGAAACTGTAAGCATGCCCCAATTAGATACTTCTCTTTTATGAGCTGCCTTGGTCATACTGTCTCTTTACAGCAGTAGATCGCTGGCCAGTCCCCCTCCAGGCTTCATGTCTCTCCTTCCTTTCTTCCCTTCTTCCTTTTTTTTTCTTGCAGGGGCTGGGGAACGCTGGACATGCCCCATGCAGGCAATCACAGCTGCTATGTGTTCAACCACATGTGTCCAGAAGACAGTGTTCTATATGCTGCCTCTCTGCCATTCAGTTCCCTAGAGTCCATCTGTCCCTCTTCTTCAGTGTTCTCAGGTCCCGTCAGGAGTCAAACACAGAGCATTCACTATTCTTAGCACTTTAACTAGGTATAAATCGTGCTTTGCCGTTGCCCCTTGCTAAAAGAGACTTTTCTGACCAAGACTAAGATACTAATCTGCGTATAAACATGGGTGCTTAAAAGACAGTTTAGCTGGGCGGTGGTGGCACACGCCTTTGATCTCAGCACTTAGGAGGCACAGGCAGGTGGATCTCTGTGAGTTCGAGGCCAGCCTGGTCTACAGAGCAGGTCCCAGGACAGGCTCCAAAGCTACAGAGAAACCCTGTCTCAAAAGAACAACAAAAAGACAGTTTAACTATGTGTCCATTGGTTAAAACATCAGTATCAGTTGTGGTAGTTGCCAGAGGCCAGCTCTGGGCCACAGGCGTGGTGGGACTTCCCCAGGAGTATGGGATATGTAAATCCTGTCAGTCATTGCCTTAAGTGGTCTCTCGGGCCTCCATGAGGCACCTTCCAGGACAAATATGTATTCCTCCCATGGAGTGGGCCTCCCATCCAATCAGGAAGCAGTTGGTTACCCTCAGAGTATTCCATGCTATTTTACAGTACATTGTTGTAGCATGGAGGGCATACAACTGCATGTGATCATTACTGACCCTTCTCTACCAACAGCCTGCATATCCTGCCAGACAGTACAATGTTGTAGCATGGAGGGCTTACAACTGCATGTGGTCATTACTGACTCTCCTCTACCAACAGCCTGCATATCCTGCCAGACAGTGCAGTGTTGTAGCATGGAGGGCATACAACTGCATGTGATCATTACTGACCCTTCTCTACCAATAGCCTGCACAGCATCTCCCTACACTAGGACACTAGTCAACAGGAATCTTCATAGCTTGGTTTCTCTGTGTCTTGTATCCAGAGCACATGCCTTCAGAGCAGGTTCTTACTGTGCATCCAGGAACAGTGACAACAGCCTGTATTGCTTTGGAGGCTTCTAAAGTTACCTGGCCAACCACTAATAGGGATTTGCCCCACTCAGTGTTTGTTTTTAACATGCTTCTGTGGATGTGTGAACAAAATACCAGCCTCCTAAAGTCTCCTGAAATGATGTTTCTCATCATCATTGGCATGCTTGGGAGTTTGTTCATTTCTGTTTATTTCTATTCAGAAACAGTGTTTAAAAGTTAATTTTCTGAGCCAGGTGTAATGGTACCCACCTATATAGTCCCTGCACTTGGGTGGCCGAGGCAAGTGGATCCTTTTGAGTTCAAGGCTAACATGGTATACATAGCAAGTTTCAGGCCAGCCAGAGCTGTCTTAAAAAACTAGTTGATGTTCCTGATTCTAGAGATCATTTACCTGACCCCAAAGTCAAAAATATATGACAAAATATATTCAGGGATTTTTTTCTTCTTCTTCTTCTTCTTCTTCTTCTCTTTCCTTTTACGTAGCTTACTGAGAGCTTATCATTTCATTTTCATTAGTACCATTATCTCTGTACTGGATCTTTTTGCAAGTATGATGAAATGTTCATTATTCATTACTTATCGGAATGTTAGTGCCCTTTTAGGGTATTTTACAGATTTTGAACATTTGACAATAGGAGTATAATCATTTGGGCCTCTCCCTTGGAAACAAGATTCTATAATGGTGATGTTTTTCTCTAATTACTTCATGCAATTTGTTTCATTTTTCAAATAGGTCATGCCTGCATTAAAAGATAAAATGTTTGCTACTTGATGTGTACTTGGGCTATGACAAGATAAAATACCCATTTTATGAGACGATGTAAATATTCAAGAGGCAAGCCACAAGCTTGAGGAATTAAATCCATTTATCGTTGTCTTATAATTATATGAATGTTAAAATTTGAGCTGTGAGGATCAAGAAGAATAAGGAATAATGATTGATTTGAAGAATCAACATAAAACTGATTCTCCTAATTGTCTTTGGGTATTTGATCAACATGAAATATGGAAATGACTGTCTCACTGTTTGGCATTTTAAGTACCAATACTCTAAAATAGAATTCCTCCCAAGTTTGAGTATTTGCTTATATACCCAAATTAGAAAAATGGAAAATTTGGTGCATTTGTTTTCCATCCTCACACAACAAATAATCCTAGAATTTAGCCATTTAAAGCAACAGCCCTTACTTCCTGGCCTCTGCAGGGTTTAAGCAGTTCTCTCTCAGGCCTTTGAAGCTGTGACCAAGACAGCATCATCTGAAGTCTTCAGTGTCCCAAGCTCACACAGATCATGTGCTGCTCCGTAAGGCAGCTTCTTTTCACAGACACAGCAGCTGCCTTTCCCCAGTGAGTGCTCCCAAAGGCCAGTCTTGGAGATCACCCATTGTGACTTCCATATTATTAAGTCTGCATGTTTAGGCCAAGTATGTCTAGGGCTTTCTATTAAAAAAAAAAAAAAGGAAAAATAGGCATACATGTTCATGTCGCAAACCAACTGTGAGGTTTCACAGTTGTGTTATTGTAAAATTTCAGTAATATTTTTTCATTTGTTGTGAGAAGAGGTTCATTCAGCACATGCGAGAATGTTTTTTATGGTGGATGGTGTGTCTAAAATCTAAAATTAAACATTTAGAAAGAAATAAACAAACTGTGATATAAGGAACATATTTTTTTTTCTCAAAGTGATTTTTCTCCATTGAATAATTTCTGTGGTTCAGAAGGTCACATAAAATCCATAGGCATGATTACAGTACTTTTCCCTCTGGTGTCATATCACCACTTAAAAATGGCCATTCACTGTTAGGGTAAATAAGTAAGCCATTGTGAGGGAACTTTTGAACTGTGAGAGCACTTTAGTAGCCAGTTATTTGGACTTTGTTAATTCAGATTACTGGTTTCATAGTGTTTGCACACAATAGCTGAATAATGAGGATCATTAAACCTCCTGTGCAGAACATATCCAAATTGTGTTTGCCTCTAACCTTGGAGGCTCTGAGGGGCTGGGAGGCAGGGCCTGGCTCTTTATTGACTTGTCAAGCTGTGAGTTTGCATTACAGCTCATGACCCATTCTGTTTGTTTCACCGATTTTGTGGTAGGGAAACAGGTAAAGAAATCCCTCTGGAAGTCCCTCCTTCTCCACATTTGTGAATAACACCAGTGTTTATAGCAGTTAGGGCACTGTGACTAAATCCTCCAAAAGATGTAACGTTAGCAGCAGAGCCACTGTGGGGCACAGCTGTGGGGGCAGTATTGCTTTCTCTGTGAGACGCTGGCACTCAGCAGGAAGCTCCAGAGGGTTACTTACTATTCAGTTCAATAGAAGGGAAAGAGCAGCCAGATTCTAGAATCACCTCTCCAGCCAAACTGAGGGAGTGTTTGGACTGTAGCTAATCGGGGCCGAGAATATGTATTATGTTGCTTTGCTACATAATTTTGCATATTGTTAAAACCAAGATGATAGAACATTTTTTCTTAAAAATACGAGAATTTGCTTTTAAAATTGTATATTCAGCTACCCTAAGTCACTTAGAACCTATAGTCAAAATAACCCAAAATCTCTAGGAAGTTTTCCTTTGAACTTCAAGTGCTAGGGAAGTGGGTCACTGTAGTGATAATATAATGCTACCCTGACCCTTTGAAAGTAGAGTTAGTATAGTTTGTCTTGTAAACTAAGTGCCCACTTTGATAACTTCTTCTGTCTCCATCTCTCTCCCTCTCCCTCCCCCTCTCTCCCCCCCCTCTCATACACACACACAGCCACTTGCACTGATATATAAATTCCCTTACATTAAACCCCACCCCTTGAGGATCCCACTGCCTCTCACATCAGCACACTGAAGATCCAGCATAGGAGCACATGTATCTTCTGGGACAAACCAAACTGTATCGGTATCTAAAAGACTTGTGTGTAGCAGAATTGTTAGAAGTTCTTATTAATAAAATCAAACCTGGAGCCAGGTTTTGGGGTGAATGCTGGAAGATCAGAGAAGCAGAACAAGCCACAGTTTCCTCACCTTGCCAGTTCCTCAGCTGGTATTATTTTCTCAGACTGCAAGCTTCTGAATCCTGATCCAAATGAATCTCAGCTGAACTGTGCTGCTCCAAAGCCTAAAAGCTTAACCAGCCAAATGCTTCTAGTTTCTGGTCTTCATAATAAAATCTTTCTCTTTCTGCCCCCACTCCCTGGGATTAAAGGCATGTGTCACCATGACTGGCAGTTTCCAATGTGGCCTTGAACTCACAGAGATCTGCCTGGTTCTGCCTCCCAGTGCTGGGATTAAAGGCGTGAGCTACCACTGCCTATCCTCATGTTTAATACTGTGGCCGTCCTGTTCTCTGACACCAGATAAGTTTATTTTGGGGAACACTCAATATTTTGGGGAACACAATACCACCATACTCGTGTGTTGTTTCAGTTATACAAACAGCATAGTTACCAAAGACTCTCCTACTCACTTTCTTGGTCTTTAGGCTGTTGATCTCTGCTAACGATGACAGAGTCATCTGTATTGTGAAACCCTTTTAGCTTGGGGCTTTATGTCCTATATTTGTAACTAAACTGTGGCCAAATTTCACTAGAAGGTGTTGGCTAAGACATCATTTTGCTTAAAAATTCCCAGAAACACTTTAAATGTATATATTTTTACTTTTTCATTATTTTTATTGTAAGATTTATATGTTAATTATGGATAAGCCAAGGAAAAGTACCCTGTAATCCCAGTATATAGAAAGTTTCTGGATAATATATATACTACATTATTTTAAACTTTTTTTGTAACTTGACACATAAATATTCATGCTTGCATTTTTCTTCTTAGAAAACTTGGATTTTATATTTTATACTACCTATAGCTGTTTTTTTTAAATTTTGATAAAAAGTGTGACCACTTCAGATAATGTGATAGTTTTGAGACAGGGTCTTGTTATGTAGCCCTGACTGTCCTGGAACTTACTATGGAGATCAGACTGGCCTTGAATCCACAGAGATCTGCCTGCCTCTGCCTACCTCTGCCTCTGCCTCCCGAGTGAGTGCTAGGGCTGCCACACCTGCATAAACAACATACTGTACACTGAGCCAAAAGGTTATCCATTGCGCCACTGGCCCCGCACTCCAACCTTAATGTTTTAATAACCATTCAGAAGTACCATGACAGCTACCTCTCCCTCTACCAACCTATAGCACTACATGTTTCCGGGCTTTTCATCTTCACAGTAAAGTCATTTTGTATTGTGTTCATGCTTTCCACCACTGAGTACAGTTTTCCTATCTATCATCATTCTGCTGACTCAGTTCAACTTGCCGTGTCCTGTCCTCTTAGTGGAGTTATTTTTATTTTGAAAAGATGCTGTTTGTTACATTAAGTTACTTTTGTTAACAAAGGCATTTCAAGGAAGGAAGGGTTTCTTTTGCTTCACCATTCAAGAGGACAGTCCATCATGGTAGGAAGCCATGGCAGAAGCAGAGACAGCCGCCGCACTGCATCCTCAGTGAGGAAGCAGAGGATGAGTGTTGCCCAGCTTGCTCTCTCTAGGACCTCAGCCCATGGAATGATGCCAAGGCCACCCAGGGGTGCTCTTCTGACCTTCAAACCTTCACTATTGCTACATTAGCTATCTTCTTTCAGTGTTAAGGTTGAACTCACCCTCCGCTACACTTAGCAAGTACACCACGAATTATGTCCTAAGCCCCTACTTTTAAAAAAAGTTTTTTTTTAATTTAATTTAATTTATATGTTTATGGGAATTTTTTCTGCATATATGTCTATGCATGACTGGTAACCACAGAGGCCAGAAGATGGCATTGGATCCCCTAGGATTAGAGTTACAGATAGCTGTGAGCCTTCATGTGGGTGCTGGGAATTGAACCCTGGTCCCCTGCTCTCAACCATTATTATTTTATATTGCCATTATTAAATAAATATTTTTAATTTATCTAACTTTTAATATGGTAGATATTAGCAAATGTGTACCTTTTATGGTTTTTAATAATTTATTTAAGAATGTAAAGACCAGCTGGGCATGGTGGCATGCATACACCTTTTAATCTTAGCCCTAGGGAGGCAGAGACAAGCAGATCTCTGTGAGTTCAAGGACAGCCTGGTCTACAGAGTGAGTTCCAGGACAGGAGGGCTACACAGAGAAACCCTGTCTCAAAAAAAAAAAAGAAAAAAAGAAAAAAAAAATCCCAAACAGTTTCTTTTAGTACAAACCTGCAGCTAGAAAATCCTTAAGTTTTGTTTGGCTAACTTATCTTTATTTGAAATTTATTTTTCTTTAGCATATTGGTCTTTTGTTTTACACTGGCTTTGAGAGTCGGCTGCTATCTGTTTGTTATATCAAAGTGGTTGTTCTTTTTCCCACTGGCGGCTACTCAGGTTTGTCTGTTTCACAGTTGTGTTTGGCTGTGCTTTGACTAAGGTTTCTTTTTACTGACCTGCAGTGTGCTGAGTTTCTTAAATACATAGATTGCTTTCTTCCATCAGTTCCAAAACTCTTAGTATTCTTCCTGGGCATGTCCAATATCTTAGGGTCCCCACTGCAACCCAGACTTCACCTTTCAGAGCCTTGATGCAGGGACTACCTGCCACGTGTTGCCTGGCTCAACAGCTGTCTGAAATTGCAGAGGAGGAAACCAGGACCCCTTCACTTTTGCATCCTTCATGCCTGTAACTCCAGCACCACTGCCTGGTGTCCTCCAGCATGGGATAGACCCCACCACCTGAGCCACACCAGCAGCAGTGTATGTTTGCAGTTCCTTTTTAGGGGCAATCTAAAGAAGAAAAAACTCAGACTACTTTACAAGTTAGAAGCTTAGGTGGGCTGGGTCTTGAGCCCTGAAGGAACACTTCCCTTTGTTCCAGTGCAGAGCCAGATTTTTATTAATGGCCCTCATCTTCTTAACAATTATAGCCTCTCTTCTAGCACATGCCTCAGCTGTTATATTAAGCTTACCAGTGTCCTTTTCTCTCCAAACTGTCCAATTTCCATTTCTTTCTGCCCCACTTGTGCTATTTTGCTGTAGACCTGGATAGTGTTATCAATAATAACCACACCACAGACTCAATGTTAGGTTGCACTAGTTGTTAATGCCACTCCTCAGAAGCAAAGACAAGCAGATCTCTGAGTTTGAGGCCAGCCTAGTCTACAGAGGATAGCCAGGCATACACAAAGAAACCCTGTCTCAAAAAAACAGGAGGAAGAGGAGGGGGGAAAGAGGAAAACAAGAGAAGGAAGGAAGGAAGGAAGGAAGGAAGGAAGGAAGGAAGGAAGGATGGATGAATCTCCTCCACCTAAGAAATTAGCCCATTACTTTTAAATTTAACCTCAGGCAAGTTCTCAAGATATGTACAGAATGCAACCAGATTCTTTGTCAAAATATCACATGAATGGCTTGTACTTCACACTATTTTCCAGGCTTCTATTGGAATAGCTCACTAAGTGCTGCTTAGAGCATTCAGCCATTCTTCTGATGCAGACTTCCAAAATCTTCCTCAGTCCTCAAAAAAGTAACATGGTATCTTAGGGTTTCTATGATACCATGACCATGGCAGCTCTTACATTTAATTGGGATGGCTTGCTTATAGTTCAGAAGTTTAGTCTATTACATAATAGATAAATTTAATAATCTTTGAAATATTCCTGGCAGGAAATAACAGGAAGCAAGGCAGCATCCAGTCAAACATGGTGCTGGAGTTGAGAGTCGTCATTACATCTTTATCCAAAAGCAACAGGAAGTAAACTGTCTCACTGAGTGTGGCTTGAGCATATATGAGTCCTCGAAGCCTGCTCCACAGTGACACACTTCCTCCAACAAGGCCACGCCTCCTATTAGTGCCACTCCCTTTGGGGGCCATTTTCTTTCAAACCACCACACATGGTGACATGAATGTGAGGCAACAGTCCTCTGTCTACCAACTTCTGCACTTGTTACTTTGCTTTTGCTGTGATCAAATTCTCTGACCAAATCAGTTTATGCAACAGCTCATTTGGGCTTACAGATACAGAGGGATGGGGTTCCATTATGGTGGAGAGGCATGGTCACAGTGGCAGACATAGTGACTTAAGCAGGAAGCTGAATGATCACACCTTTAGCTATAAGCATGAAGTAGACAGAGCAAACTGGAAGCAGGATGAGACTATGTGATCTCAAAACCTGCTTCCAGTGACAGCTGTTCCATTAAATCTCCCCAAACTGCCTCCAACTGGAGGCCAAGGATTCCAATATGAGAACCTGTGGGGGACATGCTCATTCAAATTTTCATTCCAAGTACAAAAATCAAAATATAAAAGCACCTGCAGGTTTGGGGCAGGGTGGCTTCTGGGGCGGCGGTAGCTAATGAGACTCCACAGTCCATGATGTCTCTCACAAGAAGCTGCTCAGAAGTAACATGATGCTTCTCACATTTCTTCATCCCCAGAGTTGTGTTGACACGAGGAAGTCAGTAAAGGGGAGTATGTGCAAAACACATGTGCATTGATTGGTAGAATATCTCTACATATCTGAGCACTGAAGGGCAGTTGGAGAAAATGAAAAGTTAGCCCAAGTTGCAAGACTAATTGATGAAGGGCCATGAATTTTGAGTTCTTTAACTGTTTCTGGTTGCTTAAAAGCAGATTTTACAATACAGCTCAGCTCCTAGAGTGGTTGCCATTAATGCACGAGACACTGTAAAATGAATGAATGAATGTGGGTGGCAGTGTGGCTCAGCAGGTAAGGCTGCCTGCTACACAAGCCCCGGCCACCTGTGTTTGATCCCTGGAACTCACATGGTAGAAGGAGAAAGCCATGTCTCAGCAAGCTGTCCTCTGACCACCACATACCTTAATTAACCGTGGTTTTTTGGTGTGTGTGTGTGTGTGTGTGTGTGTGTGTGTGTGTGTGTGTGTGTATGTGTATGTGTGTATGTATGTGTGTGTGTTTTCTAGGTAAAGTGAACCTATTTTGCTTCCAGACAGAGGACTTCTGTAGTAATTGTTTGACTATGTGATATGTTTTGACTTTCACTTTCTTCTCCTTGACAGAGTCATCAGCAAGGTGGTGCCAGCCCCCGAGGCTAAGCCAGCCCCTTCTCTGAACAGACCGAAAACCCCGCCTCCAGCCCCAGTCCCCGTCCCTGTGCGCATGAGCCCCACTCCTCTGCCACCACCACTCCTTGCCCAGGCTGCAGTGTGCCCAGCCCTGATGCCATCCCCAGCCCCTGCCCTCTCTGGAGCAGGCAGTGCCAAAGCCCCAGTGCGGAGCGTGGTGACGGAGACAGTCAGCACTTACGTGGTGCGTATGTTTCCCCAGCATTTAAGAAAGCGCTGATTCCGTGACGTTGATTCTCACAGGCAGTACTTGATAAACGGAAAAGCATTTCCATTGCCTTTTCAAGCAGTTGGCTCAAGACTGTTACATTACAAAGTTCACACTCAGCCATATAATAATGTCAAATAGCTTTTATTTATGTTTATTTGAAACATGAGTGTATACCTAAATATAAGAACATCAGTATATACTGTGATATTCAAATTCCGCAGTGAATTCTTACTAGAGTGAGTAAATTAGTGACTTGAGTATAATTTATGTAATAGACATAGATCTTATGGGTCAGCTGGTGTTCCTGAGTTACAGCACTAATTATTGTATTTTATTTGCTGAGATCCAGAATGTATCAGAACTTACGTCTTAAATAGAAATGAACTTTAGACCATAGGACTTTCGGAGCATTCAAGTGCATTTTTTTTTTTTTTTAGACCCACCATATATGGGCTAGAGACTTAGCTCTGTGGTAGAGAGCTTGCCTAGCATGTACAGGGCCCTGAATTTATCTCCTAGTACTAAAAATAAATAAATAAATGCATCCCATTATATTGAATGACTCCACATTGTCCTGGGACTGCACTTTAGATGTTTTCTCCATAGTTAATATAATCAGATCTTATTTCAACCCCAGATTCAATCCAGCAATGAAGTATTTATAAAGATATATTCTCAAGGCACACTGAATAGACACACACAAGCACACAACAAAATGTTTGGCAAATGGAGACATGGATGTTTTTGAGTGACAAACTCTGCACTGTTGTTTTAGCCTGACCTTTGTAATGAGATGAAGGAGCGGCAGAGCAGGACTGGTCCTGTGTGTTAGGAGATATCTAACCGCGCGTTACATAGGGGAGTTTAGAAAGACTAAATCATTACGTGTGTGAGACACTAAAGGACACAAAGATCCTGAATGCATTCAGGGAGTACATAGGCAGCAAAAATTAGTGTAAAAACAATGAATTGGCAATTCAAGACAGAAAATGTGATACAAAAACCTTCAAGGAATAAATTAGTCCATTGAAGGATCAATCGAGGGGTCTAATTGAGGTTCCCCCTCCCCCCCAGGTGAGTTGATCAGGAAAGAGTTTATATTTAATCTCTTCACCCTCCATTTGTTTATCTGTAATTAAGGGATTTGCATTAGACTCAGTAATCTCTAGTCTTGTCTGACTCTAAAGATTGTGGCTTTCCAGTAGACATTGACTCCACAGAGGGGACACCAACTGGGACAGTGCCCAAAAAGTCTTCTAGTCTAACTAGATACTTTATGAGGACACGGGAGATTCTACCATTGCCTATTTGTGTGAAGTTGACAGTGAAATTCTTGTAGCTCCTCTTCCCCCATTTCTAAGCTATCCAAAGATTATTTACAGTGATTACATGAAGTCATGTTTGAAAGAACTCAGTACCTTAGAAAGTATTGGGTGTTAGTATGGTGCTATGGCAATTTTTTTTTTTTTTTTTTTTTTTATGTAACTCGAGTCACAACCTGCTAATGTCAAGAAAGGTCAGCCAGCAGCAGGACTGGCCATGTGTGGTGGCTTTACTCGCTGGACACTCAGTGCCTGGTGGCTGCTGGTTCTTTCCCCATGGTATAGTTTATCCCAAGTGAGAGCCAGCAGTCAGAGGCACCTCCTCTACCTTACTCTAAAAAGGGTTCAGGTCAGTGTAGTTTGCCTTTGTAGAGACTTTCAAAAATAGTAGCCCTTACAGTAAGCCCGTGCATACAGAGGAATATATCCACTTTTGATAACCCTTCACAAGGAAGTCACTCTTACTCCACAGATGTAGTCTGTGTATTACTTAAAGACACAGGAAGAGGCCACCTTGCAAAATATATAGTGAAATCATATATTGTCTTACTATGAGGACATTTAAAAGTGAGCTTGACTATGTGCTCTTTTATAGTATCCATGCCGAATTGGTTTCGATAATGTGACATTTGAGAAAAGTCTTAAAATTAGGGATACTTCTTATTGAGAACAAAGGCAGAACTCCAGAATATACAGTATTTGCAGCATAATAATAAGTATGTAGTTCTTTGGCCCATGAGCCTCTTATTTCATTTGTCCTTTAGTTGATTGTACTTTTCTAAAATGTCATAAAGGGAATGGAAAGTTACTTAGTAACAGCTCTTTTATATCCTTGATCTTATCACCTTAGTTCAGGAGAAGGGTTTGGCTAATAAGTAATGAGGGAATACATGCATGTTTGACTGTATGTGCTAATTCCATGCTATGAACGTGGCTGAAAAAAAATATGTAAAACTGAGCACTTTCAAAAATGTCAGTTGTTACTGGTGGGAAGACTCATAGTCATTAATAGTTCATGAGATTATAGGAATTTCTTAGATGAAGCCAAATGTAGGTCATGTTATATAGTTTCCAAAGATGATTCTACAATGCTTTGTTTTTAAAGATTTACAAAGCAGTTTAGAATATGCATTAGAAATATGCCACTATATCCAGCCATGGCAGCACACACCAGAAATCCCAGCACTCGGGAGATTGAGGCAGAGATTGGAGTTCAAGGCCAACCTGGACTGTATAATGAATGCCAAGGCAGCCTGAGCTTGTGAGACCAGCCTTAAAAAGAAAGGGAAGGTGGGTGTGGGGAGGGAGTGGGGAGAAGGGTGAGAGGGCCAGAGAAATTGTAAGGGAAGAGAGACAGTGTGAAAGAGAGGGATGAAGGGAAGAGGATGAATGTGGGAGGGAGGGAGGAGTGAGTGTGGGAGAGGGAGGGAGAGGCTGTTGTTGATGACCAGCTGTCTTCAGAGCAGGCTGACTGTGGCGACTCCCATGCAGTGCTAATCTGCTGTGTTTCCAGCTCGTAGTTGACCATTTTAGTGTCAAGCAGCGTTCTTATCTGGCCTCTTGTGGTTCTTTTTCCGCACGCATGCCATCTGGTTCTGCTCTTCCACTTTACATCAGATCCGCGACGAGTGGGGCAATCAGATCTGGATCTGTCCAGGGTGCAACAAGCCCGATGATGGCAGTCCTATGATCGGCTGTGACGGCTGTGATGATTGGTACCACTGGTGAGTGCCCCCCCCCCAGTGCCCCAGGTGCTGAGGCAGCACAACACAGGTCATGCCTGAGCAGGGACCCTAGCCAGCTGGGCTTTAGACCAGCTCAGCTGCTCTCCTGAGGACAGCCAAATGGAGCCTGCGCACTGTAACAACTGCAGGAGTAATTGTGCTGTTGTTACAGAGCCTGGAGTGTGACTGTTTTGCTTCACTTATATATGCTTTCCTACAAAAATAAGTAAGAATATGGGGGTGGGGGTGGGGGGTGGGGTGCAGCACTGGACTGGCTGTGCTTAAGAGCAGATGCCAAGAAGACTTGTTTGTTTCTGATGTCTCCTTAGCTGTTCCCAGCTGAAGATGCTCAGCCAAAGTGTGTTCAGCCTTATTTCAGTCTTAAAATACCTGTTTGGTTGTGATGTCTGCTGTCTGTACCGTAGACACGGAGCAAGGTGTAGTGGAGCACTGGTAGCCTCAGCACTTGACGATGAGACAAAGGGTCACAAGTTTGAGACCAGCCTTGGTACATAGTGAGTGTGAGGTCAGCGGGTTACCTGAGATTGTCTCACTCCCTGCCCCTCTCCCCAAATTAAAACATCAAAGCAAAGCCATTGCGTTACTGACTGAAAGGACAAACAGACTAATAATCTCCCCATAGGGCTTATACACAGGCGTTGTCTATTCAAATAACCAACATTAGTGCTGCATAAGTTAGAGCTTTGGGCTGATTTCTGGCATGTACAGCATTTTTTATATTTATTTTTATTGTGAGGATGGCGCATGCTCTATTGGTATACCATTTTACCACATGCATGTGAAGGTCAGAAAACAACTTAAAGGAGCCAGTTCTCTGCTTGCAAGCCTACCACATGACTTGGAAGTCCGTGTTGTCAGGGATATCAGCAGTCCTTTAAAAAAAATTCAAAGCATGGAAAAAGAGCAATCGATTAACTCTGTTGGTAGAGTACTTGCTTGGCGTTTTAGAGGGCTCGGATTCTATCCCTAGGAGTTCAAGGCCAGCGTTGACTGTATCAAGAAGAAATGTTGCCTTTGAAAACACGGCACAATGTCTGAAGAGATGGCTCATTGGTTAAGAGCTCCGTCTGCTTCCACTGGGAAAGTCCCAGCATCCTCATGTGACTCTTTATGGGCTGCAGTTCCTTTTAGAGGGTTAGATAACCCTCTTGTGGGCTCTGTCAGCACCAGGCACACAAATGATATACAGGCAAAATACTCATACACACAACACAAAAATAAAGACTTTATAAAGCTTTAGTGGGGGGGGGGTGCTGGGGAGAGAGAGCATGGTACAGCTTGCAGACCTTGCCTCAGAAAAAGAAAATCTTAAACGCCGGGTGATGGTGGCCACGTCTTTAATCCCAGCACTCTGGAGGCAGAGGCAGGCAGATCTCTGAGTTCGAGGACAGCCAGGGATATGCAGAGAAACCTGTCTCGAAAAACCAAAAAAGAAAGAAAGAAAGAAAATCATAAGAAACTTGTTTATCTGAACTTCTTTTGGTGTCTAGGCCCTGCGTGGGATTAATGGCGGCTCCTCCGGAAGAGATGCAGTGGTTCTGCTCCAAGTGTGCCAAGATCAAGAAAGACAAGAAGCACAAGAAGAGGAAGCACCGTGCGCACTGACGTCAGCGTGGGCGGGACTGCTGCCCCGCGCCTGGGCGGGGCGGGCCAGTTCTGCCAGCCTGTCTCCCCAGGCGCTGTGGACAGTGCATCCTGGAGGAGCAAGGACAGGAATACGCCATCGCTCTGGATGCCCCCTTCTGAAACACATGGGTCTGAACTCCCACGGCGTGTGACTGAAGAGAAACTCCAGGGGAGGCATGGCCCAAGGGCTAGCACCTCCATCTGCCTATTACCAGTGACAAGTATTAATAAAGACACCATACATCTTCCCTCTTGACTTCCTCTCTTCTCTCCAGAACCTTTTATTACGGTGGTAGCTGAGAAGGTAATGTACAAATGCCTTGATTGTAATTGAAGGATGCATCATTAGCTGTAGTCTCCAAGCCCTCTCCCTCACAGAGATAATCATAAGGAAAGAACGTCCCAGTCAGAGGACTGGTAAATATTTTTGTGATGAGAATATATGAAATTTCCCCACCTCACCCCACTTTTATTACTAACATGTAAAATGTTCAGGCTTTTGTGAGATACCTTATATTTTTTAAGAAAAAGGTTTCTATCATGTCCTGTTCACCTCTGTGCAAATTATTTTCATTTAGCCTGTTTTATAACTTGGTTGTGTTCTAACCCTACTCTTCTGTAAACTGCTGGAGCTGCTTCTCCTGCGTGTACATTTATCAACTTGTATAAAACTCTTGATACTAAGGAAAATTTCCTTACTGTAAATAATAAATATTTATGAAGTAGTTATTTTTAAAATTTTTTTATCGTGTTTAATTCTGGCTTTCTCTGGAATCCACTGTGATTTCAGCCATGTCTGTAATTGCTGCTGTACACAGGCAAAGAGGATAAAGAGAAAGACCGGGCCATTTCCCTCCCCAGACGCAGTGCCCACAACATCGTAGGGAAAGCCCCTAGCAGCTGGAAGGAAAAGGGCCATTTAAATCTGGAGTTGATGGTTTGAAATTGTTTTGTTTGTTATGTATTTTCTGTAAATTTCTCTCCCTTTTACTAAAAGGACATGTAGTTTCCACAAAAGAAAAAAAAAGAAAGAAAGAAAATACTGTAGCATTTTGTGTTTATATTGTTTTATTTCTACAGATTTGTTCATGGATATTGTGCTTTAAGGTTGAAATGAAGTATATTATGAATTTTTTTAAGAAAACTCATCAAATTTCAGGGTATCACAAAACTTTATTATATTACTATACTGCCCACTATTTATTATATGTTATAGATATCTGAAACGTAAGCCAAATATTTTATTTTTAATGTAAAAAAGCATCAAATTAACTTTATTAGCATATTTTAGTGTCTTTGGAATAACTGTGGACTTTTACTTGATTTTGAAATAATCCCGATTTGGGCTTGTGTGAAGGCTATCTTGAATGTTAGAATGTGGGATTTGAACCTAAAACAAATATACGAATAGAAATGTGATTTTTTTTTTTTACCGCCAACTCAACTGATATTAGCATTATAATTAATCCTATTTTAAAACATATAATGTGGTTTCAGAAATGCGGACTCTACCTTGATGTTCAATTGCAGAACAGTGGGAATGGAGTAGACCTGGGAAGAGTGCAGAAGTCAATACCCTCCTTGGTCTAGAAGCCAGAAGTTTTCTTCCCTTGCCCCCCAAAAAGTATCTATGTTGAGATATGTGTGTCTGTTGGTTTCATTCATTAGAGATCATTCTAAATACTTTATACAATATTTTCACATGCACAAATATACCCACTAGTGCTTTTTGGAGAGGGGTGATGGGTGGGGGAAATGCAAAATAAAGATTATTGGCTGTTTCATAGTTTGCTTTTCCATTTTCTTTATTCAGGAATTAGTTCCTTGAGGCATGGTCCGTGGATCTGAAGTGGCCATGTCTAAATGAGCAGGTTGCCCTCCTGAAGTAAGACAGAAGGTGCCTGTGTAGAACTTTCCCCGTTCCTCCTGTATGAGAGTCTTTAGCCCACAAGACCTCTAAGGAATTTCAATCAGTTTGTCGTCCCTTGCTATTTCATGGTTGCTTTCCTAAATCCAGTTCATGATTTTATAAATGGTCTTGGCAATAATAAAACCAAAGAATCATTTTCAGGGGGCTGGATGGCTCAAGGGATTAGTAATGGAATACAGAGCCTTTCACCTCTAGGTCAGTGAGTCGAATCCAGTCCAGGTCACTAGAGACCAAAAGTTGTCACCATCTTATGACTGTTCAGTCGCCTGTGCAAAATGAACCGGTGGTTGCAGTCCCCACTGGGTGGCTGTCTGTGACACCGACCAAAGGAAGTTTAGGAAACTGCCAAAAAAGAAGTGTAGATTAGAAAATAGAACGTTGATGTTACAAAGAAAAGTTAGAAAGCTGGTCGAAATCAACTCCAGAAAGTAATATGTCAAAAAAGAGCAAATTGAAAACAGAAAGTGTGGAGGCTGCTTTCCTTAACGGAGGCAGGGAAAACAAGGCAGGATGAGGAGGAAGAAGGCAGTCTGGGTAGCAAGCAAGCCCTAGGAGAAAAAGGTCAGTGGGTGTAGACCTGGGGAGATGGCTCAGTGAGGAAGTGCTTGCTGGAGAAATGTGAGGACCTGAATTGTCCCCAACACACAAAAGCTGGACATGGCAGTGTGCTCCTACAACCCAGCTCTGGGGAGGCAGAAAGATGTATTTCTGGGGTTTGGTGGCCAGCTAGTCTTGCCAAAATGGCAAACTCCAGATTCAGGAAAAGACCTTACCTCAAAAACAGTAGAGTGCCTGGAGAGATGGATCAGCAGTTAAATGCTCTTGCTCTATCAGAGAACCAAAGTCCAGGTCCTAGTACCACGTCAGGAGGCTCGGAAGCCTGGAGCTCCAGCTCCAGAGGGTCTGATGCTGTCTTCTGTCCTCCATGGGCATCAGCACACAGGTTTGCACTTGCAAATACATGTAAATGGTTTTTGGTTTGTTGGTGGTTTTTTAGTGTTTGGTTTTTCAAGACAAGGTTTCTCTGTGTAGCCTTGGCCTTCCTAAAACTCACTCTGTAGACCAGGCCTTGAGCCAAGAGATCTGCCTGCCTCTGCCTCCCAAGTGCCAGGATTAAAGTCATCCACCTCCATGCCTAGTTATGTCTTTCTTAATACTACTACTAGTAATTATGATGATGATGATGATGATGATGATGATGATGATAAATGAGGTGGAGAGCAATAGAGAAAGATCCCCAGAGCCAACCTCTGGCTTCCACAAGTGTGTCGGCACAGATACACACACACACACACACACACACACACACACACACACACACACACACACGAGTAAAGAAAAGTGGGGCTTAGTTCTGCCAAGTGAGGGAATCAGCTGCAGGAGTGTGAGTTGTAACAGAAATTGAAACAAAAGAATGAGAAGTATTTCCCATCAGGAAGGCTGAAGTTTCCAGCTGTAAGCAAAGCAGCAACCTGTTCTCTTCCCTTTATCCCACACCATCCTTTGAACAGCATCTGTACTTTCTGATGAGAAGGGAGGCAAAGTCCTTACTCTGCCAGTGTCTTTATAGGAGACAGTATCCATGAAACATACACAGAGGAAACTGAGCGGCTTTTATGGTGCGATAATCCGCTATCGGGGACTAGGGTACCATCTTCTCTGTGGCCAACAAAGTATTTGTCTTTGGAAAGTGTCTGCCACTAAACACAGTGAGGATCTTTATCCTCTGGCTGATGTGTGATTCCAATCCTGGGGAAGATCAGAGGTTATTAGATATTAGAGTCTTCTGTCCAGGGAGCTTTTTACAGAGATAAAAACATAGTGCATTACTCAATGGTGTCACCCAACCACCTTTGTTCTTCCTTCAATAGGATGATTAAACAAAGACCTACCAGTCAAATTAAAGTATAAAATGAACGCCGAGATAGGGAATCCTTGCTGCTGAGAGCGCTAATTAATGAAGTTCACTGAAGGCACAGTTCTCAATACAAATAGTTTTATGGCCAATCTCTTCCCATCATTGCTGTTCTCTAGAAGTTCAAAAGTAGATTAGTTACCTGGACTGAAGAATAAAGGAATGACCTGTTTGTACAGCAGTACAAGTCGTTTCTGTGAGGAAACTTTCTTCAGGAAGCTTGCATTCATTTCTAAAGTGTAATGTCTAGAGACAGTTACTCCATCTGTGTGGGCCAGCAGCTGGACATTTATCCTTCATTTCAAAGTGTTCATGCAACATTTGGGGGCTGGGAGTTAGATCAGTGGGTAAGAACTCTTGCTGTGAAATCAAGAGGACCTGAGTTCAAATCTCTAGAACTCTAAAAGTCTCACATGGCTTTACATACCTGTAACCCGGATGAGGGGCATGGACAGAGGCAGGCAGATTCCCAGAAGTCACAGGGTGGCCACCCTTGCCGAAAGAGCAAGCCACATCAATGTCCTCCTCAGACCTTCACCCTGGTGTGCAGGCATGTGTGCACATACACACACAAATTTTTTTTTTCTTGAGGGTGTGGGATGTAGCAGAGCATGTGCTTGGCGTGGGCAAAGCCCTGGACTCAAAGCTCAGCACCAAGACAAATAAACAGCATATATCTGAGTTATTAAAATAACTGCTGTTGGGTGGTGACGTGACTCACCAGGTAATGGCACTTGCCAAGTCTGAGGACCTGAATCTGATTCCCAGGGCCCACTTGATTGAAGGAGAGAACTGAGTCTACATCTTGTCCTCTGGCTTCCACACAATAGGGTCCTGGCACACTGCTTCACCCTGAACACACTAAATAAGTATATGAATTGAAAAGGCAAAAAGCACTGACTGCTAGCTACTTTTCCATGTTTACTAGACAAATGAGGTTTTCACTGTTTACAGGACAGGACCTGACTCACTTGTCCACTGCACATTTGTGGGCAGCTTTCACATATGGCGAGGCAGTACAGAGCCAAGTCTGTCTCCTGGGTATGGCTAGCTTCTGTTGTTTCTGCGTCTACACTCTCCCATGACTTTGCCCTGCTTCCCTCAGTGTTCTCTGAGATAAAATGATTGCATCAGGGACTGGAGAGCTGGTAGTTAAGAGCACATACTACTATTGCAGGGGACCGAATTTGGTTCCCAGCACCCACATCCAGCTTCTTGGAACTCCAGCTCCAGAGGGACACCGTGCCTGTGGTCTCTGGGAACGCCTGCACTTTCATACACATTCCTACACACAGACACTCAAATATACACATCATTAAGAATAAATATCAGAAGTCAGGCATAGTGGAGCATGCCTTTAATCCCAGCATTGCAGAGGCAGAGGCAGGTGGATCTCTGTGAGTTCAAACCCACCTTTGTCTACATAGTGAGTTCCAGGCACCCAGGGCTATGTAGAAAAACCCTGTCTCAAAATAAAGAACAAATCTTAGATTTTTTTTTTTTTTTATGACTGAATCATTTGGATATGTTGGCATGTACCTATAATTCCACTACTCCAGAGGCTGAGGCAGGAGAATGGAGAGTTAGACTAGCCTGGGGCTACATAAAGAGGAAAAACAGACCCCCCCCAAAAAAAGGGGGTGGTATATTTCATGAAATTCTAAGTGTATTTGTTCCCCTCTACTTTCTGGTTAGGGTCTCTAGTTCAGTCTGGCCTCCAGCTTCCTGTCCCTGAGAACAATTTGGAACATCTAATCCTCTTGCCTCTACCTCCTGAGTACTGAGCTTACAGGCATGTGCTACCATGTCAGTTTAATGTAGTGCTGGGGGCTGAACCTGGGGCTTCCCACATGCTAGGCTAGCCCTCTGTTCACATTTTTCTATAACTGATTTTTCTACTACCTTAGACAAACCAGAACAAGGTGTAATGATCATAACACACAGACGATAGATAGATAGATGATAGATAGATAGACAGATAGATAGATAGAAGGATAGATAGATAGATAGACAGAACATTTAAAAGCTCAGCAAATGCTTGCATGAACAGTCCTAAGAGCTAACAGTAGATGCTACATGACAAATATAAAGGTACAGATACACATAAAATATAAAGGTACATATTCTGCAAGATATAAATATGCTAGGTTTTCAGGACAGAAGCACTTTTTTAAATTTTTCTATTCCATTTATCACTGTGTAGGTGTGTTGGTTCATGCCTACCGTGACACACCTTGTCGGTCTGAGGATGACTTGCGGGAATTGGTTCTCTCTCCTAATGTGGATCCTGGAGATTGAACTCAGGTCATCAGGTACCTCTGTGAGCTGCCTGCTGAGCCATCTCAACTGTTTCCTACTTAGTTCTGAGCAGTGTCTTCCTGCTGTGAATCTGCAAGCTCACTGACAGTCCCTTAACCTTTTGAAGCCATTTGTTTGGTCTTGGTTGTTTTGTTTAGGGGGATGGGGGTGTGTGTGTTTGTTTGTCTAGTTGGCCTGAAGAGTGCCATTGTTTGTCCTGAATGAGTGTAAAGTGTTTGATGGAAGTGTTTGCCTCCATGCAAGTCAGTGGATAGAGCCATAGCAGAACTTCCCAGAGGGAGTTCAGAGTGTCCGTCCACACGACCAACTTACGATCTGACTATTTCTTACTCTGAAAGGGTGATTAAACTGCTTTGGCTGGCTTATAAAAATTAGATTCTTGGAAGCTACGTTTCTAGACACGCAGTTCCTCATCTCGTTCCATGCTGTCTGCCTGCTCACCGGTTTTCTTTACTGAGGCTGGGCCATGCTCTGTAGCCTGAGCTGGCCACAAACTCCTTCTCCTGGCTCTGCTCCTGAGGGCGGGGCTTACAGGCTCGCCATATCCAGCTACTCTATTAATTATGGCAGGTTTATTGGCAATGTTCACAAAATTAAGTATTAGGCAGAAAATGTCCTGCACTTAGCCATTTCTGTATTGTATGTTCTTTAAGAAAAAAAAAAAAAAAAAAAGTTGCCGGGGCTGGAGAGATGACTAAGCGGTTAAGAGCACTGACTGCTCTTCCAGAGGTCCTGAGTTCAATTCCCAGCAACCACATGGTGGCTCACAACCATCTGTAATGAGATCTGGTGCCCTCTTCTGGCCTACATACATACATGCAGACAGAACATTGTATACATAATAAATAAATAAATAAATCTTTTAAAAAAAAATGGAAAAAAGAAAAAAAATTGCCATCCCTCTGGACAGGGCACATCATGTACTATGAGAATTCCACTAGGCAGTGGTGGCACACACCTTTAATCCCAGCATTTCGGAGGCAGAGCAGAGCCAGGTGGATCTCTATGAGTTCGAGGCCAGCCTGGGCTACCAAGTGAGTTCCAGGAAAGACGCAAAGCTACACAGAGAAACCCTGTCTCAAAAAGGGGGGGGGGCAGGGAGAATTCCAAGAACCCATGCCCATTACTGAAAGGGGTCACACAGGCTAGGTAACCAAAGGGCATTCACAGCTCAAAACTGGGTGCAGGGGCCTGTGAGAGAACCCCCTGGTTGAGGCTCTTGTAGTCAAGCCCCATCCCAGGGACACACATGGTGGAGGGGAGAACCAACTCCATCCCCTGAAAAGAAATCAAAATGTAAAACAGAGAAAAACTGTGGAAGGCAGGAGTTTATGGAAAAGAAAAGAACTGCAGGAGAGCGAAGATGAGGGCAGAACCCAGGCACACCCAGCAGAGTAACAAGATGAGGGCAGAACCCAGGCACACCCAGCAGAGTAACAAGATGAGGGCAGAACCCAGGCACATCCAGCAGAGTAACTCGACGGCTACCGCCTTGTGCGCTCAGTGTTTGGTTTGGCGTGTGTTGGGGTGGTAAGGTGAGCTCAGATTTGTGTGCAGGTAAAGCAACATGCTCTAACACCAAACAAGTGTGTGTGTGTGTGAATATACACATGTTGTGTGAGTATGCATGTGTGCCCATCCGTGTACACAAATGAGGTTTTACTAATAGTGTAAGTTGTTTTTTTTTTTAATGATAAATATAATAGCTACCACCTACTGACTCGCTGTCAGCTGTAAAGCTGCGCATGGGCTGTATGAGGAGAGGGCTAGGGGTGTGTGGTTCAGTCCCTAGTGCTGCACTAACTGGGGTGGTGTTGCTAGACTATAATCCCAGCACATGGGAAGTAGAAAGAGGAGACTCAAATGTTCAAGATTATTCTTACTTAAAGAGTTCAAGAGCAGTCTTTCCAAAAAATGACTCTTCCCCCAATATATCCTTAAGTTAATTAATTGAAAAAAAATAAAAGATGGGGGAGGGGCTGAGCAGTGGTGGTGCACACCTTTAATCTCAGCACTTGGGAGGCAGAGGCAGGCAGATCTTTGTGAATTCAAGACCAGCCTGGTTTACAGAGTTCCAGGAAAGCCAAGGCTTCACAGAGAAAACCTGTCTCAAAAAAAAAAAAAAAAAAAAAAAAAAGCAACAAAGAAGAAGAAGAAGAAGAAGAAGAAGAAGAAGAAGAAGAAGAAGAAGAAGAAGAAGAAGAGAAGAAAAAAGGAAGGAAGGAAGGAAGAAGGAAGAAAGAAAGGAAGGAAGAAAGAAAGACAGAAAGAGAGAGAAAGAAAATGTCTTTAAATTGTCAGTACAAGATGCTGCAAAGAACATATTTGGGGCTGGAGAGATGGCTCAGAGGTTGGGAGCATTAACTGCTCTTCCAGAGGTCCTGAGTTCAGTTCCCAGTAACCCATGTTGGCTCACAGTCATCTAAAATGAGATCTAATGTCCTCTTCTGGTGTATAGGCAAACTTGCAGACAGAATACTATACTCGTAATAAATAAATAATTTTTAAAAAAAAAGAACATATTTGAAGCCAGATGTGACGGACACCATCAGTCCTGGCACACGGCATGAGCAGGACCACATCGCTGACTTTAATATGCAACAAGCCAAACCAGTCATAGTGGCACTCAGAAGTCAGAGGCAGGAGAACCATGAGTTCAAGGTCAATGAGGCTACATAATGAGAATTTACCACATAGGAACACACCACCACCACCACCAACAACAACAACAACAACAACACCAAGAAGTAGTTATCGTGCCTTGTTGTTTTCTAGTCAACACTAACCAGTTTCAAAGAACCAGAACTTCGACTCTTGGGAGAATAGCTACAGTTGGCTTCCCCTAAGTTCTACAAGTCCCAGACTGCATTTCCGTTTTCAGTCAGCCCAGGCCTGGCTATAGACAGGTATCAGAGGAAGGAAGGATGCTCTTACACCTACATGAGCAGGGATTTCTCAGAGCTAATTGCATTCCAGCTATATGCAGGCATTGTTTATAGAACAGAGCCTGATGGACAGTGTTCAGCACAGTCCTCGACAGATAGTGGGCTGTGTTCATGGTACAGTTCTTTGTGTTCTCTATCGCCACTCAGCCAAGAGGTACCCAGGTACAAATGAACCTTCTGTGGCGATGAACGTGTTTATCTATAATCTCTGCACTGTCCAGTACAGCCCCTAGGAAATTTTTCAAATGCGTATTGTTTGTTTATTGATTGATTGATTGATTGAGTGTGTGTGTGTGTGTGTGTGTGTGTGTGTGTGTGTGTGTGTGTGTAGTTGCATGCATACTGCAGCATGTAAGGGCAGAGGCCGACTTTCAGGAATTAGCTCCCTCTTTCTACCATGTGGATCCTAGGTATCGAACTCAAGTCATCAGCTAGCAGAGCCGTCTTGCCAGCCCTCAAGTGTTCTTAATGTACAAATTGGTGTCACTAAACTGTGTTTCAAATTACTAGAAAACAATAGAGAAGATCCTCTTGTGGATTACAAAATACCAAAACCTGTTTGAGAGTCTCCAGTGTCTGGGCCACTAGAACAAAGATAGCCCCGGGTTTCAGTGGGTTGCCACAGACAATAGAGCGATTTAAAGCAACAGAGACCCTGAGTTATTTTTAAAACATGGAATTTAGAAATACGAAGCGCCTCACATCACCACAAGCAGCTGATTGACATGGACGTTTGACAGTCTTTCATTGTGTCTCCGAGACGTGTCTCTAAGTTTGTGAATAGATTCATATGAATGGCATTTAAATCAAAACATAAAAATGGAGTTGGGTAGGTGCCTCAGTTTGCAGTGTTTACCTCAACTAGCTTGATCCCAGGTGGGTG
Source organism: Onychomys torridus (assembly GCF_903995425.1). Taxonomy (NCBI): domain Eukaryota; kingdom Metazoa; phylum Chordata; class Mammalia; order Rodentia; family Cricetidae; genus Onychomys; species Onychomys torridus. The sequence goes on from NC_050447.1 coordinate 65,443,601, forward strand.
AGGAGGATCAGTATTTCAAAGTCATCCTTGGCTACACAGTGAATTCACTGCCAGCCTAGTGTACCTGAGACCCTATCTAAATAAATAAATAAATATAGTGCCATTCTACAGAGCTCACAGTTCTTTCTGTACATCTATATTAATACTTTTTGTGATTGTGTAGGTTAGGCACAAACATCGCACCAAGTAGTTATCACATTGAACATGTGTGGTACCCGGGGCAATAAGCCCATGACTGGCATGTTTTCAAACTCATATGTTTCATCCAGTTAGTAATGTGTTTTCTGAGGACTCAAACTTTAGAGCAAAAATAAAAGTTTTGGAGCAAACACCAGAGAAGACACAGGCAGCTTTCTTCGCTTTTCCTTTTGGCCACTAGTCAGGTCTATGGATGTCTCATATCACTGAAAGCCAACAAGCCATAGCCTAACTGTTGGTTTATCATCATGGCCCCGTCTGCTTTCTTCTTTCACGAGAAAAACCGAACTCTTAAAAGTATTAGTAATAAGGGGAATAATGTCTGAATTAGACAAGAATTAGGCAAAAGTCAGAGGAGACAGTACACTTTATGTAAAGAATCAGTACAAGGTTGGTCAAAAGTGTCAGAGCTCCCAGTGGCTATTTAGACTCAGGAGAGACATGAACCACTGAGAGCCAAAGAGAGAAAGAAAGAAAGAGAGATAGAAAGAAAGAAAGAAAGAAAGAAAGAAAGAAAGAAAGAAAGAAAGAAAGAAAAAAAGAAAGAAAGAGAAACACCCAAATGAACCATTAATCATTCTGTACCTGTGCCAACCGGCTAATCAGAAATACAAAATATAGTGCTAAGACATTAAGGCGCTCTAGAAATGCCGCTGAATACAGAACATGAAAGCAAATATGCCAGATTCCCTAACGTCCTGGTACCTAATCTGATGGAGCCACCAGTGCTTTGCCTGAGGTAAGTGGAGACGCTGGCAGGGCAGTCTGTCGCAGGCTTCTAAATGGACTTCTGTGAAAAAACCTCAGTTGGCTATCTCCTGGGATCAGTGTGGCATTTAGTTGCCGGCTGGCCCCAATAAGTTCCAGCCACCCCTGCCGCAAACCCCCCACTGTTATGGAAAGCACCACGTGACCTCCAAAGGTCCACCCCTGGGTCTCTGTTTTCAAGGTCTTTCCTGAAAGTTGGCCATGTAGATAACCTGGTTTTCATGCTATTTACTGCCTAGGAAGGAGGAAGGGTTGAGCCCAACCCCTCTGGGGTGTGAACTTGTGGTTCCAGGGAGTCTAGGAAGTCAAATTTGATGCTTTCAGGACTCAGCTGCCCATACAATGAATCAAACTGGAGTTTTCTCTGAGAATCCAAAGCAAACTGAATTACAATAGCTCTTTCTTATTTGTACACATACACACACACACACACACACACACACACACACACACACACACACTTTTCCTAAAATGAACCTAAAATGTATTTTACAAGTAGTAATTTTTCTACATTAAGAACAAATTATTTTTAGAATTCTTTTTTATTAACCCAAACATTATTTCATCCCTGGAAACCTCCATTTGTTTGCAGCAAATCTGGTAAACTTTGAAAATCCAATCTTCTTCCATCAAAATTGCTTATTAGGGAAGATTGTAAGTTTTGGTCAAGACCCCTTTTTTCTTCCCAAGCATTTTGAACGAAGATAAAATTCAAATGATGTTTTTGGTAGAAATGATTGCCTTCTTTAAAGAAAGAAAAATAGCATTAAAGAATCCAGGGTAATAATACTTCTTCAACAGCAGAAAGTTTGCTTGCTTTAGTGACTGAACTGTTGTGACTTAAGTGTACTTTGAAGTTTCCGTTTTGGGTGGATTCTGAGCAGAGTGCACCTGTGAAATTTTGAGGTCCCTCCATGACAAGATGGAATTGAAAAACAGAAAATGTAAAACCAAAAATTCACCATCACCACCAAAAAGTAAATCTTGTTGGGTGGTGATGCACTCAGGAGGCAGAGACAGGTGGATCTCTGAGGCCAGCCTGGTCTAAAAAGGGAGTTCCAGAACAGCACAGCCAGGGTTGCACAGAGAAACCTTGTCTCGAAAAACTGAAATAAATGAATAAATATAAATAAATAAATAAATAAATAAATAAATAAATAAATAAATCTCAATCCCCCCCCATATATGTGTGGTGCGTGCATGCGTGCATGCGTGTGTGTGTGTGTGTGTGTGTGTGTGTGTGTGTGTGTGTGTGATCCTACTATAAATCCCGACTAGCCTCAAATTCAAAATGCAAGAAAGATCCCTCTGCTTCAGCCTTCTGAGTGCTAGTACCACAGGCACGTACTACCATGTAAAAATAAACATTTAGAGCTGGTGTGATGATTAGGTTTAATTGTCAACTTGGCACAACCTAGAATCAAGAGAGTATCAGTCTCCAGGGGGTTGACCTGTAGGCATGTCTGTGGAGGGCTGTCTTAAAAGGTAACTTATGAGAGAAGACCCAGCCCAGTGTGGGCAGCACCATTCCTTAGGCAAGGGGTCCTGAACTGTATGAGTAGAGAAGCCCAGCTGAGCACAAACAAGCAAATGAGTATCATACGGTTATCTCTCTCTGCTCCTGACAATGGATGTATTGTGACCAGCTGATGTCCTATCCTGACACCTCAGCTTTGCTACAATCACGAACTGTAACCTGGAATTGTAAACTCTTTCTTCCCAAAGTTTTGTTTTGTTTTTGTTTTCAAGGTATTTTTATCGCCACAACACAAATGAAACTGGGATGGCTAGGAAGATGACTCAGTTGTTGGAACGCTTGCCAGGCAAACATGAGGATCAGCTCCAAAACCCATGTTAAAAAACATCCAGGCCTGGGAGCGTGTGATGGGAATCCCAGCACTCGGGAGACAGAGACAAGTGGATAACTAGAACTCCTTGGCCAGCTTGTTTAGCCAAATCAGTGATCCCTGGGCCATTGAGATGCCCTGTCGAAGAACTAAGGTAGATTGCAGATGAGGAGCTTAGTGGTTCCAGGGTTTCCACCTAGCCTCACAGTCTGAGTTTGGTCCCTTCAAGACAGACATAAGGATGGAAGGAGAAAATTGACTTCCACAAATGGTCCTCTAACCTCCAGATATTCACTGTAGCACTCACACTGTAGCATGTGCTTGCATGTACCAGCTAAGAATACACCACACACACACACACACACACACACACACACACACACACACTCACAGACAAATACATTTAGCAATGGAGTTGGACTACGATTTTGCAACTGACAATGGACTGTAAAAATAAGCATCTCTGGCCTCCCAGTTACCTTGCAAGGATTAATAAATAGTGGGGTCTGGGGATACAGGTCAGAGGCCAGGCATCTGAATAGCATGTGTGAAACAGTAGGGCCAATCCTCAGCACCAAAAAACAAAACAAAATAACTCAAACAAGCAAACAAAAACCACCACATATATTTAGTGGGTTCACCTCAGTTTCTCATTGCTAGCAAAACCATTGTGCTCATCCCTGCCTGTCTTTCCAAAGCTCCTCTGTGAGATCTACAGCCTCAGACTCAGCTCAGACCTCAGCTGATGGGAATACAGCACATCCTGAGAAAGTACGGAGGGCCAATCTGACTCCGAATTCCCAAGGTGATTTAAAACTACTTAGATGTTGATGAGCCGTGATGCATGTACAGTCACACTAAGAAAAAAATCCTTCCTCCTCATTTAAAAGAATGCAAAATGCAGACCCATTTCTAGCCCTTTAAATAAAGTTCCTCTTCTTGGGATTATTTATCATGGTTAGTGGTGGCCATCAGTCATGAAAAGTTAACAAAGACCTATTGGACTTATCTACAGGCAGCGAAACAAACATATCTTGCTCTTCTGTTATCTTCTTGTTAACAAAGCCCTATCAGGATGTTGGGAGCATCAGTGTTTACTGCCCAGTGGCCCTTTATCAGGATTATATATAGAGAGCCCATCAATTAGTGAGAAGGTTTGTAGATACCTGCCATATATTCATGAGAGAGGATTCCCTCTGATCTTTCTCCTTCTCATCACAGACACATTTTAGTTCTCTCTGTGGTGGCCTGCTTACCTTCTGGGCTTTGGTTCATCTCTGTTGCATCAGTTAAACATCAGGCAGTTTTAGGTGTGAGCAAGGTGGTGGCTTTGCATCAGAGCTGATGAGCAGGGCTAACATTGCCGTAACCACATAGAACCAATGGTATGTGCAAAAACCTTGAAAACACACAGAGAGCCTGGTGTGGCAGCGCACACCTGTAATCCCAGCACTTCAGAGGCTGAGGAACCAGGACCATACACTCAAGGCTAGCTTGGACTGTATAGCAAGTTCCATGCCAGCCTGAGACCCTGTCTCCATAAGTAAAAATAAAGAAAGAAAGAAAGAAACAAATAAATACAATCAAAATAAACCTTTAAAAAATGCATGGTGGAAGGCTAGCTTTGGTACATATGCTGCTTTTACCTAAGAATTTTGCAAAAAACTGTTACACACACTTACTTGATGAAATGTAAAATATTGATGTAAATACTTTCATTCTAAGTGTATGGATATGGATGGGGTGACGGGAGCTAAGCCACCAGGATGGCATCTAGAATCTGCGATTTTCACTCATTCTCCTCATTGTGTACTTATATGTAAAGCCATCCCTAGTGCCCAGAGGTTTACAGAACAAAGCCACCTCACTTGGCTAAAGACGCCCTTCACTGTACACTCAGCCCTCTTTTTCTGCCCTCCTGCTGAGGGCACAGCACATTTCACACTAGTGGCTGAATTATCCATGCACTTCCCAATCCTGTTCCACCAAGCTTGTTTGGTTTGTTGTTGTTGTTTTGCCTTCTAGCTCTTGACACCATCCACTAGCTCTGGGTCATCCTCTGAGAGCCACAGGTTCGCCTCACTGACGGATGGGGAACCACCTCTGATCTTGATTCTGGATTTCCACATCATTAGACTCTGTATTTCATATTGCTAACCCACTTCATCCTCATCCTCCTTTCCTTCTCCTTTGTCTTTTTCTATCTTTCTTTCTTTCTTTCTTTCTTTCTTTCTTTCTTTCTTTCTTTCTTTCTTTCTTTTTATGTAACAGCCCTGGTTGTCTGGAACTCTCTCTGTAGACCAGGCTGGCCTTAGATTCATAGAGATCTGCCTGTCTCTGCCTCCTGAGTGCTGGAATTAAAGGCATGTGCCACCAACCACCGGCCAGCTACTTCCTCCTTCTCCTTCTCTTTGGAGAAAGGTCTCATGTAGTTAGTACAGGCTGGCCTTGAACCTGAGATTCTGATACTCCTGTCTACCTTCCCAGTGCTGGGATTGTGGTCAAGCACTACCACACCCCATTTTATGCTGTGCTGTGCTGGGAGTTGAAGCTAGGGCTTCGACATGCTAGGCAAACACTCTGCCAACTAAGTTACACACACACACACACACACACACACACACACACACACGCACGCGCGCCTCATATATATTCTTATTCTATCTAGAATGACCTATTTGCTCATCTTTGTCCATGATGTGAGCATAGACACTTGTGAGCACCTTAAGGAAATAGAAAACTCCCTGGCAGCCTTGGAGCTTATCAGGAAGGCAGGAAATTCAGAAGGGAGGAATGATGAATGGATGTCACTATACTTCACTCTGTAGATACACGCCAGCATATGCTGGTATTTGCTAGAAGGAAACCCAAGGAGCAAGGAAATTGGCAGGAGCAAGAATAGGTGCCATGGTCAGAAGGACTGGTTGCTCAGTGGGTGTTCTGTGTCTTTAACAAGCTCATGTTTGGAATCCCTTTGTTTTATGGTGGCTGTAACTGCCGTTGACACTGCCAGACCCTGTAGTACACAGCTTGACACTTCTAGTAAAAGAACCTTGGTCTCAGTCAGGAGAGGGGCGGGCGCCATGAGTTCCATTTCTCCCAACGTCACCTGTGACCTGGAGTGGCATGTGGTATCTAAACCACAAGGACAAACTCAGACACCCAAAGAGGATGGTAAAAAAAAAAAAAAAAAAACTCTGGGCAAGGGCCACGAGATGTCACAGTGGTTAAGAGCATGGGCTGCTCTTCTAGAAGACCTGAGTTCAGTTTCCAGAACCCACAGGTTGGCTCACAACAGTTTGTAACTCCAGTTCTGTGGGATCTTAAGTACCACTGTTATTACTGTCTGGGGTTGTGTTTGGTTTGGTTTGTTCTGTTGTTTTTGTACGAAGACAGGTCTCCCTGTGTGAGCCCTAGGCAGCCTCAGACTCATTGTGTAGACCTTGCTGCCCTGGAGTTTGCCACAAGCCCCCTGCCTCTGCCTCTTGAGGCCTGTCACTATTTCCACCTCCACTGACAAGCCTGCCTCTAAGGGTCCAATGCTGTGGAACACCTCCACGGCCTCTTTGGGCAGCCTTTCTCCAGTGGCCGCTCACTCACACAGACCCAAGTCTCTATCCCACGCATCTCAAGTCTGATCAGCACCGGGACTTGGGACATTGCTTGGAATCTTGGGAGCCTTCCCACTGAGAGAGAACTCCTTGCCTCACTTCCTGCCTTCAACTCCTCTCTACAACTTAAAATTTCAGAAAGCACATTTGTGGAAGAGGAACACTCAGCTTGCTGCTCCTGCAGGGCAATGCAGCTGTCTCCTCAGTCATGGCTCAAGTCTCCATTTGCTCACTGACCTGCCTTGGGAAGCTCTGGACCAGCACCCCAAGGTGCGCTTGCATGCTCTTTGCTCTTCAGAATATTTTACTAAGAAGGTATGTAGGCATGGAATCCCTGACCCAGGGAAAATGCCACACACACCCCCTTTTTATCTTCCACTGTTTCTGGGGTTGGGAACCTCTAAAGATCTTCTGTGCCAAGGGAGTTTCTGATGTGCAAGGGGTTTTACCTTCAGAGCAAATATACCTCAATGTGGAGCAGTTCAGTTCAGACTAACAGTAGGCCGGGGGTCGGGGAAGGACATTGACCTCTGGGAGCTTTGGAGTCACTTCTACCTATCACTTAGGAATCTGGGCCACTTCTTTGGGCTCAGCTGCTATGTGTGGAAGTAGGTCTCCTGGGAGAGCCAGTCCTGCCTTGAGGGTCCAAGAGAAAACCAAGATCTGTTTGTTGGGTCTCAAAGAGGGCTCATTTGGGGCATTCTTCTGATTGTTGAGCAAGAACAGGGCTCCTGGGGGCTGCAGTGACCTTAGGGGAGAATGAGGAAGCAGTGGTGGGAATGGAACCAAGTGCACCAATACTGAAGGGAAGAGAGTGCACCCCAGGGTCCCTGTGGATCCACCTCTTCTCTTCCTTTAGCAGAAGAAGAGGAGGAGCACAGTGTGGAAAGAAGAAAGGGACGGAAGAAGGACATGAGGGAGGAGCTGGCAGGTGCTGGAGGGGAAACAGAAGCCTCCACCATCAGCAACCTTCACAGGTCAGATTTTGGTGGCCTTGAGGATTGAGAACAGAAATGTTTTTCAGTGTTTCCTGCGATGTAGACTCTCCTGTGACGTCCTTGGGTGACTATCAGTAGATGTCCCCATTGTTAATATTCTACTGGCTCACCACAGCTGCTCCTCAGAGAAGCCTGAACCAAACTTATGCATTTCCAAAGTTCCAGGACCGATGAAGGATAGCTCAAGAACCTATACACTGCCTAAGCCTGAGCCGGAAACCTAAGACCAAGACAGGTGGCTTTCTCTGAAGCTCCAGAACATCTCAAGGGCAGGAGGTACCACTAAACCAGCAAGGAGGGCTTCCCCATCCAAGAGAGGGGAGGCTTGTTGGGGAGGCAGGGCACGGAGAAAATGGGACAGATGGTGGCTTCCTGTTATCTGGGTCTTTGAACTGGAAGTGCAGATGGCCTGAGAAGTGGGTTCTATCTTCTTCTCTTGAAGATGACCCCATGGGCAGACAAAACTACAGCAAGGCCTTTTCTGCTGGAGACTGATGCCAGGGCAAGGAGACAGAGACTCAGACCTCTGTCTGTGTCAGTGTGCAAATGAGCACCTGTGTAGGCTCCTCCACTCCAGGGCAGTTGTTACCAATACAGAACAGGACAAGATAGCACCCCTTCCCGAAAGTGCGAACTAGTTTCTGTGTTGGGGTAAAAAGAGAGAATAAAAGTTTAATAAACGTGTGCTGTGTCGTGGATGACTTTGTGGCGACCTCTGTTGCAAATGGCCTATGCATGCGGAATAATGGCCTCCTTGCAGAGAGGGAAATAGCTTAGTGCTATCATCGTTGCCTCGGTAACCATCAGAGTCCCCATCTAGCAAGAGAGAAATGAGTTATGAAAAGGCTTGAGTGAAGAAGGGATTAACACATGATCCCAGGGACAGTATGTCAATCAAAATCAACTGAGAAATTACACTCTATTTGAGAATTTCTCCGGAACCCAAACGGTAGTAAGGTTGGCATTCTCTCTCTCTCTCTCTCTCTCTCTCTCTCTCTCTCTCTCTCTCTCTCTCTCTCTCTCTCACACACACACACACACACACACACACAACCTTTTTTTTTTTCAATTTGAGGAGGATCATGATTTTTCTTCATGATTATCATAGCGTTTATTACTGAGGGGAGGGAATAGCTTTATTATAAAAAAGGGGTTGAGAAGACAGGTGCCTACCTACTCAATCCCTTCACACCGGGGCACCCTTCATCTCTGTCCCTCCCTCCTGCCTCCTGCAGGGACCCGGACTCCACAATTTGTCTCCCCTGAACTGAGAAAGGAGCCCAGGCCTGAGCCTTTCTTTGCACATGGCCTTGCAAAAATCTCACTGAGGATGAGGCGAAGGCCCAGCCGCGCTTCCCACCATCCTTCCACCCTAGATACTGGATGGCTTTCTAGACAAGGTCTCCCTCGCTGAGGGAAACAAGCCATTGTATTGCACACCCCTCCCCTCAGCTTGGGAGACCTTCTCTCTGGGATGGAACACACACGCCCACCCACGCAGCTTCTCACACACGTGACACCCGGGTCTCAACACAGACAAGAGACCCTAGGCAGAGCGAAGGAACAAGCTTGGTGAGAGGGAGCTCAACAGCCGGCCCTGTCCTGCCGCTGCATCCGGTTTCCACTTCCGTTTTTTGCCACTTCAATTAGGAATTTGGAAAGAACCCTCATCTGTCGCACTCCCCAAAGAGAATGTTCTGTTTTGCAAACACTTGAGACGCCAAAAGCGCACCTGAGAGGAACCTGCACAGGCACCTATTTGTGCCCTGGTAATACCGCAATGATTCCTAGAGCTACAGGCTACAGACCTGGCTGAGGTGGATGGGGCGTCTGGGTGAAGCCTAGTATCCTGGGGCTCCAGGGCCTTGTGGGACTCTTGCTTCTGAGAATCTGTCTTGTCAGAGACTGTAGGCCAGGTTAGTAGTAGGACCAGGTTGTTCCAGTGACACCATATGAAGACAGGGACTATAGAGTCAGCCACACACCACTACCCACTTCTCTTCTAGCCCCATAGCCTGCCCGAGTGGCCTTGGCCATCACCTTGTCCAGTCCATTAGCATAAGAGGAAACTGAGACCTGGAGATGATACTGGAGTTAAAGCCGGGGTTGTGGCAAGAGCCCAGTTTTCTGAACATTGGTTCAGGAAATTGGTCCCATTTAAAAGAAAAAAGTTGTAAGGAAACTTTTGTCTGAGAGCTTTAACCTTAGTCTGCGAAGAGCAACGAAATAGAAATATGAGGTGAGGCCAGGACCAAGTGAAGGCTGGCTCCTTCCTCAGCACACACACCCCTCACCCCCCCACTCCCCCGACCCCCCTACCCCACTCTCTCGGAGTTGCCTCAGTGTGCGGTTCCCACTACCCATCTGTGCACGCATCCGCATCCGTGTATCCATCCACCCATCCATCCCAGAGCTCTCCCCTCCCCCGCGGAGTCCCACACAAATTTCAAGCCCTGAGCGTCCCGTGGTTAACTAAATCGCCTTGACCTCGGCGCTATTTGATATTTGCCTCTTTGACACTCATTTAGGAGCTCGCAGCGGTAACGCAGACATTGGACAAGTCCAGCCTGAAACCGAAGCCTTATGAAAAGAGGAGATGGGGAGAACCTGATAGCTGGAAACTCGTTTTCTCCAAAGGCTTTCGGGACATTTTAGCCCGGCTCCAGGTCCGCAGAGCGCCAGGGCGCCGCCAGTGCGGGTGTAAATGTTAAATGTTAGCTATTTGTTCCGATGATTGCCATGAAAATCGACTCTTTCTTGTCTTCTCTTGTTTTTTTTTTTTTTTCCTCCTTTCCTTTCCTCGCCCCCCCCCCCCCCCCGCCAACCCCCGATTCCCACAGATTCCACTACAGACAGCGGCTCCCGAAGTCTCCCTCCCCTCCTACAGCGCCGTCACTCCCAAACTTCCAAATTGGAGACAAATACCAAGGGTGGGGCCAGAGTGTAATTTTTCTGGTTTGTTCTGCTTTGCAGGCAACACTTCATTTTTCCTACCCAGTCCCCTGTCTCTTCTCTTTCTCACCCTCGCCACTTAGCGCTCCCGTTCTCTTCCATGGGGCTGGAGAGGCTGTAAGCAGAGCCTGAGTACGTCAGGAGTCCTGTGCTCTCTACGGAGAAGGAGACCAAAGGATGAGAAGTCGTGGGGGTCGTGAAACTTCCCATTTTGCTTAAGGGAAGCAGAGACTTCCCGCTTAAAGAGAGCCTCGGCCTAGAGTTGAGGCTGGTGACCAAGGCACACTCCCCACAAGGTGTCCTTGGCTCAGCTCTTCATCCACTTCCCCTACCCCCACTCCTCATGAAATAATATCACATTTATCATAGATTTCCCCCCTCCCTGGAGTGGTGTCTCCACCCCACCCCTGTTGCACCCCAACTCTCCAGTCACCTTATTGGCTCTGTGGGTACCTACAGCTCCTTGCAACACCCAACCTTTCCAATTCGGCTAACTGCAAGCCTGGTTCTCCTCACTCTCCATTCTCCTCCAGTTCCTCCTCCCCTTCCTCCTCCCTCCTCAGAAGATTTTGGAACCGGGAAGATAAGATAGTCAACCCTCTATCGGGAATCCTGTGATATTAAAGATCAAACGTGGCATCCATAGAAGGACCAAATGCAGGGGGAAACAAAAGGGGGAGCTGGGAGATGCTCATCAGCTAATTACAGCTGCAAATATTATGCAAATTTATCTTGGCACAGAAATGGAGAAAGCGAGTTTAAGTGTGGAGATAATGCCGGAAAATTGAATGTTCATCTGGGCATGGGAAACGGCCCAGTAGTCTCCAGCAGTCGGTGCATCTGGGGGACCTCCGTTTCCAGGCTCCTATCGGATCATCTGCACTTCGCTGGTTGAGGCTGAGAAATTCATATTACTTATAATTGATACTTGAAATTCTTGGAGGGATGTGTCATAAAGAAAGGAGAGAAAGAGAAGGAAGGGGGGGTTATGGAGAAGGAAAAGAGGAAACCTTCCAGCTGTTAAGCACAGACTCCAAGTCTGAGGTCCAGTTATAAGGAACAGAGTGAACTAAGAGATAAAGAGAAAATAACCCAGAGAATCAGGTGTCTCCTTTTGTGGAAACCTAAATCCTGATAGTTGTTTAGAACCAAAACCCAAGTTTTGAAGAGACTGTAATTATTTAATTGCTTCTTTTTCCTGAGGATGTGGGGCAGGCTCAGGAATTGAACTTGGCATAAATGGGGACCCTGGGTAACCCCACAGTGGGAAGGAAGGCAGGACCACTTCAGGAGTGAATGGAAGGGTATTTCATCCTCATAGACTCTCATGCCTGCTCCTGCCCTCCCTGTGGACTCCATCTCTCTCTCACCATTATTGGTCCCTATGTACTCCATCCCATTGTTGTTGGCCATGACCACATCAACGATTTAGTCTCCTCAAGAACTATGTGGAAAATTACAGTCCCAGAAATGAACTTCAGATTCTCACACTGTAAGAAGTAAATCTTAAGTGTAGGGTAAAAGAAAACAATAGGAATTATGAAAAATAGCTCTTAAAAAAAAAGTTATTCACCCACCTCCCACCTTCCACCACAAAATCTGCAACCCCAAGAAACACGTGTGTGTTGGGGGAGGGGTTCAGGAACTCAGACAAGCGGTGTTCGGGTGCAAGCCGTCCAATTGCCAATAAACCACCGTCTGACGTCAGGAGCAACAATTGGAGAGCGAATATGTATGATCTCTCCTTATTCGTTTACATATTCCCAATGATTATTTGATCTGAACAACAAGAAAGTAATCAGCAGTCCCAGAGAGCTTAAAGACTGAATTGTCAACGACACTTGCCCCTTCTGGGTCCCTAAGCCCGGATGTCAGATACTGGAAGGGACTGCTGGTTTAGTCTTGGGTTCTGACGTCTGTCCTGGTTAGAGGCCAGTGATGCCTGTTGCATTTCCATGGCTTTTGTTCTTCTGATGTTAGGGTGAGAGACAAAAGAAAACAAAAATGGCAATTATTGAAACTAATTAGCCATTAAATGAGATGTGTGCCCCTCCCTTCTCTCTAAAATGGAAAGAAGTTGATGAGAATAGGGGTGAGGTGGGGTGAAAGGAGTCGGAGAGAACCCACCCTTGTTCTCTAAGAACATCAAACCTGTGCCTATTCTGCATGTGTTAACAGACAAAGCCAGACAAGCTGAAAGCTGAACACGTGTGTGTGTGTGTGTGTGTGTGTGTGTGTGTGTGTGTGTGTGTGTGGTTTCATGACCAAGAGCAAAAGCAATGCCTACATGGAGGAACCCGGAGCTGATCTTTATTTTCTGGTTTCATGAAGTGAGGCTGGAGTGGGCAGGGGTGGTGGGAACTGTGTGGGGGCAAGAGAGATGGAGAAGGAGAGAGGAAGTCTCATCTCGGGGAAAGAGAACATTATTGGTATCTTTCTATATAAAGATGCAAGTAGCATTTTATCTTAACCTGGCCCTATGCTTTAGTCAGTGTTTATGATTAATTATCTCCTTTTTCATAAAAATAAATCATGTTAAAAATTAGGATCTCGCACTGGGGAGAAACTAGCCACTGGCTTCTGGTCGATCTTGTTAATTTCAGCCTGAAATTGACACACTAATTAAAGACCAGCGTGGCAAAGCACGACCAGGAAAGAATATACCCAGGCTCATCCCCCCCCCTTTTTTTTTTTATCAGATCTACCTTATATTTTCCCAATTAAAAACTGCAAAAAGCAGTTTCATTGCCCGGGGATAAAAAATAAGGGCCCCTTTTCACAACGTTGGCCATCACTTTCCACCATCAGATTCATTGTGATGTATTAGATGCAATAAATTATCCCATGTAACAAAACATTGGGAGCTGAAAAGCAGATAATCTGGAAAGCAGAGATAAGGATTCATTATCCAAATCATTATGAATCCAGCGTTGCCTCTGACTTCTTTCTTAATCAGCTCCTCTGATCCTGGATATGTGAGCAGTACAGATAAGGAAAGAGTCGTTTATAATTCTCCACCTCGCCTAATATTTTAAAATAAAGTCAGAGGCAAGAAAACGCCATAAAACACTGGTGAGCAGGCAAGCACCGAATGAAAAATCACTTCCATGCCATTATATCCACAGTAAGATTTAATTAAAATTCTCCCCATCCACGTGCTTTATTTTCAGATAGGATTTTCCCCCCATCACGTAATAATTGATAGGAATTTGCAAACGGGGCTATTTATTTAGGATGCCTGGGTGGAATGGGTCTGAAGGCTTTTTGTGCTTTTCTTTTAATTTCTAGTGGCTCCTCTTTGAAACTTTCATTTGAGACATTCACAGGTCTCCATTAGCCAGGCGCCTACTGCAGCACATTCCCCAATTGCACTGGATCAGGGAAATATACTCAGGCTCACAACCCTGGTAGGCGATTTTAATCAAAATATCTTGTTGAAGGTTGTGAAAAAAAGAGAGTACTAAGCTCCATCTACATAGCCTCTGCATTCTTTCAAGCCAAGCCCACTTCTTCTGCACTTCCATTGTAAGTTTTCAATAAGTGGGACTGCAAGATTAGAATTTTGTTTTACTTTTCTATTTTGTTTTGTTTTCAGGCAAAATCTCACTTTGTAGCTCAAGATCTCCTCAAACTCATGATCCTCCTGCCCCAGCTTCTCAGATGCTGGGGTTATAGGTCTACACAACCACACCTTCTTGAAGGATTAGAACTTTTAAATTCAGAGTAATAGTTCAGCACACTGTTGTTTGGCAGAGTGCCCGGCTAAAGTCCTAATGTAATCTCAAAGTGAAGACTGACACGGAAGCAGGAAGATGCAGAAGACCGATGGACACAGGGGAAACTACTTCCTGGTTTTAGGGGAAAGAAATGAGATGATAGGAACACACTGGAACAGGATGACTGTGGATTCCTCATCCCTACACAGAACAGTGCTCTACTAACTGACCACACAGTCTTAGAAAGATTGGAGATTCTGTCAGAGATTATTTCCTCCATTTGGAGACTCCTTTTCTTTATTCAATGGGTGAATCTATCTCCATCCCAGAGACCTGTACTCCGTGATTCTTTTATCCCTTAGACATTTACTGATCCATCTTCTTCTTCCAAGTGCCTGGTGACCCCCTTTATATTTCAAACACTAATGCCTTAGATTCTGATCTCAGAAAAGCTATAGAACTCACCTCTGGATTTGGAGCAGCTGGTGATGGTGGCCATTAGGAGAGTGCCATGGCCTCCAGGAGTGTCCTAAAGCCAAGATGTGTCCCCAGGCCCAGGGCTTCATACCATCTCCCTAGCTAGCTCAGCTCACAACCCTTACCAAAGTAGAGTGACCTCTGCCTCTTGTCCCTATTCCCACGCCGCACACAGGTTAAATAGTCAAAAGATCAGCAGAGGTGGTTCCATCAGCGGAAGTGGAGGTAGGGAGTGCAGCGGAGGCTGAGATCACTAAAGGTGAAGTCTTCAGGGCTCAGTGGCTGTGAACTGTCCTGTGTCTTTGTGATCTAGGTGTTCACAGAACACATACACACAAACTCCTCAATAAAATCACTCCCTAAAATTAGCAAGTGGGACCATCCTGTCCTCCAGGGAGACTCAGAGCAACCCTGGCTTCTTTGGTGCATAGCATGAAATACAGCCACTCTTGAAGGAGAGGCAATGTTGTTTCTTGTCTCATGGCCACTTGTATACACACACACACACACAAACACTGAGAGAGAGAGAGAGAGAGAGAGAGAGAGAGAGAGAGAGAGAGAGAGAGATTTCTATACAAATGAATGAGCAAGAGCAACTGCATTTTAAATTTAGAAAGGGACTCATGACTCTATCCTGATGTCCAGGAATCAGGGATAAACCTTCAATTCTTCCATCCAGGAAATGACTCCGAGCTGTTCCCTCCCTTTACTACTCAGAAAAAGTCCCCCTCCCCCACTTTGTATTCTGTTTTTCAAGACAGGGTTCCTCTGTATAGCTTTGGCTGTTTTGGAACTTGCTTTGTAGACCAGACTGACCTAGAACTCAGAGATCCACCTGCCTCTGCCTCTGCCCCTGCTTCGGAGTTCTAGAAATGAGGCAAGTTGTTAAAGGCATGCTACCACACTGGGCCCTCTCTTTTCTTTACCTCACTTCCTTCTCACCTTCAATTACCCGCCCCCCAACTCCTAGATATTATTTCCACCTTGTGTCCATTAGGAGAACCAGATCATGCATTTAGCCCCCTGTCCAACCACTGCCGTCCTTAGGATTTTCTTTTTTAACCCCCGAATTTCTTTGGTAGCCTAACTTCCTTCAGTTAAGGCTTTTGGGGGCGATGGGGGTTTGTGTGTGTATGTGTGTTGGACGGTGGGCATGCGATCTCATTTTCCGCACCTCTTTACACTTTAGAACTGTAGGCGATCAGAAGCCGGTGTCTGCAGAAATGAACGCGTGCGGCCAGGCCAGCAGAACGGCAGAGACCTGGGGGAGGGAAGATCGCTGTTGCTGGCCGGAGGGATCCTTAGTGGAGGACTGGAAGAGGGAAGAAAGTCTGCATTGAGTCTCTGGAGGCGGCAGGACAAGATATATACTCTAAAGAAAAAAAAGGCTTTCAAACTGGAGGTGAACTTGTTGAGGGTAAGGAGAGAGGGGGCGGGACATCAGGAAGCTTTAAAGGGGACAAGAAGCAAGAGAAAGAAGCTTGGAGAAAGCCATAAATGGCCCCACTCGCCTACTGGACCTGGAACTGGGGTCTAGATAACGGTGTGTGTGTGTGTGTGTGTGTGTGTGTGTGTGTGTGTGTGTGTGTGTGTGTGTATGGGGTGCTGGTGATTCCTACAGTCACGTGAATGCATGCGTGCCTCCTAGGTCTCTGCTATAGCTCCCACTCAGTGCGTGTAAGGAAGAAGGGTGCTTGTGTCTCCTTTGGGTCCTGGAAGCCAGAGAGACCTTCCTAGGTCCCAGGGTTTTCCTGGACAGTTCCCCAGGATGCTTCGGGGCAACAGGTTGGGCTCTGGCTGTGGAGTGCATGGCCCCCACTGAGTCTTCAAAGCTTACAGGAGAGCTTGACTCTGCCACTTGGTGGCGGAGAGCTGGAGCGACAGGGCTGGGGACAGAGGCAGGGTTGCTTCGGGCGAAAATGGATCTTCCGGGATCCCTAAAGGACCAGAAGATCACCGACTCTCCGTTTCCCAGATTGGAAAATGGTCTTCTCAGCTTGCCCCAATCGAGGCTTCATCGTACCCTAGAGGGTGCCCAGCTGAAGCGCAGACCGGCTGGCAGGCGGACTGGTGTCTAAATGGAAAGAATTTCTGGTCTGTGGAGCTAGAGACAGGTCACCGACCCCATCTAGGGGAAAAGAGTGCCTGTGGCTGCATCACCCACTCTGCAACGTGACATCCACCATCCGGTACCTCTCTCCACTGCACGGTCCCCACGCATTTCTACGCCAACACTTTTGGGTCTCCCCACTTCACTCCCCTTTTCTGTCCAGCCCTACCGTCATCCACCCAGCAGTTTATTTGGCTCTGGCCATTTCACCGCTCCCAGGGACTGACTGCCCGCCCCCCAAAAAACATTACCTTAGGACACTGAGCCACCCTCTGCCTACCCAACCAGTTGAAGCAGCCGAAACTTATTGACTCCGTGGTTCAGCCATGAACAAATTTTGTTTTATTTCTCCCCAAAGATATATTTATTTTTAAAGTCAGTCTCCATATTCTTTTTGTATAAATATTGTGAAGGGAAAACTCGACCTGTCAAAACAATGGGCCCTGACCCTTTTCTACCTCAGGGTTTATGGAGTTGCATTTCACTCTAGCTAAAATTTATTCGTGGCAGATTCCCTTGGTGCCCTCACTATTAGGGTGGGGATGAGAAGAGTGTGTGTGTGTGGGGGAACCCCAAGAGGAGCGCTGCTGTTTCCTGGGTTCTGGGTGGGCAAACAGCATGGTTTCCTTCAGAGATGTTCTTTCTGGATGCTTCTGGTTCCTGTTTGTTTCTCCTCAAAGGAAGATTTTTCCCTCCTTGGAAATCTTTAAGAGAATTGAAACCCATAGGACCCTTTAGTCTGTGTGCCACCAATGAATATTCATCTACACATGAGTCAGACAGTGGCAGCCAAGCCCAGTCACAAAACATTCCAATTCTAACTTACTAGACATCCCCAACTAAAGGTGTGGTGGTGGTTGTGGGGTGAAGTAAGGGCAAAGCCCCTGCTTTTGGGAATGGGGGTGCCAGTGTAAATCTGAACTTGAGGAGAATACAAGCGCTTTAAAGACTAGTTCGCTACTCTGGATATGATGGTCACTACTGGCTCCGAATGAACCCTCATTTATTCAAAAGTGAGAAGAAAATGTTTCAAACATGTTTATACCGATGGTAATGACCCAGTCCACAGAACAGTGACATTTATAGTGTTAATTCCAACCCTGCCAGAAGACAGTGGGCTGGCTTTGTAGGCGCCAGGGGCAGGTCACATTTCAGGCGATCTTTCTTGTTCCCGTCCCCCCCCCCTCTTCCAACTCTCTCAGTTTCACACACCTCTGATGTGCGGTTTGTGTGTTTGCAAAAGGGGGCGATGCTATTCATTCCCCCCTCTTTCTTTTTCCCTCCCCCCTCTCCCTACCCCTTTGCAACCCGGAAGAGCTCGGGCTGTCTACAGTGAGCCAAGGAAAGCAGAGGGGAGGGGGTTCTGAGCAAGGATTCACATCAGCCAGGTTTTACCTCTGGCTGGCAGCCTGACTGAGATGCAGTGAGGCTGCTGCAGGCGAGGACTGCAGCGGCAGCGGCCGAGGGAGCTTCGGCAACAGTGGTGAAGTCTGCCTGTCATTTCTACCTTCAGATCTCCAGCAAGCCGGGTGGAAAAAATAAAAAACAGCTGGCCCTCAGGAGAGAGCTGCCCAGGTCAGTGAGTACATAGCTTTCTCCCTTTCTTCTGTTCTCCTTCTCCTTGCTCCACGTGGAGAGAATTAAGAGGAGGTCTCCCCCGTGGGGACAGCTGCCTCTGGAAGAAAGTCAACCAGACCCTCGTCCTTTATTGTTCTTTCTGGTCACTGGAAATCTTTGGCTTTCTGCCGTGACCTTGGGTGATTATGGTGTGGGAGTGTACAGATAGATGCCCTTGTTCGGAGGAAGGGGCTCATTGAACTTGGGGTGCAAAGCAAAACTGAACAGGAAAATAAGAGCTGGTGGGGATGCTTGGGAAGGGGCTCCAGATAGGTGCTTTTCACTGCATGGAGAACGGAAAATGGAAGGAATAGCCCATTGGCTCAGGAGCCTTCTCTAAAGGTGGCTGCAATGTCCAAGTGTCAACTCCATCTTTATTTTTCTCTGCTTACAAGTATATGTTTAGGCGGATTGTCTCTGCATATCATTTAAGAAACAGATGTGCACTGAGAGATAAAGTTGGAGCCCAGATGTGTCTGCATCTGGCATCCCCTCAGAGTAGATGGCGGTCAGTTGGTAGGTGTCCTTGCTTACAGAAGCACTCTGAGGTGGGTGAGAAAACCAGTTTCCCAGAGAGAGTGACCAGGGTTACATGGAGGGAGAAGGGTAGAGGGGATATGATTTGGACTTTCTCCTGGGACATTGGACCTCCAAGATGCCACTCAGAAATATATGCGCCCACAAAAAAAAAAAATGGATAATGTTAGAATGCAAGGAAATTCTGGTGGATTTGAGGGGAACAGTTGCTCTAAAAATGTTATTTAATAGAGCAGGATGACAAAGTGACAAATGTCATTCTGTCCAGAGTAGGAATGGCGTAGCCTTGCTGCTGCATCTCCCTTGGCTTGAGTTTATTTCCTATAGTTCATGGCCCTCCCCTGCTCTTATAGACCACAACCGGACTCTGGAATCATGGTTTGAGAGTCTCAGAGCTCTGAAGGGACAAATAAGCAAGGTGGCCTTTCTGCAGCCCATCCACTTTCCAGTGGCGGTAGTGGGCTGTTCGTCCGGTGACATGTTCGCCGCCAAGGAATCTCAGGCAGTCAGGTTGAATGCATCCAGGTATTTCTAGATAAAGTGCTCGGCTGCCCAACTTGCTATTTGTGAGGAAGAGGGCTTCTGGTAGAATGGTTGCACCCACCCCCAATAATAAAAATGTTCTTCATCAGTTTGAACTAGGTCTAGATGTCATTTCTGTTCTGATAGACCAAGACTGTTGGTATCAATGAGCTCTGGTTGTTGATTGCTTCTTACCTTAGGATTTAGCAGAAGGCCAAGCTTCAAGATTCAAGCCAGTGGCTCAGTGAGGCCTAAAGTTCCTTGCTTGAGAACACACGAGGGCTTAGAGAATGCCATGCATGACAGTGGTCTACATAAACTGCATTTCAGCAGCCCCCCCGATTCTCTGATCCTTTTCTGTTACAATCCAAAGCCCGGACACAGGGCAATCTGCCTTTTCCTTTATTTACTGTTAACTCTGCCTTCTTGCAGGAAATATATGTGCTGGGTGCCAGGCAGAGACACAGTGAAGGAATGGATGGATGGGGCCCTTCTGTCGGTGTGCCAATAGCCCAAAGCCACACAGAAAGGCCCAGGGAGGGTACAGGTATGTGGGAGTCCCAAGGCTTCCATCTCCTTGGGCCATTCGTGTCCCCATAGTGAAGACTGAGATAGAGAAATGAGGATTCTGACCCTGAGTGGGACAGAAAAGGGAAACCTTCTGTTCTTTGGCCCTGGGCTGTTTTAACCATCTCTAGGCTACCCTGGAGGATGGGTTCATTCTTGGTGTCTAAAGCCATTTCCCACTTGAGTATGTGTTCCTTTTCACGTATGTCTTTGTGTGTCAATCCGATATTTTTGATGACTCCCTCCCCACGCCACTAATGGTTGGAATACCCAGGCAGGCTTATTAACTGTGGGAAGGGAGTACTCTGTGCTTCACGCGGGGTCGACCGGGACTAGGGGGCTGTTAGGTGAGTGCTGTCAAAGTGAACGTGGAAGGATTGCCAGGCGCTCTCTCTGAGGTCCCGGCTTGTCCGGTGGAGGGGGTCGCAAGCAGCTCATGATGAGTAAGCACGGGTGTCTGGTGGTTGTTTTATTTTAGGTAACAAATTGCCGAAGTTCACAAGGTGGCAGTCTGTGGAGGGTGCCCACCCAGCCGGGGACCTGGACCCGAGAGTCGCATGCAAGCAGTAAGGCAGGCAGGCAAGCAGGCAGCCTGATAGTAGCCCCCTGGTCAAAGGAACCGTGATGCCAGGGAAGTCTTGGTTTTTGCACCTCCGAGCCCGGCATACTCAGCTTTTTCTATGGGGTTGCCTGCTCGTTCAGTGGCACTAAGGATTTCATGCTTTTTACAAGCCAACCTGTGTGCTCTCGGCGCGGGGTCTAAATCACAGCGCCTTCCGGTTTTTTCTTCCTTTGCTGTGAAAGCCTCTACAGCCTTCCCCGCGCCTCAGCCCTCGTCCTCGGTGGATTGTACCTCCACAATTCCTAATTAGGCTAATCTAGAAAAGTCAAAGCTCAGCATCTCCAAGATATAGCCGGTTTTCTCCTCTTGAAACCACCAAGGCGCCGGAAAAAGAGGATGCTGAACAGGCGCTGGGGACTGGGGGGAGGGTACTTCACCCAGTTGGGAGAACCGGGGGGGCCAGGATTGAAATGAGACAGGTGACTGAGGCTGGCCCTCCCACAGCTTTCCTAAGTCTCTACGTCTTTCCTAAGACCAAGAGGCCTGTGTGTTCAAGTGGTCGAACCCTAACCACCTGGCTCTGGATTTTCTTGGATGCTGGGCAGAATCCTGGGTGCTTCAAAGGTGGGACCTGGGGCTTCCCTGGGAGCAGGCTGGATCTAGAAGCTGAATCTTCTACTAAAAATTAATGGTGCCGAAGGTTAGAGGAGCGGCTGCGGGGGTGGGGGTGGGGGTGCGCTTCCCAATGGGTCGCCGGCATCCCTTCCTCTTTCCCACGACGCCTAAGCCTTCAGGAGAGAGCTAAAAAGTGCACACTTTTTCCTTTCTGGGTGAGTTCTTTCTCTTCCCACCCTAGGCGAGGGCTCCCCAGTCACCCTCCCTCTCACGTGTGCTTTGTTCTATTCGAAAGCAGAAATCCCCGGTCTTCTCCCTGTCCGCCTGCCCCTTTCCGCTTCACCCCTACCTATTTTTTTTTTTTTTTAATCTCGCCATAATCAGGGGTTTTCTCAAGGGGCGGGGGAGATCATACTGGTTGAGGGAGGGCCAGAATCCCTCGAAGCTGAAGGTGCAGGCTGGGGCTGGGTTGGGGGCGGAGTGCTCGGAGCATCTCTTCTCTTGAAGACTCTCCACGTCGTTCGCCGCTCCTCCCGGCTTGGGCGGCATTCCTCCTGTGTTTTAAACTGTGATGATAGATGAATGAGCAAAAAAGAAAAAGACAGAAGAAAATAAAAAATCAAATCACATAGCCAAAACAGTGGCTCATTTTGCTCGGAGGGTGGACCCCAGACCCGCGGCGGGTGGGTGTGGGAGCCGGGAGATCTGTGGGTGCATAGTCTTTTCATCCAAGTTCTCATGGGTCTCCCCACCCACCGGAGGCTCCACTGCCAGTTCCTCTGGTGGTCAGTGACTTTTAGGGTCTTTCTTTCTGCATCACTAAAGTCCCCTGTCCACTGTTTTAACTGGAAAAGGGTCTCCGTTGATGGCAGCCTCAGCCAGCATGGCCCACTGCCTGTCTCGTTACCTACCTACCGCAGTTTGATTTTGCTCTTTTCTGCATTTCAGCTCATGCGGGGGAGGGTGGGGAGAGAAAAGGTGGCACTTTGAAAGCTGCAGAGATACGTACGTAATTTGTGTTTAACCTGTGGGGTCCGAGTCGCGGAGGCGAAGCGGCCTCCCCAGCGGTTTCGTCCGCTGAAGCCAGACTGGCCGGTGGCGCCTTGGGGCTATGTCCCCAGCATAACCCTCCTGCCCCGCAGCCGGAGAACTGTTTATACAGCTTTACCTGTACTATCCTCGTATCCAGTAAAAATCCTCGCCCGGCCTGGGTAACCTAATCCGGGGCCTAAAACGGAGGAGGGGGTAGTGGGGCTGACTCCAGAGAAGGAGGTGTGTTATGCGACACAAGCAGGGGTCTCTCCTTTGCTCCTCCCCCGATTGGGAAGGTAATTCGGATTTGGTTCGAGGAACCGAGGCGGGGGACGTAGAATTTAGAAAGGAGACGTGGATTCATGTCCCAGCCTTCCCGGCTTTTTTCCCTCAAACAGGCACTGTGGATTGACGCGGCGGCCGCAGCTCCAACCCTCGCTCCAGGAAGGAACAGTGGTCCGGGGGGTGACCAGTGGGGACTAGCAAGACCAAGGACGAGTCTCCCACCGTGGCCTGCTTGGGGCCGATCTGGCTTCCCCAGCCTTTCTTTTACAACTCCCATGCCTAAGACAAAAAGATCAAGGAACAGAACCGGTACTTTCACAGCCAGACCCTCCCGGTTGTCCCCGGCCTGTTAATCGCTGCGCCCGGGTCGGGATTGCAGCGTGCACAGAATCGAATTAAACGCATCTTGGTGGTTATTGTCTCTTGCTAATTGCTTCAACAATGGCCACTGTTAAAACGGATACACCCAATTAAAGGCCCCGCGCCGTCGCCCTGGGTTCTCGCTACCGCCCTGCTTCCCCAGTCCGGAGCGTTGCAGACCTCCAGGTTGTGAACCGGATTGGTAAGGGGGCGCCGGCCCTGGCCTGGATACCTCTGGCCTCCACTTCCTTCCCAGACGCACAGCGACCATGGTCTTTTCACTTCGTTTTTATTGATCGATCGCATCAAAGGAAGATTGATAGAGCTGGAATGGGAAGGGACTTTCCCCCTAGTCCTCGGCTCGCCGGGGCCCGGGGTTGTGCATTCGGTTTCTGGCCTTCGGTGCGGTTCTGAGCTCTCCCCGACCTCCCAGCCCCGCAAGTTCCGGGCTTAACTTCATTCGGTAACCGCGCCCTCAGGTCCGCCCAGGCCGGCGCCGTGGCTCCAGGGGCGGGGGGAGGGACAAGGCAGTACGGCCCCGCTCGGCTTGGTTCTTCAGCCTGCAAATATTTGCTGCCTCTAGGAGAATCCTACTATTCCGCTTGCGCTCGGCTTGCAAAGTCCTTAAGTAAACACGCTCAAATGACCGCCCCAGGCATTTTGAGGCATGCTCTCTATCCCTGCCCAGGATTAGTAACTTTAGTACTACGACCCCCAAGGTTTGGCTTTGCGGGTCCCTCTCTGGAGGGCAGCGCTCAAACCCCAAGGTAGCATCTTTCCGTATCTCGGCCCCGCGGAGCTCGCCTGGCCTCTCTCGAAGTCAGGCTCGGGTGGGTGATGAAAGTTGCGTGGATTTCTACCTTTTGGGTCTGTGGCCCAGTCACTTTCAGCCTCTTGGCAATCAAGGCTTCCAAATTCTGTAGGGGACAGACTGTGCCTACTTGCAGGGATGGGGTCTCAACGCCTCAGTGAAGGCAAGTGGGAGGGACCTGAAGAAGGGCAAGTGTGTGTGTGTGTGTGTGTGTGTGTGTGTGTGTGTGTACACGCGCTCGCGCGCGCGCGCTCGCGTATGTGTGGTGGGGGTGTCTCAGCTTACTCCAAGCATAGAGAAAGTCAGATCCATTTCTAACCCTTTCCCCAAGAGGGCACACATACCCTGCTCAACTTGACGCCTACAGCAGCAGCCCCAAGGCCTGGGGTTTTCAGGTAGGCCAAATTGGTTCCGGTCACCCAACACAGCACCAGGTCTCCGCTCCTTGGAGGGGTCTAGCTGAGCCTTCGCTTGCTTCTCACCAGGATGCTGGGTCCCCAAGCATCCAGATCGTAGGTCAGCCCCTTACCCTATTGAGGGAGGCCTCAGGAACTACAGGAGCCAAAGGCTCTAGGCAGCAGCGGTAACAACAGGCTCCTTGATGGCTTTCTCTTGCCTTTCCCCCAGCTTTGCCAGATGCTCCTGCGAAAGAGGGGGGGATGAGCAACACCGAACCCAGGCCCAGGTGCCTGGGGTGGCATCCCAGATCTTCAGGAGGGCGCTGAGGCGTCCCCTAACGAGGCCGGGTTCAGCTTTGTAGGCTCTGGCAAAAAGGATTCCGACCACCCTTTCCCTTCTTCCCTCCGGCCTCAAGCCCCCTCCCCTCCCCCGCCACCCGCCAGGGGAGGAGGAAGCCCGGCCTGCATTTGTGAGCGAGGCGGGTCAGACCGGCGCCTGGCCTGGCCCAGACCCCCGGAGCCCCGCTCTCCGCCTCAGGCCACGCGCCGCAGCCTCTTTGGGCTCGATCCCTTCCCCCTTCTTCCCGGTGGGTCCCGGAGCCGACCTCCGCCCTCCCTCCCCGGTAACCCTCTCCTCTCTTTTCCCCTCCCCCTCCCCTGCTCTGTGTTTCTGACTCTGGGGCTGGGCCCGTGACGTCAAACCCAGTGTGGCGTCGGCGAGACTGGCCGGCGCGGGCCATCAAAAGAGCAACGTCCTCTTTCCCAATTACCCACTGTCAGTCCGGGAACAGGGGCGGACCGGCTGGGAATTACATGTTAAATACCCCCTACAGGCTGGCTCCATTACCCCGGGCATCCAGCCTCAGGCCCCCTACCCCTCTCTGCCAGCCCTAAACTACCTCAGACCAGGAGGGGCCTTCTAGATGTTTTCTTTTTCCAAAGGAGGGGAGTGTCCTCTGCATCCCAGCGTAGGTCCTTTGGAGATTGAATCAAAACGAATAATCCTCTCCATTCCCACTACCAAATTTATTAGAGAGGAGCCCCTACTAGGGAAGCGTTCCTTTTCAGAAACATTTTCTTTTTCAGTCTTTTAAACTAAGTTCTAAACCGCATAAATTAACACGTTCAAGTCTTGGCGTCAGCAGCTTTGATTCTTGTCTCGAGAAGGATTTCTTTTGCTTTTTTTTTTTTTTTTAATTTAAATTGATAGATCTCGGTACCCAGGACCAAAGAGTTTAATGCTTACTTTTTTTTTTCCTCCTCGAAGCTATGAACTAGGGTCAAGCTGACTGGTATCCTACACAACTCACCAGCGACACAGGAACGCTTTTTTTTTTTTTTTTTTAAACTCCCATCCTTAATCTTAATCCCCAGCCTCTTAGCAAAAAAATGTGTGTGCGGTCCTCTCTGCTTGTTTATGGAGTGGTTTCCGGTGAATGTTAGACAGCAGCTAAATAATTAAAAGGTTTTGAGAGCGCCGTGAGCTGGATGAGAGGCTGGCAGCTTGATTGGCCCAGGAGAGATGAGTTGGTCACGGAGCGAAAGTAAAAATCGATATTCTAAGACTGGGTCGCCTCATAAACGCGAGGTCAAGGGGTGCAGGATAAACTTGGGAGGGAACCTTATATTTGAAAAAAAGGGTATCTTCATGTTTTCTATTTAGAAATTCAGCCTTGATTTCGAACAAAGATCCATGTAAAAGATGAAGAGTCGAGAGAAGCTCCAAACCCAAGCCCTCAGGGCACATTTCCAAATAAATTTTACTTGTCTTCTTCAAGGGTTGTGTTTTTAAAAGAAAATACCCGCTCCCCTCCCCAAGGGCTTCAAGGTAGACGTTGATGCTTTTTCTCCAGAGTAGAACAGAAGTCATTTAGAACTTTTTAGGAAGGGTTTGTCGGCAATCGAAGTTTTGTATTGGTGGGAAATTTTAAGGGGTAAAGGAATGGAGAGGCAATGACACCTTTCAATTCCAGTAACCCTCCAAGCGAAGCTCTCTGCCCTGGAGGTTGGAACGGAATCACCTTCCTGTACAATGCCATGGGGTGCACCCGAAGTATTTTCCCGCCGGACCTTGCTCTTCCCGGCTGTGTTTTCAGGACCCAGGCTGCAGAAACCTCAACGCCACTAGGGGATGCAGTGACTCAAAAGACCGAACAGGGCCGCAGAGGTTGCAGCCCGTGGGGCGGGGCGACTGCGGCCCGGTCGTGGTCTCGCCCAATGATTGGCTCTTACAATAGCCCCGCCCCCGTCTATCCCCGCCCCCTCCACAGGGCGTCCTGCGGCGGCTCTCCCAGAGTAGGTGGGCTGCCCACCCTCGGCCCTGAGACCTGCAGAATCCCCGGAGGTTGTCGCTGGGTCCCACCTCGGAGGTCAGGGTTAGGGTCTGTGGAGGGGACCGTTTTTGTCGGGTGGAAGGCAGAGTAAGGAGGGCCCCGAGCTGGGCAAAGGGAAAAGTTAGGCCACCCGAGTCAAAAATCAAGTCAATTCTACACCGCACTTCGGGAACCAGTGAGCTTGGGTCTTGCCTACCCGGCTTTCCATCCATCACGTTGTCACTCAAGTCAAAAGCACACATCGATTATATCATTAGATCTGAAAAAGACAGCTGCAACAGCTGACGCTGTTCGCACTGGAGAGGTTTGTGAAAGTAAGCCGAGACCATAACAAAAATAATGCGGGTGTCCGAGTCAAAGCCCAGGTCCTTTGCGCGATCCATCAGCCTCCGGGGAAACTGGTTCAGAAAGCAAGTCTTCAGTTACTTTGCCATGAAACTTTTCTGATCAGTTTTACATGTACATAGCCCCCAAGGTGATATAAACTGAAAAATACTGCGGCTTGAATCCCAGTTTCAAAGTTTGCTCATTTTAAAGAAGTTGGAAAAGAAAAGTCTGCTTATGGAAATTAGCTTTATGAATGGGGCGGCCGGGTTTCACTAGGACGGAATAATCTACTGAGCCCGAATGAATCGGCTCTGCTACACTTAAAGGGCCAGAGCGCGAATTCCCTCCTGCCTGTCCCCTCCACCCCAAGCCCGGGCCGGCCTCGCCCACCCTGCCCGCGGCCCCTCTGCCCTAGGCGGCCCTCGGCGGCGCCCCTTTCCGGTCAGTGGAGGGGCGGGAGGAGGGGCGGCGGTGTGCGGGGCGGGGGGGGGGGGATGGAGTGGGGGCGGGGGTGAAGTCCTGGAGCGGGTTTGGGTTGCAGTTTCCTTGTGCTAGGGATCGTGTCCCCTCCTGCCAGCGCCAGGCTCCTCCCCCTCGGCGCGGATGACACTAGAACCTCCTTAAGTTGCGTCGCGCCACAGCTGTCTGCGAACACTGAGCTGCCTGGCGCCGTCTTGATACTTTCAGAAAGAATGCATTCCCTGTAAAAAAAAATACTGAGAGAGGGAGAGGAAAAAAGAGAGAGAAAGAAAGAGAGAGAGAGAGAGAGAGAGGGAGACTGAGAGAGCGAGACTTAGAGCTACGCAATCTGACCGGGCAGGTCACACGCCTCCTCCTCTCTACTCCTTGTTACTCAGGTTGGTATTGTGACTTTTTTTTTTTAATCTCCTTCCCTCCACTTAGAGGGACCTTTCTTTCTTTCTTTCTTTTTCTTTTTGGTAAACTTAAAGCTCTTTTGGAGGGTTTGTAGTGGTTGGAAAGATCCCGGGGCCGGTGTCCCCCAGGGAGGACTTGTCCCCAAGTTTTAATTGCTTAGTCAGTCCCAGGCTCCTTCGAGATGTGCTGGGGATCTTGGCTTCCTCTCCTGCCGGGTCTTCGCGTGCGTGTGCACGTTCCCGGTGAGTCGGCCCTGAGGGAAGCTCGAGGATACTTAATGCCCTCCAGGATTTCAGGTGTTAAAGTACTTACCGCTCATCCAGGTCTCCTCTACTCTGCTTTGCAGGTGACCGGAGAAGCAATCGTCTCTGAGCGCCAAGGAACCAGTGTGCCTTGTGGCCACACTTGGATTTCAGCGTCCTTTCTTCTTCATCATTTTTTTTTTCCATTTGGCCTCTTTAATCCGCCGCTTCTACTTTTTTTTGAGGGGGGGGGTCTCCCTCTTCCTTCCTTTTTCTCTTCTTTCTTTTCTTTTTTTTTTTTTTTAATTTTGCCAAACTATCCCACAAAGCTTTTTCTTTCCTCCCTAAACCCACTTTTTTGCTCACCTTTCCTACCCACTTTACTACAAACAAACCATTAAAGGACCCCTCTCCCGGGCCTCCGACGGCAGGAGTCCGCGGACCTCCCAGGCCGACAGCCCTCCCTCTAACCGCGAGGGTTCCGGGCCCGGCGAGAGGGCGCGCGCACAGCCGAGGACATGGAGGTGACTGCGGACCAGCCTCGCTGGGTGAGCCACCACCACCCCGCGGTCCTCAACGGGCAGCACCCGGACACGCACCACCCGGGCCTCGGCCACTCGTACATGGACCCGGCTCAGTACCCGCTGACGGAAGAGGTGGACGTACTTTTTAACATCGATGGTCAAGGCAACCACGTCCCGTCCTACTACGGAAACTCGGTCAGGGCTACCGTGCAGAGGTACCCTCCGACCCACCACGGTGAGTCCACCTGGATGCAGGAACCCTTTCGATCCGCTCCTGTTTTCCTGGGTCTGGGAGACGGCCAGAGACTCAGGCTGGGCAGGGCAAGCGAAAGCCCCTAAGTGTGTTACTAGTTCATTTAAAAAAAAAAAAATTGGGGCCCGGAAATGGGCGAGGAAGCAGTGTCTCTCGCAGGGAGAATGTTTTTTAAAAAGAGTGCAGCAGGCGCCTCTCTTTGCGGGCGTCGTTTGGGCCGGGCGCTCACCTGGCCGGCGCCTAGATAAAGCCCTGGTCCACACGTTGTAGATTTTGCAGCCGGGGACATCTCAAGCTGTGCCTGCACGCGCCGCGCCGCCGAGCCTTTCTGGCCGGGCAGCAGAGCCGGTCAGGCGGTCCTGGAACTGGGCTCCCCTGAAGGGCTTCCAGCTTCTAGCGATCTGGTGGAAGGGGTCGCAGTTTGTTTCTCCTTTTGTATTTTCAGAAAGGCCCAAACACATGTATTTATTTCTACTTTCTTTGGCTTCCCACCAAAGATAGTGTATTTGAATTTTAGGTAGGTTTCTTACCTACTGGTGGTTGACAAGGTATAAAGGGGGGGAAGTCTTAAATTGAAGAGAAATCAGGTTTGCTTAGACTCCCGGCTACACAGAATTTTCCTACGTCTTTGCTTTTTAGGTTGCTTAATTACCAGCAACCCTGGCCTTATTTTCTCCACTGGCCTACGGTAGTTCCTATAGGCTAGCCCCCTCAAAGATTTATGATACACCAAAATGCCGTTTTAAGCAGGAGTTTCCAGTTGCCTCCCCCAAACCATTTATCTTGAGAAGTTTAGGGGAGTTCTGAGGTGTTTAAAAAAGGAAAATAAAGGAAGAAATCAGCCTTGTGTGGTTGGGACAGGGGACCCTTAACACTTCCCAGCTGTAAGTTTGGGCTCAAAGGAGCAAAAAAATGGAAGGGAAGAAAATGTGAGGCTTTCTCAGTCAGCTAGGTCTGCTCAGGTCTCCCTACTCATAGCCCCTCTGGCAGCAGGCATCCTCTGCCTTACAGCCTCCAGGTTTTAAACAGTCATTTCTGCGGATGGGGCGCTCTTTGCTCGGGTTGTGTGCAGATTAGCAGTTAAGTGGAAATGAGGTAGATCAGACCTAATGTTATTTACTATACTACTTCCTGCATAAAAAGAACCTTAACCCTTGGCGTTCAAGAGAATGCTCCATCTCTCTTGACTCCCCTCCCCTTCCTCTCTTAAGATTTTAGTTTCAGTATTGTTCTTAATGGTTGACGAGAATGTCAAATGGTGAGGCACACTGGATTGAAAGAGAAAGATCATGAAGAGCGTAGTTTTGCGCTTGCAGTTTAAAGGTCCCCTATCAGAGAGTACGGACTTCGATAACTCATGAACACCTTAAAATTGTATATTTTAAGTGAAGGTTAAACTTCTCTGTGTATGAGTCTCCCCTGGTTTAAAATAAATATATCAACAGGAATTTTATGTTTCAGGTGAAAATTCATATACTGCCCTGGTAAATAGGAAAGTCTCAAGGGCCGAAGGGGCTTGTTTTTCTCTTTTTTTCCTATATGATTTGGAAGGGTGAAGAAAGAACAGAGGGGGGAAATCCTTCAAGGTTTTGGACAAAGAAAATTTCCTTGCAAATTTCTATTTCAGGCCTTTTGGAAGCAGCTTTGCCAGTTCTAAGCAAGCGCTGAACTTCCCTGAAATTAACTCTCAAATGCACCCTACCTTCCTTGCGTTGGGTGCTGGGAGCTGGGCTTCTCCTAGGGTTCAGGAGTGGTGTGGCCCCACTTCATCCTCAGGCCTCATCATTCACGCTTGACTCCCTTATCAGCCTGGTTGGGATTAAGTCTGCGGTGGGAGAATCAGGGCCATTGAAAGAAACTAATAAATCAAGGCAGGTTCTAGAGAGAGACCCCAGGAAATCTGGTGTAGACTATGTATTTGGACAGGACAAATAAGCCACGAAACCTTTCTCCACGTCCTCGCAACTCCTCTGGAGTATTAGAAGCAGGCCTTTCGTTTTTAGATTTGCTGGGTGTGGACAGGGTCTGCTTCCACCTCGAGGCGTTGTGGGCCCGGTCCTCACGGAACCACGGAGATTAGAGGAGGTTTGAGCTTTCTTGCGCAGCTGGGCCTGGAGGTTTGCTGACTGTGAGGTTGGGGGTGCCAGGGGTAGACCCTTCAGGTGTGTCTGAGGGTAGCTCTCAATGAGGTCTTCTTTTCTCTCCTCCTCTTCCTCTGCCATCGCTGGCATCGCAGGGAGTCAGGTGTGTCGCCCACCTCTGCTGCACGGATCCCTGCCCTGGCTCGATGGTGGTAAAGCCCTGAGCAGCCACCACACGGCCTCGCCCTGGAACCTCAGCCCTTTCTCCAAGACGTCCATCCACCACGGCTCCCCGGGGCCGCTGTCGGTCTACCCTCCGGCTTCCTCCTCTTCTCTGGCCGCAGGCCACTCCAGTCCGCATCTCTTCACCTTCCCACCCACCCCTCCGAAAGACGTCTCCCCAGACCCGTCGCTGTCCACCCCGGGATCGGCGGGCTCCGCCAGGCAAGATGAGAAAGAGTGCCTCAAATATCAGGTGCCGCTGCCTGATAGCATGAAGCTGGAGACTTCCCACTCCCGAGGCAGCATGACCACCCTGGGAGGGGCCTCGTCCTCAGCCCACCACCCCATCACCACCTATCCGCCCTACGTGCCCGAGTACAGCTCCGGACTCTTCCCACCCAGCAGCCTGCTGGGAGGATCCCCTACTGGGTTCGGGTGTAAGTCGAGGCCCAAGGCGAGATCTAGCACAGGTAAGCCACCTCCACCCTTGGGAATCTCTCTTTTGCTCCCTCTTACTTCCTCTACACCCAGGTCAAGGCGGAAAAAGGTTCTTCCTTCTCTCAAAAAAAGGGGTGGTGGTGGTGGTATTTGGGAGGCCTACAGGTATCATCCAGCCCTTCGGAGATCTACTTAACTGTCTTCCATTCTTCAAGCCTGGGAAGAATGCGGTGTGTCTTAACTCCTACTGACTTAGGCTGCAGAGGGGAGGTGTGATCTGCTTGTAACCCTCCACCCTCCCCATCCCAGTGAGCTGGGGAAGGAAAAAGACTAACACAAACAAATGGATGCCCTTTCCTCTTGCCTGCTGAGGGACTTCTGGATTCTACCGCTAACCTTTAGTTTCCAAGACCAAATGGAAGGCCCCAGGAATAAATCTGTAGTGTTTAAAGCTAAACCGAAACCTCCTCCAACCTAAACAAACACGGGTCCCTCCTATGACCCCTTTGGCCTCTGTCAGTCGGACTGTTCCTCTTCCCTCTCCTCAGAGAGGGTCACTGGGGCTATAGCCAAGGACTGTCCTTTATAGAGGCACATATAAATAAAGCGTGTGTCTGTGTCATTTGGGAAGGAGGCAGACACTTTGTAAAATCAGCAGGCTTTGTAGGGAAAAGGTACTCTCAGCTGAACTTCTGAGGGCAAGAGGTGGCTCCCTCAGGACTAAAGGAACAAGTGCCCCTTGCCTAGTCAGTTACCAACAGTGTCTTTTGGAGCGTTCAGTGTGAACAGGAGCCAGAGGTCCCACTTAGGACCTCCAATTCCCAGAGTTGGTTGGAAGCCAGGTGTGGTAGGTAGAAAGGATTCTGCAGGTGTATGCTCCTGCTTCCTCTGTGTCTTCTCTCTCCCTCAAAAGCACACTGAGAGATTTACTCTATCAAGGTCACTGCAGGAAAAGCATACACAGGCAGAATTTTTCTTTGCTTTAGAAATAAGACAAGTTCGTTCTCAGTTTGCGGCTACGAGAAGCAGTCAAAAGAGGTCGTGAGCAGACTGAAGTGTGTTTTTAGAAGGGTTTTTGTGAAGACTGTTTCCTAAGGTGTGCTCATTTCAGAGTGGGCCACTCCACCTACACAGATTGCATAAAAAAAAGCATTGGTTAAAAAAACAATCAGTTGTCTGGGAAGGGCTGGATGAGCAGTCTTCAGACCATACTTAGGTTTGGAAGACTTCAGGCACGAGGGTGCTTCAAGTGACCAGGAGATCAGTTTTCAGGGTTTTCCTCTCTCTTTCTTCCTTTCTTTTTCTTTTTTCTTTTTTTTTCCCAGGGTGACATTCACTCTGACTGCCTGAGCAGGACTGTCTCTATTTAGTTGATATGTTTTAGCTAATCCAATTATTTTCAGACGGCTGCACGCGACAGTTGCATTGTTTATCCTGGGCCAGGAACTTTAATAGAGTCCGGATGCGGTTAGGCTGACAGAAAAACTCAGACCTGCATGTTCAGTACATGAAAGTAGGCAGGAGGGAGAAGGAGGTAGGCTCGTTAGCAGAGTCAAAAAGAAAGCTAGAGGAAGAGGGAGCTGAGGGAGTAATGTGGTCTGCTAAGGTGCCAGGGCAAGAACTGGGCTTGTGGGAGTGAAGGTGCTGGACTAGAGAGGTAAAAGTACTGGTTGTCTCCTGCCGTGCTGCTGGAGGGCTGAAATCAAGGAACTGTGTGTTTTGAGGTTGCAATGGGGTTTAAAAACAAAGCAGAACAAAAAATTGTCTGTGCTGGCGGGGCTCTGAGGTCAGGGAAGTGCCTGGGCTCTGAGGCCGGTGTGGTGGCTGTGAGGGGGAGGGGGCTCTGACTTTCCAGAAGACTCATTCTGTGCCCTCATTTCCACATTTCTTCTCCATCTCCTTAGGTTTGCACACTTTTTGTTCCTGGTTTGATCTGTTTCTTTTTCTCATCTTTTTCCGTAAGCTTGTGTGTGAGGGGTGGGTGGAGGTGGGGGGAAGCAGGAGAGTACCAGGTTTTCCCTAAACCAGAGCCAGAAATGCCTATATGTGCACAGTATTTATTTATTTATTTATCTTGGTGAAGGGGTGAAATTAGGCTTTTTACTTCCTCCTTCTTCCTCCTTCCTCACAGTCATAAAAACCAAGAGTGGCATACCTGGCCCGAAAAGGACCTGGGACTTTTGGAGTATAGAGGGAAGTTTCCAGAAGCTATCAGTACGCAGAAGGTGGGCTAGTGGGAATTCTTGTACAGGATATTCTCTTAGGTTTATTTCCCTTTCCTCCTCTCCTCCTTTCCTCCTGTCCGGCCTCTTTGCCTCCCTTCCTTTCTCTTTCCTCTTTGCAGATGCATTTATTGGACAAGACAGGAAGAAACGCAGAGCAGGGTTATGGCTGTGCTTTGGAGAGATGTGTGAGGCTACGGTCGGTCCAGGCCCTGCACTGCTTCCTTGATAGTGCTGCTTTCGGTCTGGGATCTATCTTTGAACAAAAGACAAAGCTGTGGCTGGTGCTTTTATTTTTCCCCAAAGGGCCATTTTTCTCAGTTTCCCTGACCACTTTTTGGATGTGGGTACCTCCCTCCACCCTCCTGAGAAAGATAGCTTACCCTGCCTTCTGCTCCTGCACAGCCCAGTTTCAGGGTTTCAGTCCGAAGCCCAAGGGGGCATTTGCAAATGGCTGTTGAATGTCAAGAGGCCTCACAGCTCTGTGGTTCTTGTCACCTAAGAGAGGTGTCTGCTTGGCAGCTCACAGCAGACAGGGGAGAGGCATGAGGAAGACAGAGAGCAGGAGAGTCGGGCCCTCCATTAGGAAAATTGGCTGTGTGCTGAACTCATAGGAGAGCAGGGAGAAAAGCCCAATGCAAGGCAGTCGAAAACTCGTGGAGTGAATCAAGACAGAAAATTGCTCTAGTGAGCAGGGCTCTGCCTGAGAGCAACCATCTCTCTGCTTTCAAGGGCCCTCTGAAAAGGAAGCTGTCTTCCTCCCTCCTACCTGACAAAGGAAAGGAAATCAGCCTGGCCACAGGCTGCGAGATCCCCTCAGAGTCGGGGTGCCTAGGCATTCACTCTGCTCAGGGCAGCAGCTTGCTACTTTTCTGCTGTGCCTGGTACAGGGAGCATGTAAGCAGCAAGCTTACTTAGGGAAGGGGGCCTAAGTGACTCTGTGCAGACAGGATAAAAAGCAGGCCTTGGCTGGGCCGTGGCTCATGCTGTCTCCCAGCATTCAGGCTGTGGATGCAGTAGACACTTGGGGAGCCAAAACAGCCAAGGCTCCTGGCCATGCCTCTACAGCTGGTACCCCCTTGCCTGCCCACTCATCCCTTCAGCTTCCCCACATCCGGTAGCCATACCCCAGCAGAGTTAGAGCCCACATGAAAATTGTCTGAGGATGATACATTCTAGAACCCTTGAGGAGAATCAGAAAAAGTTAACCAAGTTCCTATAAAAGTACTTTTGTTCTATATGTGTAAGCAAATTTTATATCTAGTCCCAGGGACCCTAAGATAACAAGGGAGAGTTCTCTGCAGACCCCATGCTAAGAGCCTTTTTGTAATTTAGATGGGAAAAAAATTCTCTGCTCAAATATTGTTTGAAAAAGCAAGTTTACACATAGCTCCTGGAGTTATGGGGAAAGTGAAAATGACATTTCTCATGGTTTTCTGGCCATTGTTCGAAAGGGTTGGAGTTAAATTATAGTGATGATAACTGGCAAGAATTTGTCCCTGGAAAAGGTGACAAGCCCTTAGGCGTTAACACCCCTTGTTCCTTTGGTTTTGATCTGGAGTTTTCCAAAAATCATTAGGTCTTCTGTCTACCAAGGTAGACTTTGTTCCTTTTCTGGGAAGCCGGAATTCCCAATCACTCGTCTAGAGTTTCTTCCTTTACTTTATGTGTCATTGATTAATCTCTCAAGACAAAGGGATTCCCTTTCTAACTGCTGAGGATCAAACCCAGTGCCTTGTACATGCTAGGCAAATGCTTTACTGTCGAGCTATGGTTCCAGTCCCCTCAGAGAAATCTTTGGGGCTGTTCTTTACTCCCCATTCACCCTGAGTGTCTCCCTCTCATTACCTTGACCCGCCTCTGTGGTGGGCCCAGTTGAGCTGCCTGCTCTTGTAGGAGACTGGGCTCTCCACTTCCTCTTTGGCTGGAGGAACTAAAAATGCAAGTGTATTTCTTCAACTACCTGGAGTACAAGAGGCTCTTCTGGAAAGGATCTTGCCCACTTTTTGAAGTTGCAAAGTCTCTCTGTCTGCTTTCTGGGGATCCATTTCTACCGAGGAACTTTCTGGGAGTGAGTCCCTGTCCTGATTCAGCCCTGGTTTTGGGAGCGAACAAACCTGGCTGGGCTGGTTTTCTGTTTGTTTATTTGTGGTTTTGGAAAAAGAGACTGCCAGATGGGCCTCAGTTAATGAGTGGACCAGCATCCCCCCCCCCCCCTCCTTAACTAACTCTTCACCTAATCTTTATTTGACCTTCATTCTACCCTTTCTGCCCTTCCTTCTCCAGGCTTTCCCCATCTTGCAGATCTCCTACCTAAGGGCTTGTACTGTGCTTACTTCCATCAGCCCTTGGCTGGCCAGGCTGGGGCCAGAGTCTAACTTCAATTCTTCTAGAAGGCTGGAAACCTACAGGAAATGTGATGTTTTCTGAAGGGGAGGCTGTGAGAACAGGAGGATGAGTCAGTCCTGCTGGCACTTAATTGATGACTTTGCAACTAGGGGCACTTACAGTTTTATTGGAAGTAAAAAATGTGAAGTTCTAGCTACTCAATCAGTCAGCCAATTGATCAATCTATACGTCCATCTATTATCTGTTTATCTATCTAGCCATCAATTAATCTCTCCTTTCTCCCCATCCTAATCTTCATTATTGAGTCAGTCTATATAGACAGCTCTGTGACTGGGTCGACATTCCTTGCTTCGTTTGAGGAAGCTGAAAAAGTCTTTTGCGTTGGCCACTGACTGTTCCGCACTCAGCACGCTCTCAGAGAAATGCTTCAAGATCCAGTCTCTTTCCTTTCGGCTCTGTTCTCTTCCCCGAGTGGGACGTGTTGAAGTCAAGATTCTGCTGCTCTTTACTCACCTGAAGTCTGTTGGTAACAGGAAGAGTTATGTTGGACAGAAACATAACTTTGGAGCACTTTGGAGATGGGGGTGAACTGTTCCTCTACCCAAATGAGTTTGGAAGTGTTTTTATTGTCCTTTCGAATTTTGGTGTGTGTGTGTGTGTGTGTGTGTGTGTGTGTGTGTGTGTGTGTGTGAAGGATGGAAAACAACTTTGGGGGTTTGTTCTCCTCTTATACCATGTGGGTCTCAGGGATGGTATGCAGGTCTTCATGCTTGGTGGCAAGTACCTTTACTCACTGAGGGATCTCACAGACCCTCCCTCATAATTCTAAGTGTCATCTCCTTTTGGTATGCTTTCCTTCCATAAGTGACTTATCTGTGATCTTGTTTCCAGAAGGCAGGGAGTGTGTGAACTGTGGGGCCACCTCCACCCCACTGTGGCGGCGAGATGGTACTGGGCACTACCTCTGCAACGCCTGTGGACTGTACCATAAGATGAACGGACAGAACCGGCCCCTTATCAAGCCCAAGCGAAGGCTGGTAAGTTCTTGGAAGGCCTGAACTTGTGGAACTGTTTTGTGTTTTTCATGTTGTTGCTGGGATGGATGGCTTTCTGAAGGAAATTGTCAGGACAGTTGAGAACCACATCAGCTTGCTTTGGACAGTTTTCTCTCCTTTTTCCCTTTACTCGTCACCTCCCCCCCCCCCCTCCCCCCTCCCCCCTTTCCTCTTCTTTTTTCAAATTAGATGCAGAAAAACTGTATTTTTGTTTTTCATGTTTAAGTCACTTCTTAAATTTTAAGGATACTAACTTATTGATTATCACAACTGAAACTTATTTCCCAGTGGAATAACTAAGCTTAGCAATGTCAGGGCAACAGTGTCAATATTTGCTGTGTCACAGACAGAAGTTTAATGTGGGAAGGAACTATCCCAGGAACCATTTAGAACATGCCCTGGAAGTAATGGAAGGCTCTGAGGAAGCAGTTACAGAACCAGGACTGGGGATGACCTTCTGGTGTCAATGCTTTAAGACTCCTAGGATTTGGTGTGGTGATGCACTCCCGTAATGCCGGAATTTAGGAAGTGGAGCTACCAGATCAGGAATTCAAGGCCAGTCTCGGCCACATGTAGAATTTGAAGGTGGCCTGGGCAATGGGATTGATACTGAATTAGCCAAATTTCAGACTCAGCTCTTGGTATTTTTCTGCTTCTCGGTCTAAGACAGTGAGGACTTGTACAGGTGGTTCCTGGGGAAAGTTTATGATTCCTGTCTTGACTCCTGGTCTCCTAGCCTCTGGTTTGTTTGTTCATTAATTCATTAATTCATTCATTCATTTATAACAACTCTCCATAGGGCGATAGTTTCCGGCTCCCACCACATACCCTTTCTTTTATTTCTAGAGCTTTTCGGTTATTAGGAATACTTGAGAAAACCTTGAAGCACTGCGCATTTATAAAGAAAGTAAACAGGAGGCGTTTGTTTGTAAACTTGACTCTGAAACCTTGGGCCGGATTGAACAATGATTGTATATTAGACAGTAAGAGCAGTTGGCCCGCACAGGCGACATCAAGATGCTGAAGTGGAGGGGAAGAATTTCTCCATGCAGATTCTAAGGGGGGAAACAGAGCAAACCCT
Organism: Onychomys torridus; assembly: GCF_903995425.1. Lineage (NCBI taxonomy): Eukaryota > Metazoa > Chordata > Mammalia > Rodentia > Cricetidae > Onychomys > Onychomys torridus. The sequence goes on from NC_050447.1 coordinate 65,481,587, forward strand.
GAGCAGAGGAGACCCCCCCCCCCACTACCCCCTCTTGAAAGCAATATTCATTTTCCCTGCCTGACAGCAGTGCAGTTTAACACCTTTTGCCTCCTCCTTAGAAAGAGGAAAACTTTCTAGAATGGTAGTGCCCACACATGACTTTATTTTTTAATTTTTGTCAATCTTAGATCTCTAGGCTTCATTCTATCTGATCTTTGCCCTTTTCTCCAACTGTCTCAACCTCCCCCCCCCATCCCCCGCTACTTCTCATGCAGTTTAAGGTTGGTTTTTTTTTTCTTTTCTTTCCCCTTCTCTTACATGCAACTTCCTAGGAAAAAGCTGCCGGATATCTGAGGGCTAGAGATAACTCATAAACAGTAACTCAGCTTCTCCAACTTAAACATCAAGATGTTTAGACGGATCAGAACAAGAAGCACTAGAAAAAAAAATGGCTGGAGGTGTTAGCTCAGAATGAGTGTGATCACACCGCAAAAGAATGCCGTGAATCATTCAGAACCCAGCCTTAGTGAAAAAAAGCAAGAAAAAAAAAAAAACCAACAACAAAACTTCTTGAAATATATCATGATACAGTTACAATTTTTAATTTTAAAGTAAAGATAAAAAATTATAAAGATCTGAAAAGTCTCATAGTTTCCTAATGGATGAGGGAGAATTTATTCTTTTATTTATTTTCTTCTGTCTGTACAGGGAACACGGGGGAGGGTTCTACTATTTTATATAGGTTTGTCTCCACTTGCCTTTCATAGGAAGTCTGTGGAACTCTGAGTAAATAATTGATTTTAATTCTAGAGTTCATAGGCTGTCACAATTTAAGCGGTCTATGTTAACTTAACCATCTCTCCCCACCAGGGGGGTGGTATTGATATTTTCAATCCCCTTATAATTCATATGCTACATGGAGACACATAGAAGTTTCTCTCTCTTTCTCCTTTAATTTACTTGTGTGTGGTGCGTGGAAGTCAGCAGATAACTTGCAGCAAGAGTCGGTACTCTCTCACCATGTGAGTTCCGGGGATCGAACTCAGATCATCAGAATTGCTGGCAAGCCCTTTCACCCTCTGAGCCATCACACCAGCTTATCTCCCACCTCCTTTAGATGCTTTGTACTTCTAAAGGCCGAGACCCTTTTCCTTTCTTTCGAGCTGGGGTGTAGACATCTAGGCTTATGTGTGCAAAGGACACTGGAGCCGTATTTTCTTCTGTCTCTTCATTTCTGCTCAGCCTTTATAGATGGCTGTTTTTGTTTCATGTATTTGCTGACCCACTGATGACCACTTAGCCCATCATGTATCTCCATTTGTATCTCCATGAGATACAAATCAAACACTGACATAGAAGAGAGGACCCATGGCCGGATCTCTAGCTTTCTCTCCTGTTAGTATTCCAGAATTTTCTTATGTCTTACAACTAGAATGGGTTGAGCAGCTAGCCTTATGGAACGGCTTATTGATGCCTGGGCCACTGAGCCCAGTGGTGTTGTTCTGGGCAATTCTGTAGGTTTACATAAACTCTGTCTTACCAGAGACGTATCTGGCACACATATGTATTTATGATCTTTAAATTTACTGCAAAGGAATATTTATATATGCACTGAATTCTTTCTTTAGTGTACTCATTGTATTAATTGGCTTTATATTTACATTCAAAATTATTGAACTGGGAAAGCTGGTTGCCTGAGTGGACACTGTTGGGCTTGATCTGAATATTTCTCCTGAAATACCATAGGACGGTGACAATAATCACATGTAACATAATTGTCACAAATCATTAGGCATTGGTTTTCAGTAGGACTTTCTTCCAGAGAGCACATGAGGGGAAATCGTTATTTAAGTATTAAATGATCATATTTCACAAAGGCAGGTGGCCAAAGGCTCCAGAATCAGCACCAACACTCTCGTGTTGTAGTGACTTATTTTCAGAATGGACAACATGAAAGCAGCACCTTCTCCACGGCGATAGACATGGGCTGTTTTTAATTTCACTTCCTTGCAATCCCTAAAAGTCTGAGCTCGGCTATTTAAAGCCCATGGGAGCAGATCTGCGGACAACCTAGGGCTTTAAAAGGAAGGAATCTGTATGCTGAACTCCATCAAAATTTCCACTGGGCTTCCAAACTCAGCTTTGACTCTTGCTACTTTGCGTGTGATCCAGTATCAATAGAGAATAAAGCTGGGGTTCTGTAGTTTTCAGTTTCATGTTCTTCAAATCATACCAGTCTATTTTCCTTCCCTTCTTCCTTCTTTCCTTCTTCCCTCCTTCCCTCCCTCCCTCCCTCCCTTCCTTCTTTCCTCCCTTTCTCCCTGCTTCCTCCTTCTTTCCTGCTTTCCTTGCCTGTTTATTTGGGGGGGGGGAGCCCTAGGGGTCCAGACAGGGCCTTTTGCTATGTTAAACAGCCCTTCCATTGAGCTGAGTCTCCAGCTTCCACACCAGAAGTTTCTTGATGTTACTGAATGCTTTGTCTTCTGTTCTTTATTTACTACTAATTTTGAACTCAGGATCCAGACTCATTTTTGAGTTAACATTTTCTTTTCAAGGGGAGAAGGAGTATTTTACAAGTGACAGCTCCATTTTCTTTTGTGTGTGTGTGTGTGTGTGTGTGTGTGTGTGTGTGTGTGTAGATCAAAGTGCAACTTGTAGGAGTTGGTTCTTTCCTCCCACCGGGTTCTAGGAATCCAGTCAGCCTTGGTTGTGAGTGTCTTCACTTGCGAGCTATCTTGATAGCCCACAGTTCCATTTTCTTTCAATAGTTTTGACTTTAAATTTTGAAAAAAAAAAAATATGTGCATAGAAAAGTTGCCTGATAAATTCAAATACACAAAAGGTAAAAGAAATCTCTCCCTGTTAAAGAAAATGAAAGCAGAGCTAATTAATTTACATTTAATTTTTGAGACAGGATTTCTCTCTGTAGCCCACACTGTCCTGGAACCTCTTGTGTAGCCCAGGCTGTCCTCAGGCTGGTGGCAATCTTGCACATTTTCAAGTGCAGGAATTACAGTTGTAAGTGAGCCACCCAGCCTCCATAACCAACAAATTCAAATTCAAGATGCAGCTGATGTTTGGCCTGTGTCTCCTAGGAAAACCTGGACTTCACATAGGTGGTGTGAGACTAGAGCCAGGTGGGCAGCTGGTGTCCAGGATTCCTACTAAATATTCAAAGTATCTTTTTTTTGATTGTCTCATTACATGATGGTTCCCTACCTAAAGGTATTGAGGGTAGCTGCCCTGAGAGAGGCAAGTAGCCAGCCAAGTCTGAAAGTGTCACCTGTGTGGGATGGCTGCAGGGTCCTGATGACTCAGGATGCCCTGTTCCTAAGTTATGGCACACTGAGTTTTTCCGTATTTTGTACCCTTTAAAATATCTACATTTATACATCTATATCTAGGCTCAGTTTTTAGCTTAGCATACAAAGTATCAGGTTTCACCAGGCTATCTTCCTCCATCTGTGTTAGCATACCCTGTTCTCAGTTTTCCCACTGTGTATCCCCAGCTAGCAGCAATCCTCCTGCCCCAGCCTGAGTTCTAGATTTCTGGACAATCGCCACTCTGCCCAGCTAATTCAACATTTCCTGATTTGGGGAGTCTAGCAAGGGTTTTTCTAGCTCAGGTGTGCTTTCATTCTGTTGTTAGTGGGCCCTGACAGCCAGCAGCTGATGTAGAGATCAGTATTTTTGGTAGTCTTTCTTGAAAAAGACTTGTGGGCTTGGGAATGGTGAATGGAGAAGACTAAGAACTTGGTACCATTAGCCTAGCTAATGAAAATTGTTACCTTAAAAATGAACTCTGGTGTACTTCATGGGGAGGGAGGGACGGAGGAGGTAATGTTCCCAGAGGTCGGCACTGGCATCTTGCTTCTCTCTCGTTCTGCACTTAGGTTGCCTACTAAGGCCCCTCAAACTCCTAAACACTGGATTGGCTGCGTCTTTCTGTTCAAGGACGATCTGGGATCTTTATGACTTTTATGTGGCCCACTTGCTAGTTTTGATTTCAGTATCTTTTTCTTCCCCTCGCCACGCCTGTTTCTGTAGCTCCACCAACACACTTACTGTTTGTTCTGATTTCATCCTGCCCTCTCTCCCCACCCCCAGTCGGCAGCAAGGAGAGCAGGGACATCCTGTGCTAACTGTCAGACCACCACCACCACCCTCTGGAGGAGGAACACTAATGGGGACCCTGTCTGCAATGCCTGTGGACTCTACTACAAGCTGCACAATGTAAGTGGGCCTGGACCCAGCCGGGGTGGGGGGTGGGGGTCCTGACCACACTGTTGACACAGCACCACTATCCAGCTTTGTCATGGGTTCCAGTCAGTCTCATTGGAGTTAAGCAACTTGTTCAGAAATCAGCACAGCAGGACTGAGTTTTTTATTTGTAACCCTCGGTCTTCTGAGACACCTGCTTTCTATAGCCCAGGCTAGCTTTGAACTCTAGATGTAGAGGGGGCTGGCCTTTCACTTCTGGTCCTCCCATTTCAGCTTCTTCCAGAGAGCTAGGATTATAGATGAGTGTTACCACATGTGGCTGGACATAGTTTTGAAAACATCTCTGCTGCGATGGAAGGACCCCAGGTTTCGTAACAAACCCATAATCATGTCACTCAGAAGGCTGAGCCAGGAGGACTACCATGAGCTGGAGGCCACCATGGCCTACGCAGCTAGTACTGGGGCAACCTAGGCTACATAGCAAGATCCTGTCTCAAAAACAACAACAAAAAAGATGGAGAAGAATGTTGTCCACTACCCACTTAGTACGTTTTGGACAGTTCTTATGTGAGGTTGAAACCCGATACGTATCATGGACCTAAGTAGGTTTTAAGGGTGAAAAACATCTTGGGAAACAGAAAAATCATCCGTTCTAAGTAAAGCCAGGTCAGGTGGTGCATGCCTTTAGTTCTGGTGTTTGGGAGGCAAATGCAGGTAGATTGTGTGAGTTCCAAGCCAGCCTGGTCTACAGAGTGAATTCTTGGACAGCCAAGGCTTCATAAGGATACCCGTGTTTCAAAAAACAAAACGAAACAGAAAGCTGCCGCTTCTGTTTCCATGCTCCCTTGCATAGGGTGGGGCCAGGGAGCACCTCCCTTGCAGGAGAAAAGGAGTTATATAAATAGGTGGTGCTGCCGTCCATTTCTGAGCCAAATAGACAGTTTTGGTTACTGATGAGAAGAAAGCCCTGGCTGTCCCTGTGCTGCAAACTTTGCAAACTTTACATGATCCTCTGCGGGACAAACACAGCTGAAATGTCCCAAGATTTCCCTGGATGTCTTTGTCCCAACCAGCTTCCCGCCACAAGTAAACAACTACAGTGAGAAGTGAGGATAGGACTCTGGGGAGAAGAAATGGTGACTTCTTCCTTCTGGACCTCTTTAGCAGAGTGATAATTGCCCGTCAACGAGTCTAGCTGGATCTACCTCACCTTTTTTTTCCCTCAGGGGTTGCATATTGCCTAGGCTGGTCTTGAACTCACTATGTAGCAGAAGCCTCAAATGTATGGTTAATCCATAAAAAACAAAACAAAACAAAAAAACCCAAACTGTCACCTCTTTTCTATTCAATTTTACATTACTCTCCTGGTGTCTTTTGCCTTTGGCAGAGTTTGGGAGGAATGAGGAAGAAGCAGACATTTTTGCTTCGGGCTGTTCTGGCAGTAACTCACTTTACCCAGGAATACTTGGGAATCCAAAGGAAGCTTATCTCCCCCTCCTTCCCTCCCCGCAACCATGTCTCTGTCTCTGTTTCTCTCTATGTTTCTGTCCCTCTGTCTCTGTCTCTTGTGTCTCTGTCTCTCTCTGGGAGAAAGTTTCTGAGATTCCATAGGAGTCTAAACTCACACCTTTTGACACGGTCCCCTTCGGTGTTGCCCAGTATAAGGGAACCCAAGGCTTCCTAAGTGGGATCTGCTCTTCTCCCCGACTCCTGGGCCATGATACACACAGATTTATCAGCAATTAAACCTAGTCCTGCTTTCAAATATGGGGCAGAGGCTCTCAGAGATTTGTGATTAAGATGGTGAGGACTAGAACATGAGCATTTATTATTAGCTTTCCAGGCACCCCCCCCCCCCGCAGCCTATGCGGTTATTCTGAGCTACAATTTCCAGTTCTCTAAGAATGCCCATGCTATTTGATGAGATGTGAGCCCCAGACAGCCCTGTGATGTAGATAGGGCAAAGACTCTTTTTATTTCGGTTGTACTTGAAGGAGTTATGACTCAGAAAGGCACATCCCTAGGGTATGCAGGGTGACGTAACTGATGAAGTAAAAGTCAGGACTGGTTTCAGGGAGTCGGAGACCCTCCTCAGAAGTCGGGGTAGCAGGAGCGTTGGCAAGTTAACAATCTGACCTTTCAGGGCAACAAGATCTCCGTGGGCTGTCACGAGTGCATTTCTTTACCACCTTCATGGAGTAATAGAATTATTGGAAACTAGCCGCTTCTCATTTCAGAATGGTGGTGGTGAGCTACGATGAGGCTGGTTTCTCACATAAACAAAGGCGTGTGTATTTTTGAATGATGGTTTCTTCCCTGGTGGTCCTAGGGATGGACCCAGAGCTTGAGGGAAGTGAGGCGGGGTGCTGTAGTGCTGAGTCATAACTCTCAACCTATTGACCTTTTCTCTATTGCCCACTCCTCCTTCCTTCCTGGACCCAGCAATCCCCCTGCTTCAGGCCCCAAGTGCTGCAGTTACAGGCTTAAGGTGGGGAGGGGGGGGGAATTTTCTCGTTCTCATGTGTGCTTTTTTTTTTTTCCTTCTGCCTTTTGGCTTAGTCCGGGGTTCATCAAAGGAGGCAACTTAGGTGTGTTTAACAATAAGATACTAATCTGTGACCATTTTCTTGGCATGTAATTTCTTCTGCCCATGCTGTGTCGGCACATGTATGCCACAGGCTCGACTCTTCTTATCTAGGTGTTGAGATGAATGCCTATCTCTGCATCAACGTATCTAGGTGTGTAGTGACTAGCTAGCTATCTATGGTCATGTCGCTCTTGGTGTAACTAGATATTATATTTAGATATCTGGCTGTGTGCATCTAGTGCTTGGTGTACACAGTGGTGTATCTAGACATTATCTTAGGGAAGGTCTGACGTGGGAGTGGATACCTGTCATCTCTGTGGGCGGCATCTTTATCTTCCTGACAACCTGACGGAGCCCTGAGACATTTTTCTGGCACCGACTTTGGCTCCTTTGCTTCTCCTCACCCCATATTCCTGTCATGGGGGTAAATAAGGTCAGATGCTCCAGTGGGGGGCTCTGGATGCCTCTCAGGGCACCTCTGCCAATACCAGGAAACCATGTTCTTACTGCAGCCAGAAACTTGGTCCTGCTTGGCTATTTGGGTCTTTTATTCCTTAACTGTTGTTTCTAGCCTCAGGAGCAGAGAAGACCAGAGCCAAAGCAGTCTTTTTATCCACTTTGGAGAAGCCTTGGTGGCTGGGTCTGGTTACCCTTAGCATGACAGGCAGTCCTGGGCCCTGGGTGCCTCTGTCAAGATTCTTGGTTGCATTCCTGGGAACACAGCTAGATGTACGCAATTGGTTCATCGTGGCAGATGGGTGCTGCTGATGTGGACTTGCCTGGCTCTCTGTGAAGAGCAACCTCTATTAGCTTTGCAAAGTCCCATCCTTGATTCTGGGTCCCCAGAGTATATGAATTTTAAAAGGACACTTAGTCACTTAACCAAAAAGGATGTTTAGGTATCAAAGTCTAGTGTTCTTTCTTTCTCTCAGTGGGGTCTTGCTGGTAGCTCAGGCTAGCCCGGAACTCTTAACCCTCCCACCCCTGCATTCTAGGTGTATGCCATCATGCCCTGTGAGCCTAGCAATCTTCAGATTAGGGGTCTTGGCATCTTCTTCTGATACATTCTTGGTTTTTAATTTTGACTCTCAAAGGACTTTGGGTTGATTGGTTTGAGCTGTTTGTCTGGTTCAGAGTGCAGAGGCAGGCTAGGGGCAACAACAGCTTTTAATCACTGTGGTTGCCGTTAGGTGACGTGGGCACAGGGCTATCCATTGGAAGAGCACATTGCTTTCCTATAGGCTCCAGGGCTGAGTATGTAGCTCCTAGCAGGGTGAGACCCTGGGTTCCATCCTCAGAACACCCCTCCCTCCAAAAATCTCAGAACACACATTTTCCAGGGGAAGCTTTTCCAGCCCATCACATTGTGAAAAAACCAGCTGGAAGAGTGGCAGCCAGGCATTTGCAGAGAGGAACAGGAGTCCTAGTTTCCAAGAAAGGTAGATTTCCACATTAGAGGCTTGACTCTCCCTTGCTCTGTGTGCAAGTCCCAGATTAGATCCATTAAACTAGTAAACAAGATGCTGTTTCTCCCCTGGAAAGTGCCCAAAAGCCCGTCTTCTCATGAAATACCTTAGGGAAATTTTAAGGCAGCAAGACAGGTTATTGTATTTTAAGTTGCCAGACATACTCATACTAGGTGGGTCCTGAGCATGCCAGCTTCCTGATTTGGACGTCGATGAGCTTTAGTTGAATTGTGCTTGGAGGTTCTGGGCTTTGGAAGCTGAGGCAGCTGAGTCAGAAGCCCTATACCCTGAGACCTGCAGTACCTGGGGCCCTGGGGAAAAAAAAGGAAGGAGCAGGAGGGGCTAAGGAAGGGGGCAACCAACACAGAAACACATCCCTGGTCTGAGGCAGGTGGCAGGGCCCCATGCCACTGTCTAAAAGCCTGTACCATTTCAAAGGCAGCAAAAAAGTAAAAAAAAAAAAAAAATTGATCTTTGTTTAGATTAACAGACCCCTGACTATGAAGAAGGAAGGCATCCAGACCCGAAACCGGAAGATGTCTAGCAAATCCAAAAAGTGCAAAAAGGTGCATGATGCGCTGGAGGACTTCCCCAAGAGCAGTTCCTTCAACCCGGCTGCCCTCTCCAGACACATGTCATCCCTGAGTCACATCTCCCCGTTCAGCCACTCCAGCCACATGCTGACCACGCCGACGCCCATGCACCCGCCCTCTGGCCTCTCCTTTGGACCTCACCATCCTTCTAGTATGGTCACCGCCATGGGGTAGAGGGAGAGCCCTGCTCCATATGCACGAGGAGTTTCCGAGTCTACAAAGAATCCCTCTGACCCCCTCTACTTGCGTTTTTGCAGGAGCAGTATCATGAAGCCTGAAAGCAACAGATCTGTGTTTTTGAAGGCAGAAAGCAAAATGTTCGCTTCTTTTCCAAAGGAGCTCCCGGTGGTGTCTGTGTTCCAACCACTGAATCCGGATCCCATTTGTGAATAAGCCATTCAGACTCATATTCCCTATTTAACAGGGTCTCTAGTGCTGTGAAAAAAAAATATTGCTGAACATTGCATATAACTTATATTGTAAGAAATACTGTACATTTGAGGAAGACTTTATTGTACCTGGATAGCTGTAAGAAAGGCATGAAGGACGCCAAGAATTTTAATGAATATAGGGAAAATAAAGTATGGAGAGAGATACAGAAGAAACTAAGTCTTGATGTCCAAATGGGCACACTGTCAGTTTTGTTTCCCTTTAGTTGTTTGATGCATTAAAAAAAAAAAAATAACAAAAAAAAATAACAAAAAAAAAAAAAAAAAAGAAACGAAAAAGAAAAAAAAAAAAGAAAAGAAAAAAATCCAAGAAAAAAAATGTTGTAGGCAAATCATATGTTCCAGGCTGTGAGCCTTTGCAAAGGAAATTTCAGATCCGGGCAATCTGTGATATCTCACCAATTGCCAGTGAGGATTTAAGAATGTCATGTCTAGGCCTACATGCTCTGTGAACTAGTCCCTGTAATTGTTGTTTGTATGTATAATTCAGAAGCACCAAAATAAGAAAAGATGTAGATTTATTTCATCATATTATACAGACTGAATTGTTGTATAAATTTATTTACTGCTAGCGTTAAGAACTGCTTTTTTTTTTTCCTTTTTGGTTTTTAATGTTTTCCTTCTTCCTGGATTTTCGGTTGAATAAACTAGCTTGCTTTCTCGGTTGGCCTAAGGTGGACGTACTCTGGAGGGTTTATTTTTTCTTTTCTTTTTTTGATGATATTTATTAAATAGCTTCCATGGGTCCAGCGGTACCTGTCTTTTCCGTCACTTCTCTGGCAGCCTGAGCTATGAAGGTAGCAACATAATATAGCTACCAACGTGCATGTCAGTGACCTGGCCACGACAGGCCTTGTCCTGAGAGCAGCCTGGCTGACTGTTAGCCCCTGTGTGTTCTGTAATAGTGATCACTGCCTTTAAACAGTCTGTTGGAATAATACTATAAAAATAATAATAAAGTTAAAATATTTTAAAACAACAAAGTAACATTGTATGGAAGTGATGGCCAAGCTCTTACAGAATTGGGTAGCACTGACCGATGTCAGAGTTGTTTTCTTTTTAAGCATCCCAAAGCAAACACCAGGAAAGCATGGGAATCCCAGCAGGGTAACATCCATTCCTTGAATGGGAGAGTTATGATTTCCTCTGTTTAGAGAAATCTGTCCCTGGGCAAACACAGCTTCAGGGGGCAGCCTGTGAGCTGCCTGCTCT